>NW_026596433.1:1404447-1453726 GCF_907164565.1 Psammomys obesus | reverse complement strand
AGAAAGAAAGAAAGAAAGAAAGAAAGAAAGAAAGAAAGAAAGAAAGAGAGAAAGGGAGGAGGAGGGAGGGAAGGAGAGAGGATGGAAGGAAGGAAGAAAAAAAAAGAAAGAAAGAGAGAGAGAGAGAGAAAGAAAGAAAGAAAGAAAGAAAGAAAGAAAGGAAGAAAGAAAGAAAGAAGGAAAGAAAGAAAGAAGGAAAGAAAGAAAGAAAAACTATCTACGTTCTTACCCTACTATCAACTGCAGGGAATAGTTGACTGTTGAGTACTTAGTTCTAAATGAATCATTTATATCACCTGATTCAAGGACCAAGAAATATCATGGCAGTACAGATGAAAGATTTTTAAAAAAGGCAGAGAACTGGAAAGAATTCTACATAGCTGTCTTCTGGATAAGAAAGGGTCATTGAAAACATGAATAAACAGCATCTATGTTTACATGCCCTTGATCTGTACACACATACAAAAAGACAAGGAAATAGAAAGGAACTAGCTGGAAACAAACATGAGTTATCAAGGAGAGGAGGATGTTTATGGTCACAACATTCTGTGCATATTCAAGAAACTGTCAAAAAAGAAAAAAGGAGGCATAAAAAAATGCTTTGACTAGTTACAGGTCATTTTCTCCCCATGAGCTAATAAACAAAAAGTTATTCTGATGTCCAAGAGGTAGGTATAACCACAGGATAAAAGAATCATGTTTATGAGAGCAGTAAAGGTGACTGAGCAGTTAAAGGCACCTGATGCTCTTCTACAGCATCTGAATACAATTCCCAGCATCCACTTCGGCTTGAGCCACTCATAACTGCCTGTAACTTCAGCTCTAAGATTGTACATCTTCTTCTAGAGTTCACAGGCACCTGAATTTACATGTACACACCTGTATACAGAAATTGACATGCACACATAATTAAAGATAAAATAAATCTTAAGAAAGGAATATAATTACTAGAATTAACATGTAAAACATCATCTTATAAACAACAACAGCAACCCATTTTGATGAAAAAGTGCTTCCGTTAAGATAGCAACATTTTCAACACAAAATAGTAGCATGCATTTTCCTTCTTAATAAAATAGCTTTGAATCTATCAATTATTTTGAGAACTGCATTAGTAATAGAAAAGTGACTAAGAAATTTAATAACGTTTTAGTAATATTCTTATAAAATAATATCTTGTAAAATATACAGGACAAAGATAGGTGTCATAAAAGTCTTGGGGCCTGATATGAGTATAACAGAATGTTTCCTATGACTGGTATTTCAAAACTTAACAGGGACCAAAAACAACATGTTCATTCTAAAATGCCTTCATCTTTTCTCTGTTGTAAAATTATAATTTATCCGACCACAGATAAGAGTTTCTAGATATTTATAAAAAGTAATTCCAGATGATTAAAGCTATTCTAACCTTAGTGTGATTTTAACTGTTACAAAGATTTTAGTAAAACCTGTATACAAGTTGTATTGTTTTAATAATCAAACAATCAATATTAACTTCTTTTTATTAACATTCTTTTTCTGTTGGCTGAACTCAATTGTGTGTTACTAAGAAAACAGAAATCATCAGGCTGTTTCCTCTGGCATTGTGTCAGAGTTAATTTACAGAGTTATCAGATTAATTGATAGACAGCAAATTAAATCAGCATCTGCTCCCCCCCCAGTCTTGTGATTTAAATGTTACCAATCCCGACAGCAGCGGTTATCATTCTCTTTATAAATACCTAGTCACCAAATAACAGTCTTTATTCTAAACCCATTACTTCTTCTCTGTAACGCTTGATATAAAAAATATTGTTTTGTATAATATTTTCAGGTTTCTGTATATGTTACCTAATTACTTTAAATCTATAAGAAAATCCAAGTTTCCAAGATGATATTTTAAGCAAACACATAAACTCTGTATCTTCAAATGCATAAAAATACAATTGATAGTGAAAATATAAAACCCAAAGCAAATTTCCAGAGATTCAGAATAAGTCTCCTAGGTGCATAGGAGTCAATTGGGATGTATAGACTTTTGAAGTGGGCATATGTTTGTTTGACTACATCTGGTTATGTGAATTTTTCTTTAAAATTTCTTTACAATAAAGTAATATTTTATTTTAAAATACAACACTATATATCTTCTCTTCTTTCTTGGTGCCCTAGAAAGTCATGTGGAATAATGTCACTGTTTTCATGGGCATTTCTATTTACAGCAATTGTTTTACATTTACTTCTAATTTTCTGACCAGACATCTCACCCACAAAAATCTTTCTCTTTCTGTAAGCCAAGAATTTGCTCTTCTATATTTTCTCTGAATTAAAAGAGAAGCTTGCGGGTATTTTGCAGAAAAAGCTATGAAATTACTTATTCATAGAGTTCTAATATATTTTTTGATGAGTTCATCACCTGATCTTTGGTTCTTTTCTTATTTAGTGTTCTAATATATTCATGGATGCATAATTCATTAATCAATAAAGACTTATATTAAATGTTTACAATGAGAAAATTACTAATGAAGTCACACAAATTAATATTATAAGAACAAAAATATTCCCAATTGTGTCTTCCTATGAAAAAAAAAAGAAAAAGAAAATGATTCACAGAACAATTTAAGAAGTTGGTAACTATCATAGCAAGTGTACATCCAACTAACAGTAGGCAGTAGCAGAATGCTTGAGGATGCTTTCTCACAATCCATACCACATAAGAAAATCCCTGAGGGAAAAGAATGTCAAATACCCGGGGACTATGATACAGGCACAGCCACCGAAGCAAACTTTAGAGATAAATTTGTCAAACATGACAGTGAAAGAGACAAAGATATCAAGTGTAAAACCTGTGCAGTGATTAATTCCTGTATGTTTAAGTAACATTCAAGTTTTAGATTTTTGCCTAAGAATTAAATTGTGGAATGGCTGTGGTGAGAGGAAAATGGGAATGTGTTTTATTTTGAAATTTTCACCTCATGTGATGAATAAGAGTGAAAAATTCAATGTGGCCAGCGAGGAAATTAGTCCAGGAAATCTTAGAGTACATGCTGAAGACTGTAGAGGAATTCTAAGATATAGCACTACACAGAAAGTGAAGCTGTGAAAAATTGCAGAAAGAGAGAGACAGAGACAAAGAGACAGGGAGAGACAGAGAGAATTTGAATATATGTCATCCATTTACGCAATGGAATACTACTCAGCTATTAAAAAGAAGGAAATCATAACATTTTCAGGCAAATGGATGGAACAGAAAAGATAATCCTCAGTGAGGTAACCCAGAAGCAGAAAGACACACATGATATACACTCACTTATAAGCAGATATTAGCCTTATAATACAGGAGAGCAATCTACATACCTAAAGAAGCTACAGACTAAGGAGAATCCTAGGGAGGATACTTAAATCTCATTCAGAATGACAAACAGGATAGACATCAGAAACTGTGGAAGAGAGGAAACAGGACCAGGATGGGAGCCTAGTATAGAGGGTACTCTGAAAGGCTCTACCCAACATGGGATGGAAGCAGATGCTGAGACTCACGCCAAATTTTGGGCAGAGCACAGAGAGTCTTATGGAAAAAGAGGGGTGTGGGGATAGAGGGACACAGAGGAGACAGGAGCCCCCAAGGGTACCTACAAAGCTAAAGGATCTGAGTGCAGAGACTGATGCACCAATGGAGGACCGTGCACTGACAGGACCGAGATGTGCTGCTCAGATGAGGCCTATTGGCAGCTCAGTCTCCAAGTGTATCACATGAACTCTGTTGCCTGCTCTTTGATCACTCGCCCTGTGATGCAGCCTTGCAGGCCACAGAAGAGGAGGATCCAGGCAGTGCTTGTGAGACTTAACAAGCTATGGGAAGACGACAGTGGTAGAAAACTCCCCCTTTCAGTGGACTAGGGGAAGGGGATAGGGGAGAGAGGGAGGGAGGATAGGACTGAGGGGAGTTGAGGAGGGGGGCTTCAATCAGGATATATAATGAATAAATTATAAAAAATAAAATAATTTAAAAATAACGCATCCCCCACCCCCCAAAAAAAGATGTCCAAGGACATTAAGCATTTATTTAAGTGTTGATCTGCCATTCACTATTCCTCTACCGAGAATTCTCTATTTAGCTCTCTACCCAATTTTTAAAGTAGATTATTTAGTTGTCAGGAAAATGAAAAAACAAAACAACAACAACAACAACAAAAAAACCAAAACCAAAAAACAAAATCCTGGGATTTCACCTTACACAAATAAGAATGTAAAGTTCAAAAACTCTAGTGACATCATATGCTGGAGAGGATGTGGAGAAAAGAAAACCCTCCTCTATTGCTGGTGGGAATGGAAACTTGTGCAAAAACTTTGGAAATCAATCTGGCACTTTTTCAGACAATTAGGAATAGTGCTTTGTCAAGATCTGCTATTTCTAGCAGCTTTTTTCATTATAGCCAGAAGCTGGAAACAACCTAGATGTCCCTCAACACATGACTGAATGCAGACATTGTGGTACATTTACACAGTGGCATACTAATCGGCAATTAAAAACAAAGAAATTATGAAAATTGCAGGCAAGTGGATAGAACTAGAAAAAAT
Organism: Psammomys obesus; assembly: GCF_907164565.1. Classification (NCBI taxonomy): domain Eukaryota; kingdom Metazoa; phylum Chordata; class Mammalia; order Rodentia; family Muridae; genus Psammomys; species Psammomys obesus. The sequence continues at coordinate 1,449,166 of NW_026596433.1, read as the reverse complement.
GATGCTGAGTGAGGTAACCCAGATGCAGAAAGACACACAGGGTATATACTCACTTACAAGTGGATATTAGACATATAATATAGGATAAATACATCAAAATCTATAATCCCAAAGAAGCTAAATGAGGAGGATACTAGGGAAGATACTTAGTCTTCGTTCAGAAGCAGATGCTGAGTCTGATAACCAAACCTTGGGTAGAGAACGCAGAATCTTTGAGAAGGGGGCAATAGAAAGACCTGAAGGGGACAGGAGTTGGAAAACGAGACCAACAGAGCCAAAATATCTGAGCCTAGATGGTCCTGCAGAGACCTATGCGCCAACCAAGGACCATGCAAGGAGAGGGCCAAGACCCCCTGCTCAGATGTATCCCATGGCAACTCATTCTCAATGTGCATTCCCTAGTAAGGGGAGCCGGGGCTGTCTCTGACATGGACTCAGTGGCAGACTCTCTGATCACCTCATCATGGGGGAGCAGCCTTGCCAGGCCACAGAGGAAGACAGTGCAGCCAGTCCTGATGAGACCTGATAGGCTAGGGTCAGATAGTAGGGGAGGAGGGCCTCCCTTATCACTGAACTAGGGGAGAGCATAGGAGAAGAGGGAGGGATGGTGGGACTGAGAGAACATGAGGGAGGGGGTACACCAGGGATGCAAAGTGAATAAATTGTAGAAATTAATTAATTTATTAAAAAGAGTTTGTGTCCATGTATGTTGAGAATACAGTGTGGTAGGTTGAAAGATTTAACTTGTTTCCTCATTGTCTGGCCAGATTCAGTGCACATCATAGTAAACTTAATTAGTTTTGCAAGAATTTTGAAAGCAACTTTTATTTTGCCATTTGTTTCTATGTCCATTTCTTCTTTTGAGGGCTTTCTTGTATCCTTCATTTCAAAAATATCTCCAAAACCACTTTGTGAGAAGCTGACTAGAACTCCTGAGTTCGAGTTCAAGTCAGTTGCTTTTTCTGGATTAAGTAAGTTGTAATACATGGGAATGATAATGAAATTGTCAATCACAATAAATATTATCCTCCAGCTACTCCAGAACCTAAGGAATTTCTTTTTGATTATGTTAAAAGTCCTCAGGCTATATTTTGAAGGTCTCTTACATATAAATTACCTTATTTTTCTTCCAAATGAAATTCACTTCAATTATAAAGGCCACATATAAATGTAAAAGTTCACCATTAATGAAAACAATAAATAATTATCTTCTGTGTCACCGGCCAGCAGTGACATCTGAATACCACCTGAGAGAGAGCTGGGAGAGAGAGAAAGAGAGAGAGAGAGAGAGCGCAAGGCAACACAAAGAACACCAACTACATGCTGACCAAGGTGTCAGTTTAATGGACATCAGGTTAACACTTAAATAGGCAGGAAAGTACAAGCAGTTTCTCAGGCAGGAGCTTTACTTGGCCAAACATAGGAGAGCTCACTCAAGGTTACACAGAGCCTGCCTTCTGGTCACCATGGTAGCAAGGAATTTACTATCTAGTTCTCAGGGCGTCTAGAACACAAGTATTGATACAATAGTTAATTGTATGCAACTTTAACAGGAATATTACATGTATTTCATAATTAGTAGTTCATCATGTAGAAGAGAAAATCATATTGCTAAACTGGAAGAAACAAATAACTGTAAACTATACACACAAAACAAAACTGTAAGCATAAAAAAAAAGAATTCTATACACCACACAATGTCTGTATCAAGGTAAAATGACCCTTTCTGATTATTGCAACCCAGTTCCTTCTGTTGTCATATTAGGAAATATTGTCATATTGTTCTCTATATTGGATTTTACCCTTTGATCTCATGCTATGAATTTTAAAGGTAAAGTATGTAACAAAAACAAGCAACAAATACTTTTCACTGTAATTGAATATATTTATTATAATGTATTTTGCATATATTACCATTTGACAAAGTTAGAAAATGACTGAAGATTTCATTGCAAGAGATAAGGTACGCAACACTCATGTTAGAAACCAAGTAAATGAGTTCATGAAATATCATAGTTAATATCTTATTATTAAGGTGTATTACGATAAACTGGAAGAAGAGCAATACAGTAGTAAATTTTACCAAAACATTTCCTTGCAATAAAATATATTTATAGTGCTCATTGAAATCAAGTGTGTTTTATAGATACGCTGTTTAGGACAAGGTGCAGTCTCAGCACCTTGGTTAGTTGTTTGTCTCTGTATTGCCATCTACAGCAAACAGAAAACTGCTAATGACATTTGAAAGATGCACCGATATATGGGAATAAAAAGTCATTAGAAATCCATTTAGCACTACATGCGTTTAGCAGAATCTGTTCTGAGCTTCACTGTGAGCTCATCACAAGGTGTGTGTGTGTGTGTTTATAATTGCAAGTATCTTTGCTTCTTGAGAGTTTCTGAGGCATGAAGGGTTCTCAGTTAAATACAAGGGGCAGTGAGTACATTTATCTGAGCTACATATCCAGAATGACCAAAATGCCACTCTAACAATTAAGGCCTTATGTTATTCTCAATACCACATATTGTCCAATTTATATAGTCTGTTTCTTATGTTTTAATTGAAATATATTACAGTTTTCATCATCTGTAATCAATCTCTGCTTTCCCAGTGTCCTACATAACACCTACCTCTCCTGGGCTGATATAAATCTCCAGAATATTCCAACTAACACATAGACACAAAATAAATAAATAATAAGTGAAAATAAAATGTCTTAAGAATGTAAGAGCTCAGCTGTCTTTATTTATGACATATAACCACAGATGATACTACTAATATGTTTCTTGGCCTCACAATAGTTAAAGTTTTCTTATGATATACTTGAAGAAAGACTAAAGTTGAAATTTTTATTTTTTTTTACTAAATTTATTTTTTATATAAAATTTTATTCACTTTGTATGCCAATTGTAGCCCACTCTCTGGTTCCTTCCCATGTTCCTTCCCTAGTCCACTGATAGGGGAGGTCCTCCTCCCCCTCCATCTGACCCTAGCCTATCAGGTCTCATCAGGACTGGCTGCATTGTCTTCCTCTGTGGACTGGTATGGCTGCTCCTTCCCACCCTTTCAGGGGGTGGTGATCAAAGAGCCAGCCACTAAGTCATGTCAGACAGCCACTGTTCCCCTTACTAGGATACCCACTTGGAGACTGAGCTGCCTTGGGATAGACATTGGAAGAGGAAATAAAAAAGGAATAGGACAGGAGCCCACCACAAAGGGCCTCTGAAAGACTCTGCCCAGCAAGGTATTGATGCAGATGCTGAGACTCATAGCTAAACTTTGGGCGGAGTACAGGGAATCTTAAGAAAGAAGGGGGAGATAAAAAGACCTGGAGAGGACTGGAGCACCACAAGGAGAGCAACAAAACCAAAGTATCTGGGCCCAGGGGTCTTTTCTGAGACTGATACTCCAAGCAAGGACCATGCATGGATATAACCTAGAACACCTGCTCAGATGTAAAGTTGAAACTTGATCAACATTTACATCTGTTATTATAATAAAAGATGTATCTTTTGTTTCAGAAAAGTCAATGGAGATGTCTGAGCCTTTTGAATTATGAGTGGACTACACTTAAAAGCCTATGTTACTGATAGAAATCTAAATTATTTTTGTATATGCATTTGCATTTGGCAGGAAAGAGAAAAATTATGTAATGCTATTCAAATTCAAGTCTGTTTTACATCTTCCAGAAAAGAAAATGTTGGCAGCCTTCTCAACTAATGGAACCTGTCAACAAAAAAGTCAGTGACTACCAGATTCTGGCTTTATCAATGGGACGCTCACTTTAGAAGCATAGGGTTTAAATGACTTTCTGTAAAGTCTGATTCCAAACCCTTCCAAATATTCCTGAAAATGCATTTTTTTTTCAAATTGAAAACATTCATTGAATTGAATGTAATTCAATTGAAAGTATTGATTATTGAAAGTATTCATTATTAAATCATGCCACCTGTAGTTATGGAAGTAATAAACAAAACATTTTAATATGTTTTGTTTTAAAGTGACTGTCTTTTAGAAATGGGCACAAAAGAGCTTTGGTCCTAGTAATTTTCCAAATGTGGATTTTATTATGAATTTCATTTCTTCTCCACTCAGTAACTTTCATGAGTTTTTAAAGTACCAATGAAAATGTTCTTAAACATTTTTATTATCTTTTTTAATTTGGGGGTATTATAATATAATTATATCATCCTCTACTCCTTTTCTCCCTCTACCTTTCCCTGTATTCTTCCACACCCTTTTTAAAATTTCTAGCCTCTCTCTTTTTCATGAATGGTTACTGCAGGCACATGTGTAAGTGCCTATGTATTCCTAAATATTACCTGCTCATTCTGTGTAATGTTATTTTTACGTATGTTTTCAGGGCTGGCTGACCATTTGTTAGTAGGCAAGAGGTTGGTGTACTCTTCCCTGGAGAAGACCGAGTCTCCCACTCTCAGGATATCTGTTACCTGTTGTTCTTGGTGTAGTGTTTAGAACTTGTGGGCTCCCCTTGTGTACCTTAGCATACCTGTCACTCTTGCCATTGCTTGGTTCCTGTTTATGTGGTCTTTGGCATACTTTTATTTAAATTTCAAACTTGATATTAGATATGATTTTGTTTGAGTTAATTTTTACTCCATCTAAAGATTTTCCAAATAAGTTAATCTTAGTCTTAACTGTCTATATCTAAGAAGATGATTAGAAGGATAAAACTTCACAATTTGCACATGATAAATGTTTAGATATATGAGGTAAGTTGTCTAAAATTATAGGAAGAATAAATGGAAGTAATCTTTTGATATCTTGCTCTATGTAGAATTTAAAAATGTAAATAAGACTTTTGGTTACATTTTGCTCTGCTTCTTAGGTTGTTTCACTTAGACATCTTGCTATATTTTGAGTCTAAATTTCTCATATTTAAAAATATCAATAGGGGCTGAAGAGATGGCTCAGTGATTAAGAGCACTACCTGCTCTTCCAAAGGGCTAAGGTTCAATTCCCAGCATCCACATGGCAGCTCACAACTGTCCATTTCCAAGGGATCAGACACATTCATACTAATGCACATAAAATAAAATTAAATAAATTATTTTTAAAAATAAATAAAATATCAATAAATGTGAATAAGAGTTCAATATTAATTATATAATAATTGAAAATATGCAATAGGTATATTTAAATAACACATCAAGATTTGGTACATGTTAACTTTCCAATATGGCAAATATAAAAATATAAAAATAAATGATAAAAGAATTTGACCTGCATGGATGAATTACAATCTAAACTTAAACAATCTCAAAAATCCATTTTCCTAGTGAACACAACTTAGCAAATCTTTTTTTTTTTTTTTTTTGGATGAATAATTCTGGACAATAAAGAAACAAGACTTAGTTTAATTAATTAATTAATAAAAGAAGATACCATTGTTAGCATCGTAAGGAGTCAGATGAGCCAAGTCCAGCTGGGACAGACAGGAATGGCTGAACAAACTGTGTTAAGACCCAGTAGCCATGGAAAGCTAAACCAAAGGAGGGAATATTCTCAGCAGTGATCTCTGCTTCAAATATAGCCACACAATCTGGGCTTCAGCACATAAGCCAGAGATCTGAGAAGACTGCCCAGGAAAGGTGAATACAGGAACATAGAGACCGATCACAATGATCTAGCTAGAAGATGGTAATGATGACTATTTCAGCTGTCAGAGGATAGCAGCACAGGTTCGGGGCAAGGAGTTGTACTATGGATGTATTTCATTCATAACATCAGCAAGATTTGATAAAAGGATGGCCAGAACTTTTCTGTGACTCCAAATATTGAGCTTAGAACACCAAAATTATCACTTAGTGAACTAAAAGTAATATGCTAGGGAAAAAAATGTTTTATAGTTGTTATTTTGGCTAGTTGGATGGTTCCTTCTTGAAAATTTAAGCGTTTTATGTGGAGGCTAACCAAAAGTTCATGTGTAGGAATATAAGATTGAGATATACAGCCTATGAGGAGGCACATGCCTTTAATCCCAGCACTCCAGGAGGTGGAGGCAGGCAGAGCAATGAGGTTCCAGCCCAGCCTGATACACAAAGCAATTCCACGAGAGTAAGGCAGCCAGAGAAAACCTGTCTCAACAAACCAAAAAAGACTGAGATATCCATGCAGGTATGTACAATTCTGGTATTTAGCTTCAAGGACTACCACATACACTTATATTCTCAAATATGTATGTAGACTTACAGCTATATAATAAGAAGAGTATCATGCAATAATAATAAAAGGAACAAAAGGTCATGAATTGAGGAGTGTGGGAAACAGAATTATTAGAGAGAAAGTGGTGGGATAATGCAAGTATGTAAAATTAGAAAGCTAATTTCAAAATGTATGAATTCTAGGTAATCCAAAGGCTTACGTTTTCACTGGGGGTTGGTGAGTTTGCACAGCAGGTAAGTGTGTTTGCTTACAAGAATGATGATGTGCTTCAATTCTTGGAACCTACATAATGCAAAGAGAGAACAAACTCTGAAAGTTGCCCTTTGACCTCTACAAATAAAAATATTATGGTACATGTATGGGCACACACAAATAACACACACACACACACAAAATAAATAAAAAATAAGAAAAATGTATCTTGTAAAGGAGTTTACTATAGTCACTTAAAATATCTTGTATTTCCATTGTAGTAATATTTATCTCTGTGGTATCCATAATTTTTAGTTGTAATTAAATCAGTAAATAAAAATAATCTGACTCTAGTAGCTTATTTAGGATAAATCTACTTTGAATGACATCCCATCTAGGAAGAGTGGACAGGAAATTTCCAGAACATTTCATGACAGTAATATTTTACTTCATTACATTATTGAATAATGTTTAAGAATCCTAAAGAGAGCCTATTCATTATTCTCACATCAACACTGTATAAAGAAGCAGATTATTACCTTCTACTTAATGTTGGTCGTCTTTATAATTAACAGACTCTTTGCTCTGCACTGTAACATTAAAGAATATATTTTGGAGATAATTTTATTGACTATTTTTACCATGTAATTAATAATTTGTTTGTATAAATATATAAGAGCCACTGGATATACTTTAAAATAAGACCACACTCTTTAAAACCGTGTTGACTCAGGTTTTTTAAATTCACTAATTATACTGTGATTTCAATAAAGTTTATTTTGATTCAGTTACTAATATGTCACTCATTTGTTATTTATATTGTTTTAGCTGTAAATTATTATTATTTCAAGGTACCATATAATTCACAATAATACAATAATGGTGGGATTAGTTCCATTGTTAAAGGATTATACATAAATAAAACCCATAAGTAGCAACTTCAAAATAAACACTTTTAAAAAATATTGAAAATTAATAGAATAAAATTTAGCATAAATTACATATAACAATACTTGTAAAAAAAGTATTCTAATATAGGTTAGAAATTTGTTGCAACTGGTCAACATAAGAACTATTATTGTCAATCATTATAATCATTACTTCCATTGTTTTCCCCTCAGAAAAGCAGTTTAAGCAGTTGCTGATGGTCTTTTTATTTGTCAATTTTTTCCCCTGGTGCACTTGTCAACAGAGAGCTGACTTGAGACACAGTTTATTGAATCTGCCATCATATGCTATTTAGAATGTCATCATTCAACATTGTAACACCACTCTGTTGAGAGCAGATGGCGCATTTAAGTATCTTATTGGAGATTTTCATCTGATTCATTATTGTGATTTGTGGTCTTGTAAAGAAACACTTAATCATTCTTATGCAGTAAGGGCTTCGGATGCTACTAGGAGCTTTCTCTTTTGATGAGTAATTTCTGTTACCAATCTGCTAGTGTGGCAGAATTTGCAACTAGTATTACTGTTTGTTTGATTGTTTGTTGGTTTGTTTTTCAGCAAGAAGTAATACCAAAGATACTGGAGGTTATAATAGTGCTTTGCAATGGACAAAGCAGCATGCCTTCCTCTAAGGGGTTAATAGCACAATTAATACTACCTAATCCAGGCAAAATTATACCATCCCAAGAGTACATATAACATGTCATCAGCAGTAATCACTAATTAATTATGAGGCAAATGTGAATTTTGCTTTAACATTTCCCTTTTTCCTCTACTTGACTCAATTTGAACATGGTGTCTCAGTGTGTTGTTATTAGAGTAATCCATCAGCATTATTCTTTCCTTTTCCTTATCTCTAGTCAATTTCTGTTGCTTCATGACACAATTATGAAGACTACTTACAAAAGAAATAGTTTGTGGGGGTTTACATTTCCATGAGTTAGAGTCCTTTGGCCATCATGACAGGGAGCATGGGGATGGCATGGCATGACACTGAAACAGTACCTATGAACTTACATGCTTACCTGTAAGCACAAGACAGAGAAAGAGCTAACTAGGACTGGAAAGGGCTTTAAAAGCCCCAAAGTCTCAGAAAAGACCACTGTGCCCAGACTTTTCGGTTCTGTTGTTCTCTTTATGGAGCTCCTGTCCTCTCCAGGTCTTATTATCTTCCACTTCTTTCATAAGATTCCCTGCACTCTGCCCAAAGTTTGGCTATGAGTCTCAGCATTTGCCTCAGGGCAGAGGCTTTCAGAGGCTTTCTATGGTAGGCTCCTGTCCTGTTCCCTGTTTTCTTTGCCTTTTTAAATGGTGATTGAACATCTTAGCCATAGTCCTCCTTCTTGATTAGCTTCCTTAAGTGTACAAATTTTCGTATGTTTATCCTATATTATATGTCTAATAGCCACTTATGCCTGAGTGTGTATACCCTGTGAGTCTTTCTGCTTCTGGGATACCTCACTCAGGATGATCTTTTCCAGTTCCCACCACTTACCTGTAAATTTCATGATTTCCTTGTTTTTTTGTTTGTTTGTTTGTTTGTTTGTTTTTGTTGTTGTTGTTGTTGTTGTTGTTGCTGAGTAATATTCCATTGTGTACAGGTACCACAATTTCTGTATCCATTCCTCAGCTGAGGGGCATCTGGGCTATTTCCAGCTTCTGGCTATTACAAATAAAGTTATAAACATGGTTGAGCAGATGTTCTTATTGTATACTTGAGCACCTTTTGGATATATGCCTACTCCAGCCAAGGACCACTCATGGAGATGGCCTGGAACCCCTGCACAGATGTAGCCCATGGCAGTTCAGTGTCCAAGTGGCTTTCATAGTAATGGGGACAGGGACTGTCTCTGACAGGATCTGACTGGCCTGCTCTTTGATCACATCCCCCTGAGAGGGGACAGCCTTACCAGGCCACAAAGGAAGACAATGCAGCCACTCCTGATGAGTCTTGATAGAATAGGATTAGAGGGAAGGAGAGGGGGACCTCCCCTATCAGTGGACTGGGGAAGGGACACAGGTGGAAAAGAGGGAAGGGATGGAATTGGAAGGGGAGGAGGGAGGTATGGGGGATACAATGTGAATAAACTGCAATTAATAAGTAAAAAGCAAATTAAAAAAAAAAAAAACAGTCTACCCCTGTAGCATATCTTCTCCAACAAGGCCATACCACTTAATCTTTCCTAAATAGTTCCATTCACTGGGTACCAAATATTCAAATACATGAACCAATAAGGGCATTCTTACGCAGACCACCAAATTCCTCTTTAAGGATTTATAAACATATCGTAATACAAAATTCATTTAGTTCAACTTCAATAGTCTCCACAGTTTTCTCAGTCTCACATGTGTTTAAAAATCCCAAGCCTCTTCTGAGACTCAAGGAAATACCTTAATTCTAACCCCTTGTATAATCAAAAAACAAATTACATATTTCCAACAAACAGTGAGACAGAATATACATTAGTATTCCAAAAGGAAATAATGGAAGCATGGTAAGGACCAAAAGCAATACTGGACAAATTCTTAAACTGTACCAATGCAATAACAAAACCCACTAGTACAAACTCCAAATCCTGTAATTCTAAGTCTAATGTCAAAGGGCTTTACCCTTCCAGCTTTTCTGACTGCAGCATACTTCTCTCTCTTGAGTTGGCTTTATTCTCCCTCTGCAGCGCTCTCTGGACGGTACCACAGCTCTGGCATATTCAACATCTTTGAGCCCTCAACAGAATCCAGGCTTCACTTTCATAGCTTCTAATAAATGGCCTCTAGGGTTTTCATGAAGTGATATCCTTTGCTTCTAAAGTGGAAATACTGACAGAAAGCTTCCATGTTTGCCCTGATACATACATATTCATACTCACACAAATGAGCTTGAACCCATACTTATACACATACATAGATCATACTCATATATTTCAAATTTCATGTGTATGCACAGATTTTCAGTATATACTTTAAAATGTCATTCACAACAAATTGGTGAGAAAAAATCTTTCTCAAAAAAAAAAAAAAAAGAAAAGCATCTATCTATACTTGTTAGTAATTACACAATTAAAAGACAAGAAAAAAGGCACTTTAAATACAAAACCGAATTTAAGAAAAAATGTCAGTTAATCCCTCACATATATGTGGAAAGCATTTTTATGGCTGCCTTGTGAAGTAATTAAAAAATTAAAAGCAAATATTTTTCTAATAATGAGCTGAACACTTCCAAATATCACTGTAATAGTGAGGACATACAATGTAATAGAAACCCCATTAGAAGCTATCTGAAAGAAAAAATGTCTACCAGAAATATTGTTGACCTTCCTCCTTCTGTCATATTCTATAGATACATATAAATATTCTTTGTACTTAAATTATGTAAATTAGACAAGGAAATTAAATATCTAGCAATGAATTGCCCATGATATAGTCAAAGTAATTTCTTTTTAAATTTTTCTTTATTTTTTGAAAATTTCAAGCATTAGTATTTTTTTCATTTTTTTATTTAACTTTTATTAATTACACTTTATTCATTTTGTATCCACTCATAAGCCCCTCCCTCCTCCCCTCCCAGTCCCACCCTACCCCTCTTTTCTGCATGCATGCCCCTCCCCATGTCCACTGATTGGGGAGGTCCTCCTCTCCTTCTTTCTGATCTTAGTCTATCAGTTCTCATTAGAAGTGGCTGCTTTGATATTGTTTACAGCATTTAATCTTCTCCCTCACTGTGTTCCCTAATCCTTCTCAGCGTCGTGGTCATGAGATATTAATTATTACTGCTATAAATAATATGTATAATTAAATATTAAATATATGATTATGTAGTATATTTAATCTACATTTAGCGTTGTTCCTATGTGCATGTGTTTAGAACTGACCAGTGAGAAGAGATCACCCATCAGTGTTCTTGTTCCTGGAGAAAACTAATTCTTCCTCTCTCAGCACCCATCAATTGATTGTATCTCTTTCCCACATCCACGTGGACATGTTCATTGGTATTCTCATTATGTCTGTCTTATTTACACAAACATTCTGTTGCTGTTTCATGGGTACAGCTTCCCTGCCCTGTGTAGAATACAGCATGTACTACCTATTCTTTGTGTCTTACAATCTTTCCACTTCATTTTCCAACACTTTCTCAGTGCCTTCAGTGTAGAGATACATAGGGGATATGTCAGCTAACATCAGGCATGTCTTAGTCACATGTTCTTTGAATTTGGACCAAGTATGGGTCTTTGGAATAGTCACCATTTGACTCAACAAGCTTCTTTGATGAGGAGTATAAGCTAATAGGTAGTAATTCATTAAAGTTATAAAATTAGATTCTTGACTGCAACAATAATAGTGATATATTTATTATGGGCTTAAGCTTTGTAATGCCCACAAATTTTTAAGATCTACAGTGCACTTATTTTTGAAATCTTATTTCTATATTTAGTTATCTGCATGGCAAGCAAAATAAGATATTGTAATGGTGCTTTAATTCATTAGGAGGTGAAAAGTAAAGACAAACATAAAATTTAAAGAATAACAATGTATTATATTTGAATTTATATAAAATATTTAAAAGATTTTGACAGTATGACTGGTGTGGGAATACCATGAATTGATGTAAAATTGACAAAGTATATAATATAGATTTTTTTTGTATATGTCAACTATCAAAGTTTGGAAATATTATGAAAATTCTAAAAGGGTGCAAATTTATCATCTTCTATGGGTATCAAAAAGCCAGACAGAAGAAAATTAAAAACTAGTAGAAGGACTTGGCTTCCCAATTCTGCAATATAAGCCTACTGATGTGGTTAGAATTTTCAAATAGGCAGAAGACTCTGAAATGAACTCAGGGGCTGGCTCTTACAGAGGAAGACAGTGTAACCAGTCCTAATGAGACCTGATAGACTAGAGTCAGATGGAAGGGGAGAAGGACTTCACCTATCAGTGGACTTGGGGAGGAGCATGGGAGAAGATGAGGGAGGGAGGGCAGGATTAGGAAGGGTTGAGGTAGGAGGCTACAGCTGAGATACAAAGTAAATAAACTGTAATTAAAACAAAATAAATAAATTTGAAAAAGAATTTAACAAATTAAAAAAATAGACAGAAGAGAGGTATAGAGAGCCCCCAGACACTTCATGAGGCTGTGCAGGGAGTCCTTTATCTTTGACCAGATATGCAAGATATATATATCTGTTAGGGTCATCTGTAGCTTTCTCAGGGAGTGATGAGTTGAGCAGAAACTCTGAAGGTTGCAAGATACTAAAAGGAAAAGGGTTCTACTAAGACTAAGGACCTCTCTGTGCTCAGTAGACACTGCAGATTTGGAGGCTGTGGAATCAGGACTAAATTTAGGATATTGATAATTGTCATGAAATATGATCCATGATTTCCTGGATTTCTTAAAGAACTTTCCAGGATTCTGGAAAATTCAGTTATTCAGTAGAAACAGCTATAGATTAAATACTGAACATCCAAGTTTCCATTGTTTTATAGCTTATGATGATATATCAAGGTACAGTGACTTAGGCCTCTAGCACTTAAGCACAAACAACAAAGCAGAAACAAACCGTATCTGTGACTACTATTCACTACAGGGAAATTATAATATAAAATGAATGTTGATTTTGAATAAGCTTCAAAATAAACAAAATATATTAATTTTATTGTCCCAACTCTTTTGCATGTCTTAAAATAATCTATATGATAAAATCAAAAGATTTATGCAAAGTCTCTTGTGGCTACAGTATATAAAATAGTTATCATATGATAAAGTGCCGACATGCTAGAGTCACTAACTAAGTGGTCCATACATAATAACAATCTTATTTGAAATGATCACTAATCAAATTCAAATCCGGATATATATCCTTAATCATTTTGAGGACATATTCACAGTAATAAATAGCATGAGTCTGTCACTTCAAACAAACAAACAAAAAAATCCTGACAGCAACAATTGACATGTCAGATAAACTGTGGTTTTCTTATTGAAGAGGCAGGAGCACAGAAGACCCAGACCCAGAGACACATAGAAACAGAGAAGATACTATAAAATCACAAATGGACTCACTGAAAAGTTAAATGGACAGTGGGTAACACAATCTTGCCATTTTGTGATGTGTTAAAGTAGGGTTATCTGTGAAAAAAAATTCACCAGCCCAGTGTGAATGGTGGTTAAGGAGAGACTACATATACACAGACTCACCTAAGACTTCTGTATCTTCTCCTCAGTATTACTGTGAATATAATATAACTTAATGAATAAAGTATTTTTAGGAAACAGAGTGACTCTGAGAAGAAGTTTAAATTAATACCAGCAACCACTTTTCACCCTTGGTGAAATACAACTGACAGACCAATTAGTGTCCAAAAATATTTCATGCCCTGAAAAGGAGACCAATAATATAAAATTGTGAAGTTATCATAAAAAACAATGACAGTATAAATATGTACAAGGAATTCTCAAGGGAAAACCAATATTTCAAACCAGAATGGCAGGGAAATTAATCTTCAGAATTGAAGACTATACAGACTCGGTTTTAGATCATCAAGAGCAGAAATTTCCTAACCATCAGATTGTACTTAAAAAGGAAAGAGAAAAGACAAAAACACAAGAGCAATGACAGAAGACTGGTGGTAACTAGAAGTTTATTATTGCTCTTTTTTCAGTTTCTCCTTCCACATAAGTCAGCACAAGGGCAAATCTAAGCAGTATGTATAGCACTCAAGGTATTACAGATTATTGGTAAGACAATATTACTTCAATAAGTAACTCATTTTTCACTTCTCATATTTTTACCTTTTGTAAATTTCACATATGTATACAATGGAATATGATAATTTTAACACGTGCACTTTCCCCTTTCAACCCACACTATATCCTCTTAATACTCCCTTCCTAAATTCATATCTACATTAAAAAATCTCCAGTTATGTTACCTCTATCTATATGGATGTGAGACAATCCAATGGGACATGAGGGAACTACTTGCAGGCTTTGATTTTTTTTAAACATACTTTATTTGGGGTTCCTTAAGCCTCTACCTTCCTTCCAGCCCTCCAACCCTAGGTAGAAGAGAAAGATTAGTGGGGACAGGGGATGTAGACCTCTTTAGGTGTAGTTCCTTGGAGTGATTCCACTCTTCGTCATTAAGATATTCAGCAAGCACAGAAACAGAATAAATCAGCAAACAAGCAATCCAGTAATCCAGCAATCAAGCAATAGCAGAAGCACCAATAAGGACCAGCAGTAGCAGGCAGCAGCAACCTTTTTGAAGTTTTCTCTGTAGCATTTCTTTCTAAGAACGCCTTGAAGCAAAGCCCCCCACCCCCACCCCGGGCTCCTATTTATACTTTCTCAGAGTCAGTACCAGGAAGTTTTTTAGTGGGCAAAAACCACCTACCTGTAAAAGACAATTTTCAGCTGACAAAGATCAAGTGCCCTTTCATAAGGCTGTTATTAGCTGTGGATTCCTGCAGCCTACCCATAAGATTACAACCAAAACATATTTACATAACATAACCCAAACTTCCATTACAACTACTCCTGGCCACATACTCAGAAAAGAATGATTCTCCCTCTCCCAACAGTAGTTAACCCTAAATAGCCAATTAAGGAGGAATGGAACCTCAAGATTCTAAACTAAAATACTTGCGAATTTTGGTCTTGATCTTTTATAGGTATCCTGCAGGTAAATACAAATCCTACAAGTTCATAATTGCAATGCCCATATATCTTAGTCATAGTTTTATTGCTGTGATGAGACACTGTGACCAAAGCAATTCTTATTTTCCTACAAAAAGTATTGTCTTGAGGACTTGCTTATTGTTTCAGAGGGTTAATCTTTATCATCATGGTGGAAACTGACAGGCAAGGCACTAGAGCAGTAATGAAAAGCTTTATTTCCTGATCCAGAGGCAGTAGGCAGAAGGAGAGTGCTAGGCTTTTCATGGGGTTTTGGAACCTTAAAGCCCACCCCAGTGATTTACCTTCTCCAAGAAGGCCACATCTCCTCCAGCAAGGCCGACCTTGTAATCATTCCCAAACTGTTCACTAACTAGGGACTGACTATGCAAACAAATGAGCCTATGGGGGCCATTTTCATTCAAACCGCTATACCATGTCATATGCAGAAAAATAGAACTTATCAGCACTCTTTACAAACAACAGGACAATTAAAAAAAATGTTTAACTCAATTAAATTCAATAATGTTTGTACAATAAAGCTATTAGAGCTGAAACCATTTGAGTTTTAATGGTCTTTATTTGTTGAAGGTAAATCTGAAAGTTCATCAAGGAAGGAGATTATCATTCCTGTTGCATAAATCATCCCCATCATTTATTTGCTCATCTCCAGCATGATTTGCAAAAAATGACAAGTATATTAATTTTAATAAATATGTAGATTACTGACACCTTAAAATATCTATGACATTATTATCAAGCATAACATAGTGACAAGACCTCAATCTAAGCCCTTGAGAAGCCAAGGCATGAGAATTAGAAATTGGAATCCAGCATTGGTTATACAATGAAATATCAACTCAAAACCTGAAAAAGCAACGCCCCCCAAACACAAGAAAGCTCTAATATATTAGGTAACTGTTTAATTTTTAGTTATCGAATTTATGCTCTACATTTCAACACTCCCTGTAAGATGTCCTAAGTTATTTTACAAGTTAGAATATATTGACAACTACTTTTATACGTCTTCCACCCACATCTTGGATGTTTTATCATATCATAGCAACTGTATATATTTAAATATGTATTTATTTATACAATATTTCTATTTAAACCTTTTTGTATACTATCTGGTGGGAAATTATAAAGTATTGGATAAAGATATACATAGAATTTTAAGCAACACAGTTGTTTTAGGCTGTTGGGATTACGTAGACATTTCAAGTTACAATTGTTTTAAGCATAGAGGTTTTGATATATGGTACAATTATAGAGCTGACACTTTCAAGGGCATATAATTCTGTAGTCTAAGTACATTTAAATTGCATAGCACACATAGTTTGTTGATAATTTTCAATTCGTATTTTTTTTCTGAAAGTGTAGAATAATGAATATTGGTTAAAAGAAATGGTGTCT
Source organism: Psammomys obesus (assembly GCF_907164565.1). Classification (NCBI taxonomy): domain Eukaryota; kingdom Metazoa; phylum Chordata; class Mammalia; order Rodentia; family Muridae; genus Psammomys; species Psammomys obesus. The sequence goes on along the minus strand of NW_026596433.1, from coordinate 1,432,751 downwards.
ATTCAGACAAGTTGATAAGATAGTTCACTTATCTTTAATATAAAGTGGTTAACAAAAGATCCTATACTCACCATCAAATTCTTTCATTCCTGCAAAATAAATTGATGATCTCATTTAAACTAACCACTATACAGAGCAATTTTGATCTCAAAGAGCATACAAGTAAGGAGTATAGAAAACATGGATACTGCAGGTTGTTGATATGAACATATTGGGAAGTTATACATGAAAATAAACAGAACATAAACTGTTCTCATCAGGATATTTATGACTCAGTCATTGAGGCATATTTTAACTAATCTCACTAACAGAGGTATCTTGCTCCAGGACTCTTGACATTTCATATAATAAGGATCTATTTCTCATTTATATTTCTCAGAGTCTGGCAAAATAAAATCTGACATTGGAATACAAAAACAAGCTAAAAATTGTGCCACCAGAGCATTGATATTCCTGTCCTTCCATTGAAAACTGAAGAATGAGAACCAAGGGCTTCACATAAAAACAAAATCAACACCTTGTGTGCAGAATATTGAATAGCACATTTTAATTTGGTTTTTTTAACTTGAATAAAAACAATGAAGGTGTCAGTTTTACATGAATCTTGGCTATTTGGAAGCATCTCCTGGGGTTTAAGTTAATGAATTTTAATGCCAAGCTACTTGGCTACTTCAAGGCCTTCAAAACATCTTATTGTTATGGTACTAACACAAAATTCATTTAGTGTGTTTCATTGCTAACATTCATGACTCAAGAACAAAATTTGAACTGTTAAAAAACAATTTTAGCTTCAGAATGGAGAAAAATCCATCTGTGTCATTATGGCAATCTGAACGTTTATATTTCAAAAACATTTCCATTAAAACAAACAAGCTCAGTATTCATGTTTTTATTTTTCCAAATAATGTAGAATTTTCAAAATGAACAAAAATGTCCTAGACAAGTTTCTTTACTAACAGCAGAAGGGGGAAATCAAAAGGAGTTGGTCGTAATTTCAAATTGCACAAAGGTTATAAAGATTAGGAAATAAGGAACTAAAATTTTACAAATTAAGTTCCTAGAGAAAAAGGATAGCCACTTTTTAAGAAATTTTTGTCAAGTATGACAAAGGAGTATCTACCACTTAGTAGTCTGAAATGGATCAATTGTTACAAGTATGGCATTTATTTAGTTAGCCATCTCCAGGAACTAACCCCCGGTACATTTTGACACCAATCATATTATTGGTTGAATGTTAGGACCTTTTTATTTAGTGGGCAGGTGCCTTTATTTAAAAAAAAAAAAAAATTAGTGTTGGGGGACAAAATTCCACTGAGTGCCTATCTAACATGCATAGTACACCATTTTTAAGTGGCAATTTTGACAGCTACAAGAATTTCTCTGATATTTCTTTTGGGAGGGGATTTCATTATTATGTTTTTATTATCTAATATTTTAAATTACATTTTTATTTTTTATGTTAATTACAATGTATTCAATTTATGTCCCAGCTGTAGCCCCTCCCTACTCCCTCCCAATCCTACCCTTCCTCCCTCATTTCCTCTTATTCCCTTCTCCAAGTGCACTGATAAGGTAGGTGCTCCTCCCCTTCCATCTGACCCTAGTATATCAGGTCTCATCTAGGCTGGTTGCATTGTCCTCCTCTGTGTCTGCCAAGGCTTCTCCTCCCTCAACAGTGGGTAGTCATAGAGCCAGCCACTGAGTTCATGTCAGAGGCAGTCCCTGTTCCTCTTACTAGGGTACCCAGTTGGATACTGAGCTGCCATGGGCTATATCTGAGCAGGCGTTCTAGGTTATATCCATGAAAGGTCCTTCGTTGGAGTATCAGTCTCAGAAAAGACCCCTGGGCCTAGGTACTTTGATTCTGTTGCTCTCCTTGTGATATTTCTAAGAATCAGGATGCAATCCCTAAAACAATGAAAATTCTTGGTAAAAAACAGTAGCCGTGGACAGGAAGTAAACTGACATATTCGTTTACACTAAATAAAATTTATCGAACTTACTGTGATTTTTTAGAACCCGAAAGCAGATACAACGATTATAGCTGACTCAGAAAAGACCCATTTCATCATTTGGATAAGTTTTCTGATTCTCACTTTCTTCATGTGTCAAAGGGAACATAGGATATCTTCATATACTCATCTATCCTTATTAAACTTAAACAGTATTGTCAACAGACGAAGAATTTTACAAAATACTGCTGCCTTCATCTGCACATATTTTAAATATCAAAGGATTAAAGTACATAATGGAATGAAAATTGTTAATCTGTTAATTTTGTGGAAAATGTAAATTGCTGGTGTTTGAGGGTGGCTCAGAGTCAACATAAGAATTCTTTTCTTTTCTTTTCTTTTCTTTTTTTGATATGTGGGTGTTGAGACTGAGTCTTAGAAGGCCCAAGATGGCTTTGGAACAACTGGTTGAGATTATTTTTGAACTTCCAAGTCTTTCCTCCTGCCTCTACTTCTCAAGCTATTGTGTTATTAAGTGTGCACTAACATCCCCGGCTTATGTTGTGGAGTGCACAGGCACTAAGGCAGAGTCACACTAATAAAATTTGAAGAAATCTCTACATTTGTTTTTGTCTGAAGAAAGAAGGCTGACATTGACACAAGCCCCAAAATGAAGACAGCTTCTTGGAGCCAGAAAAAAATACCAAAACAGAATCCCTTTCCTACAGAATTCAAAGGAAAAGCTTGCTGACATTCACAGGTTAGTGGAGGGAGACTCCAGCCAGTTTTCAGTCCCATGATTCTAACATGGTAAATTTGTATTGTATTAAACAGCTTTACTGTGTTTAATAAGCAGAAACTTATACATGGAAGTTGTAAACAAGAATGTACAAATATTATATTGGAAGGAAATATTAGCATAATGGTCCCCCAGTCAAGAAATACAACATTTCTTCTTACTTGGAAAATTAATACATTATCTTCCAGTCAACATCTGCTGCATAAACTCCTTTCATGTTTTCAGTGGACAAGAACTTCTGCTTTTGTGCAGAAGTTGTTTAAATACTCGAATGACCAATGGAGAAAGATCTTTTCAAAGATGTGTTAAATGGAAGAGGAAATTTTATCTTTGGGGTCCTCAAATGCTTCATCTGAAAAGATAGATGATTGATTGAAAACTTCTTTTAATCTTATATAAAAAAATAGTTTGTTTGTTTGTTTGTTTTTTAGTGGAAAGTGTTATAGTTCTTTGTAGAAACTAGAGCCTCTATTAATAACATTTGCTTTCACTGTACAAGTTTGACTACACTTTAGTTGTTATATTTCAGAGTCTCGGCATATTAACTTATAAGCTATGATACGTGATTTTGGCTTTGATTTTAGAGTATGTGGTATATATATATTTTATTTTGATTGTGGTTGATGTTTTTTCATTTTTATCAATTAAACATTGATTAGATTATGAAGTTTTTCTAACAATATTTTTAATGAAAAATAAAAATTTTAGGAATGTTTTAATTTCTTATTCTCTGCCTCCTTTTTTCTGTTTCTTTAATCTATCTCCCTACCTTTTTACCTATCAACATAAATATCTACCTATAATCTTTTATATATAATAAATCTCTTTCTAGAATGAATTATTTGATAACTTTCTTGTGTGTTTTGACACAGTGAGAGCACTTTGCCGAAGTTCAGAAGACAATCACATTGCAATGAGAGCATATACTTAACATATAAAAAAGTCTTTCTAGAAAGGAACAGAAAAACACAATGATAAAATGTACAAAATATCTTATTATATGATGACAGATTTTAAGAGAAGTGTGAGAATAGAAAAATAAACAAGATCATAAACAGTGTAAAACACACTGATGTTATTTAAATTTCATTTTTTTTTATAATATTCTGAGTGAAGTTAATGTTATCTGCACAAGAGAGCAGGGACATCCACTAGCATTTTAGACCCATTCAGAGGCACACCTTGAAGAAACAGTCGCCCTCTCTGCACCCATCAATTTCCAATGGCTCCGCAGGTAGTGGGGACACTTTTTGAGCCTTTCCACACTCATACTACAAAGTTTACTGACTTGACATCATACAGGTCTTGCACAGGCAGCCACACATATCTTGTGTTCATGAGTGCAACATCCCAGTCAGGCCCCATGGTCCTCTTGACCTCTGGCTCCTACAGTTATTTTCTCCTTCCTTGCACGGAGAGGGTGGGATGACATTCTTTTTTTTTTTTAATTTTATATACTGTTTTTCTCTCTTTTTTTATTATTAGTTACATTTTATTAACTCTGTATAACAGCTCTATCCCGCTCCCTCATTCCCTCCCAATCTCACTCTCCCTCCCTCATCTCCTCCTTGCCCCTTTCCAAGTCCACTGATACGGGAGGACCTCCTCCCCTTCCATTTAACCTTAGCTTATCAGGTATCTTCAGGACTGGCTGCCAAGTCCTCCTCTGTGGCCTAGCAGGACTGCTCCTCCCTTGGGGGGGGGAGGAGTCAGAGCCAGTCACTGAGTTCATGTCAGAAATAGTCCCTGTTCCCCTTCCTAGGGAAACCCACTTGGTTACTGAGCTACCACGGGCTACATCTGAGCAGAGGTTCTAGGTTATATCCATACATGGTCCTTGGTTGGAGAAACAATCTCATATAAGATGCATGTGCCCAGATATATTTGGTCCTTGTGTAGCTTCTAACCTCTCCATGTCTTACTAACTTCCCCTTTTTCATATGATTCCTTGCACTCTTGAACAGAATACTTCAGAGCTATTTAATGTCATCAAGTTATGTGCTCAAGCTTTCTGGTCTGATTTATTTTTGAAAATCTTCAGGAATATTCATTCCTGTTTTAAAACTGCTTACCAGATTATATTTAACAAGAGTCTAATATAAATCTGTTTAAACTTGTCTTGAGATGATATAGAAGGCATATGTCTCCAGTACTACAAAATGTAAAAATTCTGTATCTTCAAGTACATGCAATCATGTAATTCATGAATACAAGTCATTCTCAGTTGGGGAAGCAAACAGTCCTTGAATTTCAGTCTTTGTGTTATATATATCTTTATTTATATGTATATATATATATACATACATAAAATTGGATTTCCAAGCTCCTTTCACATGAACATTCACAAGCTTTTCTCCAGTTATCTCTGCTCATCCTGTTCCATGCACAAACACAACATGCCACCCTCTCATTCCAGACATCATTTTAACTGATCTTGCTAGACGGAGTGGGATCTTTTTTACCATACCAATATAATTTTATACTCAGTTAGAGGTTGACTTTCTAGTGATGTTCTTTTATTTCTATGGCATTATTTGAGTAGCTGTAACTCCACTATCAGCTTCTGTCACAGCTGGTAACATTTTTACATTCTAGGGTAATGAATATTCTGAGATCACAGACACATTTATCTATCCTTTAGGGTAAATTCCAAATGCTTTCTTTATATTCAGTGGTTTTTTAATGATGTTTCCCACCTGAAGTTATTTTTCTCTGTTCTATATCTCACAGAAAGTTATGTCCCTCAGTGCTGTCTTGCTTTTATATGACGACTTGCTACCATCTGCTGAAGTCTATTAATCTCTTTGTCTTTTTATCTTTGAATTGTTCCTGTCAACCTACACAAAGCCTTGCTATCATGTTAAAGCCTAATAAAAATGATCCAATAGAAAGATTTGTTAAAGCAATAATCCTTGAGTTATCAAGGGATGTTGTTGCTTTTCAAATCATGCATATCTGTATTGTTTGATGTTTTTATAATGAGTACATTCTCTTTTCATAACTAGAAGAATAAAAATTTTTATATGTTATTAGGTTTTTACTCTAGGGGCCATATTATGAAATTGTTCCAAAACCATTAAATATAATTGGGCTAAAGTGTTTCAATTATTAGTCTAATATACTTTTATTGAGCTTCATTTTGAAAATAACCATGAAGAGGAAATGGAAAACTTTTAATGTTCTTGTGCCCATTTCTTTAATTAATTTTTGTTTGTTTTTATTGCCTTTTATTCTTATTTCATATATTGTATATTTATAAATATGTAACATACATAAAATAATTATGATATAATGAATAATATAGTTATATCTTAATAATATAGTTATGTCTTAATGGAATCTTAAAATGAAAGTTATATTTTAAAGTAAAGATGCTATTTCTTTTTTTTAACTGTGATTCCTTTAATATTTTCTCCTTCCTTAACTATGCAATATTTAAAAATTTTGCTTCCATAGTTATCTATTTGCTCCACTTCCCTCATATATACTAATTGATTGGAAAAAGTCATAAGCTCTATTTTCTAATTTATTCATGAATTGTTGATCATTCATTATTTCTTTCCTGGTGTTTCTTGCTTTAGTAATAAGAATCAAATATCAGTTTTAAAAGGGCAAAGCACTTTTTCAGTGAATATCTAAAACTAGAAAGCAATTAGTGCTAGTCCTGAGACATCAATTGGATGCCTCCATATTTTATAAATGAATGTTTGGGTTAGATCTAAATATTATTAAATATAAAATTATAAAGTTTGTGTGAAATTTAAAAACTTGTCACTGTCTACTTTTATTACAATATATTGAATGAGTTTATGTTCAAAGAGAGAATGTTTCTTTGTCTCTCCCATCCTTAGGTCTGTGCTTTTGCCACTTGTGGAGACTTGTTAACAGAATGTAGTTTTGGGGTTAGGGAAAAAGAGTAAACTACATAATTTACATTTTAACAGAGGAAATAAGATGAGAAAACCACATAAGCCTTCACATAAATATTACATACTCAATTTTAATTCCCATTTTTATTAGCTTCAACATTCCAGCACAGCCTGTTATCCCCTTGCCATTTGCTAATTAGTCTACATGGCATATTCTGATATTCTATATTATATAACACATTTTTCAGTTCAAAACAAGAGGGATACAGATACTTTTTGGGGGGGAAAGCACTATGATGTTAAGACAATATATGAGTCTTGAAGAACATCTAGCAAGCTGCTGCAATAATCCTTTACAGAGAGCATAGTGACATTCAGGACTGAGAGACAACTCTATAAAAGTGGATGGATTGTTAATATACCTCATAGTGAGAACCAGCTATCTTTATGTCAAAATATTATAAATAAATAGGAATACAAAATAGCACTCTGATTTTATTTTGTTTTAACTTTATTTATGAGCAATTTAGTTGCATGCATGTCTGCACACAACTTGTGTGCCAGATGTCAAAGAGTGCCAGAAATGTGTATAGGATCACCTACAACTGGAATGACAGCTAGTTTGTGGGCTGCCATGTTGGTCCTGGCAATGAAATTCTGGACCTCTTGAAGAATATCCAGTGTTCTTAATCGCTAAGCCGTATGTTCACCTCTCATTCATCATGATTTTTGTTTGCTTGCTTCTTTGTTTGTGTAATTTATATAATGGACATGTGAGTGACCAAGATGGGGGAAACTAAAGAAGAACATGTGTTATGGTATGTGTTATCATACCATATGGATGTTATCAGTTCAGTTTGAGGAAGGTGTTACTTTACGACTGTTTTCTTAGAGAGGGTGTGGACATTGAATGTTCTTGTAAAATAATGTGTGATTCAATAGCCACATTATTTTTGTGGATATCGCAGTCAGAACAGGATGGATTGAGATTGGATGGAGACTGTCTAAGTCATCATGCCTTGAAAGTATCATTTGTTTGGTCAATAAACAAGCATTTTGTTGGCAGAAATGACAATATATAAAAATAATAAATAGTGAGGAATAATTTTTATAACATAATAATTATCTTGTGCCCTGATTATTCAGATTATAAATGTGTAATATCAGTTTAATTAAGAGTCTTGCACAAACAAGGATAGGTCATAAATTATGTCTGTAAACACACTTGGGTGCATGTTCAACTTAACTACAATAAAAGAGTAAAATCAAGGAATAAACCTCCCCAAATCCAGCTACATGAAATAAATTATATGCAAAGAACAGAGGCTTAGTTTGGCTTTCTAATGTGATAAACATCATGGCAGGAACAACATTGAGGAAGAAAGGGTTTATTTCATTTTATAGTTTACTAGTCCAGGAGCTCCACAAGGAGAGCAACAAAGCCAAAATATCTGGGCCCAGGTGGGTCTGCAGAGACTGATGAATCAAGCAAAGACCATGTATGGAAAGGACCTAGATCTCTGCTCAAATGTAGCCTATGGGCAGCTCAGTCTCCATGTGGGTTTCCTAGTAAGGGTAGGAGGGAAGTCACTGGCATGAATTTGGTTGCCTGCTCTTTGATCACCTTCCCCTGGTGAGGTGGCCTTACTAGGCCACAGAGAAAGAGGATCCAGACAATCCTGATGAGACCTGATAGGCTAGAGTCAGATAATGGGGGAGGAGCCCCTCCACTATCAGTGGAATGGGGGAGAAACATAGGAAAGGAAGAGGGAGGAAAGGTGAGACCAGGAGGAGATGAGAGAGGGAAACTGCAATTGAGATCCAAAGTGAATAAACTGTAAATAAGGATAATGAAAGAAGTAACCTAGAAAAGGAAGTCAAGGCGGAAAGCTAGAAGCAGGAGCTGAACCACAGGCCATGAAACTATACTGCTAGCTCCCCATGCCTTGCTCATCCTGCTTCTGTATACCACTCAGGACCGCTTGACCAGGATTGTACCCACCCACAATGGGCTGGACTCTCTCTCATCAACATAAATCAGAAAATGTCCCACAGGTATGCCTACAGGAAATCTTAAGGAAGTATTTTCTCAGTTAGGTTTCTTCTTTCTATAGATCTCTAGCTTGTGTCATCCTATCAAAATAAAATAAGAGCATGAGGAGTCTTTATGTATAGAATGTGCAGCATAAAGAGTCTATAGACACAGTACTCAGGTGCAGGAGGCCTGGAGAGAGCAAGAGGATGGAAAGTGACTTCACAGAGTGCTAAATAATACTTGAAATCCCAGAAATGTTCAACAATTGAAATACAGTGGTGTTTACACAGTTGTATAAGATTAGTAGAATTTAATGCCATCTAAAGTAATACATTAATGTGTGTTAACATGATTAGTGATGGGTAACACTTAAAATAATACCTCTGAATAGTAAATCTAGAGTAAAAATTTAACCATTGCTGGTGAGTTTGGTAAGGAAAAGCATTTGGCTAATTTTAAAGTAGAGGGTATGTCAATCATGCTACAATCAGAATAGTTATACATTTCAACCTAGATACAATAATCTATAATTTTAGAATGTTTTCCAAAGGAAATAGCTATAAAGAGCAAAAGCAATAAGAGTAATGCTGCTAGTGGGGGGAGAAAACACTTAGATGCCCAACTGATGGGGGTTGCAGTGGATGGCGATTAGGTATGTTTTGTGGAACAGCTCATCCTAAAGTGGAAGAAAATGTGTATAATAACGTCAAAAACAAGTGAGATGTGCATAGGACATATGACAGGAGTTGACCGCAGAAGGCATCTGAAAGACCCTACCAAGCAGCGTTTTAAAACAGATACTAAGACTCATAACCAAACCTTCAGCAGAAGGGGAGTTAGTATGACAGGGAAAGGATAGGAGCCCCACAAGGACCAAATATATCTGGGCACAGAAGTTTTTTCTAAAAGTGTTTCTCCAATCAAGGACCATGTATGAATATAACCTAGAACCTTTACTTGGACGAAGCTCGTGGTAGCTCAATAACCAATTGGTTTCCCATAATAAGGGGAACAGGGACTATCTCTGACAGGAACTCAATGGCAGGTTCTTTGACTCCCCACCCCCAAGGGAGGAGCAGTCCTGCTAGGCCACAGAGGAGGACTTCACAGCCAGCCCTGAAGATACCTGATAAAACAGGGCCAGACGAAAGGGGAGGAGGTCCTCCCCAATCCGTAGACTTGGAAAGGGGCAGGAGAAGCTGAGGGAGGGAGGGTGGGACTGGGAAGGAATAAGGGAGAGAGATACAGCTGGGATACAGAGTTAATAAAATGTAACTAATAATAATAAACAATAAAAAGTAATGTCAAAAAGAGTAGAGTTATTAAAATAAGTTATTTAAATAGAATAAAAAATATGAATATAAAGTGTTGCAAGTTTATTTCTTAATAGTATAACTTATATTTACAAATTAATTTGAAATAAATAATGGGGTATGAATATTCTCTTCATAGACTATGTTAAAGGTTTTGTAGTTGGTACATTCAGTCTTTATCCAGCTGTTGTTTATTTTCTCATAAAATGTGCCAAATAGGGTTTTAGTTTCTTGGAAGGCATCTGTGTGCAGGGCAGATAGCACTTAATATCCATATCCATGCTGCATTTCACTATAGTTTAAAGAGAAATGCTATAAAAAATAACATACAGCATTGATAAAATATTTTAAAGGACGAAGCAATATTTAAAAATATAGTAGAGTAAGAGCAATCTGGCCTGCCTTAGAGCAGGGAATCAACCAAAATTGTAGTCTGTAATACGAAATATATTCAGGTAAAACTTCATTGTGAAGATGATCATTGAGTGAAGATTAAAATAATTAAAAGTTGTGAAGAGGGCTCACCAGTTGCCAGCATTGGGAACGTCAATTCAGGAAGAGAAAGCTACAACAGAACAGCATATTAGAAAGAATATGATTTTATTTGCAAGAATCATCAAGGTGAAGTGACGAGAGGGAGACACTGTCAGCCCACATATAGAGCAATCATACTAAGAAAAAATAAGATGGTTTCTACTGCTGTCATTTTGAAGAAATCAATTTTACTCTGAAATTGAGGATACGTTGCCGAGTTCTGAAAAGAGCAATATATGAGTTGGGTTACACTTTGAACTAACATTAGCAGTAGTGACAATAATGTACTGATAGGTAGCATACTGTTGCTATAAGATGCTGAAAGATGGAGGAAATTGAGGTGGAGTCAAGTCACTAATTAAATTCTTTGTAATATTTCCAGTGTGACTCAGAACCATAAGCAGAAGTCAGGAGAAGGGTGGAGTGGAGTGTTCTAGAAGATGATTCTGTGTTTTTTTTAATTAATATTATTTTTAATTAATTACAATTTATTCACTTTGTATCCCAGCTGTAGCCCCCTCACTCATTCCCTCCCAATCTCACCCTCCCTCCCTCAGCTTCTCCCATGACCCTCCCAAGTTCACTGATAGGGGAGGTCCTCCTCCCCTTCCATCTGGCCATAGTCTATCAGGTCTCATCAGGACTGGTTGCATTGTCTTCCTCTGTGGCCTGGTAAGGCTGCTCCCCCGTCAGGGGGAGGTGATCAAAGAGCCAGTCACTGCATTCATGTAAGAGACAGTCCCTGTTCCCATTACTAGGGAACCCACTTGGAGACTAAGCTGCCATGTGCTACTTATTTGCAGGGGTTCTAGGTTATCTCTAAGCATGATATTCCTTGTTTGGAGTATCTGTCCCAGAAAAGACCCCCAAAAGATCTGTTGGTCTCCTTATAGAGCTCCTGTCTTCTCCAGGTCTTCCCCCTTCTTTCATAAGATTCTCTGCACTTTGCCAAAAGGTTGACTATGAGTCTCAGCATTTGCTTTGATACCCTGCTGGGTAAAGTCTTTCAGAGGCCCTCTCTGGTAAACTCCTGTCCTATTAATTGTTTTCTCCCTCTTCCACTGACCATCGTGTTTGCCTTTCTGTATGAGGATTGATCATCTTAACTGAGATCATCCTTCTTGCTTACCTTCTTTAGGTATACAGATTTTATTATGATCATCCTATATTATATGATTAATATCCACTTATAAATGAGTATGTACCATGTATATCTTGTTGCTTCTGAGATACCTCACTCAGAATGATCTTTTCCTTTTTTTGTTTGTTTTTGTTTTTTTTATTAATTTTATTTTTTTCTTATTACATTTTATTAACTCTGTATCCCAGCTGTATCCCACTCCCTCATTCCGTCCCTATCCGACCCTCCCTCCCTTATCTCCACTGTGCCCCTTTCCAAGTCCACTGATAGTGGGGGACCTCCTCCCCATTCATCCGATCCTGTTTTATCAGGTATGTTCAGGACTGGCTGCAAAGCCCTCCTCTGTGGCCTAACAGGACTGCTCGTCCCTTGGGGGGTGGGGAGGTCAAAGCCATTGAGTTCCTGTTAGAAATAGTCCTTGTTCCCCTCACTATGGGAAACCAATTGGTTACTGAGCTACCACAGGCTACATCTGAGCAGAGGTTCTAGGTTATATCCATACATGGTCCTTGGTTGAATGTCAGTCTCAGAAAAGACCATGTGCCGAGATATATTTGGTCCTTGTGGAGCTCCTATCCTTTCCCCATTATACTAACTCTCCTTCTTTCCCTGTACTCTGCCAAAGGTTTGGTTATGAATCTTAGAATCTGCTTTGAAACACTGCTAGGTAGAGTCTTTCAGATGCCCTCAGTAGACTCCTGTCATACATTCAATGCACATCCCATCTGTCTTTCTAAATGAGGATTGATCATCTTACCCCATGTCTGTTCTCTTGATTATCTTTTTTAGGTGTATAGATTTCATTATGTTTATCATATCTTATAGGTCTATATAAGCGAGTATATACTGTGTTTGTCTTTCTCCTTCTGAATATTTCACTCAAAATGATCTTTTCTAGATCCCACCATTTGACTTCAAATTTCATGATTTCTTCCTTTTTGATTGCTGGGTAGTATACCATTGTGTTAAAATACCACAATTTCTGTATCCATTCCTCCGTTGATGGACATCTGGGTTTTTCCCAGGTTCTGGCTATTACAAATAAAGCTGCTCCATACATGGTTGAGCAAATATCCCTGTTGTGTACTTGAGCAAATTTTGAGCAAATTTGAGCAAATACATAGCAGTGGTATAGCTGGGTCTTGAGGAAGCACTATTCCTAATTCTCTGAGAAAGCGCCAGATTGACTTCCAAAGTGGTTGTACCAGTTTACATTACCACCAGCAGTGGAGGAGGATTCCCCTTTCTCCACAACCTCTCCAACATGTGTTGTCACTTGAGTTTTTCATCGTGGCCATTCTGATGGGTGTAAGGTGAAATCTCAGGGTCATTTTGATTTGCATTTCCCTAATGGATAATGAAGTTGAGCATTTCTTTAAGTGTTTCTCTGCCATTCTATATTCCTCTGATGAGAATAATCTCGTTAGCTCTGTTCCCCATTTTTTTTATTTGGATTACTTGGTTTGCTGCTTTTCAGCTTCTTTAGTTCTTTGTATATACTAGATATTAGTCCGCTGTCAGAAAAACGGTTTGTGAAGATTCTTTCCCAATCTGTAGGCTGTCATTTTGTTTTGATGACAGTGTCCTTTGCTTTACAGAAGCTTTTCAGTTTCATGAGGTCCCATTTATTGACTGTTGCTCTTAGAGCCTGTACTTTTGGTGTTCTGTTCAGGAAGTTGTCTCCTGTGCCAAAGAGTTCTAGGCTGTTCCCCACTTTTTCTTCTAACAGATTTAGAGTATCTGGTTTTATGTTGAGGACTTTGATCCACTTGGACTTTAGTTTTGTGCAGGGTGATACTACGGATCTATTTTCATTTTTCTGCATGTAGACATCCAGTTGGACCATTTGTTGAAGATGATGTCTTTTTTCCATCGAATGGTTTTGGCATCTTTGTCAAAGAACAGGTGTCCATAACTGTGTGGGCTTATTTCTGGGTCTTTTATTCAGTTCCACTGATCCTCCTGTCTGTTTTTATGCCAATGCCATGCAGTTTTTATTACTATTTCTCTGTAGTACAGCTTGGTATCGGGGATAGAGATACCTCCAGATGATCTGTTGTTGTACAGCATTGTTTTGGAGATTCTGGGTTTTCTGTTTCTCCATATGAAGCTGAGAATCTTTTTTCAATGTCTGTAAAGAATTCAGTTGGTATTTTGATGGGAATTGCGTTGAATCTGTAGATTGCTTTTGGCAGGATGGCCATTTCCACTATGTTAATCCTACTAATCCATGAGCACGGGAGATCTTTCCATCTTCTGATATCTTCTTCAATTTCATTCTTCAGAGACTTGAAGTTTTTCTCAACCAGTTTTTTCACTTGTTTGGTTAGTGTCACCCTAAGGTACTTTATGTTATTAGTGGCTATTGTGAAGGGTATTGTTTCCCTAATTTCTTTCTTGGTCTTTTTGTCTTTGGTATACAGGAGGGCTTCTTATTTTTTTGAGTTGATTTTGTATCATGCCACTTTTCTGAAAGTGTTTATCAGCTGAAGGATTTCTCTGGTTGAATTTTTGGGGTCACCCATGTATACTATCATGTCATCTGCGAATAGTGACACTTTGACCTCTTCCTTTCCGATTTGTATCCCCTTGATCTCCTGTAGTTATCTTATTGTTCTGGCTAGGACTTCAAGTACTATGTTGAGGAGATATGGAGAGAGTGGGCAGCCTTGTCTTGTACCTGATTTCAGTGGGATTGATTTAAGTTTCTCTCCATTGAGTTTGATGTTAGCTATGGGCTTACTGTATATTGCCTTTACTATGTTTAAGTATGTGCCTTGTATCCCTGATCTCTCCAAGACTTTAAACATGAAGGGGTGTTGGACTTTGTCAAATGCTTTTTCGGCATTAAGGAAATGATCATGTGGTTTTTCTCCTTCAGATTGTTTATGTGGTGGATTACATTGATGAATTTCCATATGTTGAACCACCCTTGCATGCCTGGGATGAAGTCTACTTGGTCATGATGAATGATATCTTTGATGTGTTCTTGGATTAGGTTTGCAGGTATTTTATTGAGTATTTTTGCGTCAATGTTCATAAGAGAGATAGGTCTGAAGTTCTCTTTTTGTGTTGGGTCTTTGTGTGGTTTAGGTATCAAGGTGACTGTAGCTTCATAGAATGACTTTGGTAATGTTCCTTCTGTTTCTATTTTGTGGAATAGTTTGAGGAGAATTGGTGTGAGCACTTCTTTGAAGGTCTGGTAGAATTCTGTGCTGAAACCATCTGGCCCAGGGCTTTTTTAGGAGGGGAGACTGTTAATGACTGCTTCAATTTCCTTGGGGGATAAGGGCTATTCAGTCTTTCTACCTGATCTTGACTTAATGTTGGAAGATTGAATCTATCAAGAAAATTGTCCATTTCATTTAGATTTTCAAATTTTGTGGCATATAGGCTTTTGTAGTATGACCTAATGATTGTTTGAATTTCCTCAGTGTTTGCAGTTATGTCACCCTTTTCATTTCTGATTTTGCTGATTTGGATAGCTTCTCTCTCCTTTTTAGTTAGTTTGGCTAAGGGTTTGTCTATCTTGTTGATTTTCTCAAAGAACCAGATTTTTGTTTTATTGATTCTTTGAATAGTTTTATTTGTTTCTAATTGATTGATTTCAGCCCTGAGTTTGATTATTTCCAGCCATCTGTTCCTCTTGGGTGGATCTGCTTCTTTTTTTTTTTTCCTAGGGTTTTCAGTTGGGCCATTAAGGTGCTTGTATGTGATGTTACAAATTTTTTTAAGGCACTTATTGCTATAAATTTTCCTCTGAAAACTGCTTTTAATGTGTCCCATAAATTTGGGTATGTTGTGCCTTCATTTTCATTGAATTCTAGGAAGTCTTTAATTTCTTTCTTTATTTCTTCCTTAACCCAGCTGTCATTGAGTAACAAGTTGTTCAGGTTTCATGTGGGTGTGGGCTTTTTGTTATTTCTGTTGTTGTTCAGGTCCAGCTTTAATCCATGGTGTTCAGATAGAATACAAGGGATCATTTCAATCTTTTTGTATCTGTTGAGGCTTGCTTTGTGACCCACCATATGGTCTATTTTGGAGAACGTTCCATGCGGTGCTGAAAAGAAAGTGTACTCTTTTGAGTTTGGGTGAAAAGATCTGTAGACATCTATTAGGTCCATTTGATTTAGGGACTCTGTAAGTGCTTTATTTTCTATTTGTTTTCTGTCTAGTTGATCTCTCCCTTGTTGAGAGTGGGGTGTTGAAGTCTCCCACTATTAAGGTATTAGGATCAATGTGTGATTTAAGCTTTAATATTGTTTCATTTACAAATGTAGGTGCTCTTGTATTTGGGGCATAGATATTCAAAATTGTGATGTCCTCTTGGTAGATTTTTCCTTTGATGAGAATATAGTGGCCCTCCTTATCTTTTTTGTTTAACTTGGGTTGAAAGTCTATTTTATTAGATATTAGGATGGCTACTCCCGCTTGTTTTCTGGAACCATTTGCTTGAAAGACATTTTTCCAACCCTTTACTCTGAGGTAGTGTTTATCTGTGTTGCATAGGTGTGTTTCTTGGATGCATCTAATGTTGGATCCTCTTTCCACAACCATTCTGTTAGTCTGTATCTTTTTATTGGGGAGTTGAGTCCCTTGATGTTGATAGATACTAGTGACCAACAATTGTTACTTACTTTTGATGTGGGGTTGGTGGTGTCACTGAGTTTCATTGCTTGTATTCTTTTGGTTTTTTTGTTGTGTAGTTATCTATTTCCTCTGTTTCCTTAGATATAGTTGTTTTTTTTGTGTGTGTGTGTTAAAGTTTCCCTTCTAGTAACTTCTGTAGAGCTGGGTTACTATATAGATATTGTTTAAATTTGGTTTTGTCATGGAATATTTTGAATTTTCAGTGTATATTGATTGAAAGTTTTGTTGGGTATAGCAGTCTGGGTTGGAATCTGTGGTCCCTTAAGGACTGCATGACATCTGCCCAGGTCCTTCTGGCTTTCATAGTTTCTGTTGAGAAATGTGATTTGATTCTGATAGGTCTAACTTCATCTGTTAGTTGGCCTTTTTCCCTGGCTGCCTTTAGAATTTTTTTCTTTGTTCTGTAGGTTCAGTGTTTTGACTATGATGTGGCATGAAGAATTTCTTTTCTGGTCTAGTCTACTTGGAGTTCTGTAGGCCTCTTGTATGTTTATGGACATCTCTTTCTTTAAGTTGGGAAAATTTTCTTCTATAATTTTCTTGAAAATATTTTCTGGATCTTTGAGCCTGATATCTTCTTTTTCTTCTACTCCTATTATTCTTAGATTTTGTCTTTTCATGGCTTACTTGATTTCTTGGATGTTTTGTGTTTGGAACTTTTCTGATTTTATTTTTTCTTTGAGAGATGTGTCAATTTCTGCAAGTGTATCTTCGGCTCCTGAGATTCTTTCTTCCATCTCTTGTATTCTGTTGGTGGTACTTACCTTTGTAGTTCCTGATCTTTTCTCTATGTTCTCCAGCTCCAGGTTTTTCTCTATTTGTGTTTTCTTTATTGATTCTAATACTGTTTTCATGTCTTGCACCATTTTCTTCATCTGTTTGAATGTGGAGTCCTGCTTAAAATGACGGCTTCTATTTTTTTGTCTGTTTTCTCTCTATATATCACTAATTGTGCCTCTACTTCTTTGGCTGTATTTGCCTGTATTTCTATGAGAGCTTTGTTTATTTCTTCTTTATTTGGCTTCATTTGTGTGGACATTTCTTTGAGAGCTTTGTTCATTTCCTCCTTGTTTGCCTCAATTTTTGTTGTCATTTCTCTGAGAGGTTTATTTATTTTCTCTTTGTTCGTCTCGATTTCTTTGGCTATTTCTCTGAAGGCTTTGTTCATTTCATTTTTATGGGCTTCTAATAGCTGGAGAAACAGTTTTGAAGTCGTTTTCTTGTATATCTAGTGAATTGAAGTCTCCATTGGTTTGTGGGGTTGCTGGTGAGGTCATTATGTTCTGATTTTTGTTGCGTGTGTTCTTACATCTGCCTCTAGCCTTCTGGTTATTTATAACCCTCACTGTTTGTTCCTTGAGTTTGTAGTTCAGGCTATGATCGTCTCTTTCTGTTTTCTGGAGTATTTTTTCAGGAAGATGAGAGAGGTTCACTGGTTTGGGAGTGTGCGTTGTGGTTTCAGTTTTGCCTAAGTAAGAAATATGGCGCTGGTGCTATTCGAATGTGCTTTTAGCGGGCACAGTGTGCATGCATGGATTCTCTGACTATTTCAGTGGCCAGTTCTTTCTGGGATCCAGGGATTGTTTGCCTGGATTACACTGGTGGACCCACAAGGCAGAGGCTTCAGCATTGGGGTCGCTATTCCAAGAATCTCTATGATGCCCACACTAGGGGTGTGGGTGGCAGGGATCTCATTTCATTGCTTCTGTGGAGAGACCCTGAATCTGGGGCAAACTCTCCCTAAAAGGCTCACTCCCTTCCTTGCAGGACCATTTGGAATGCACAGGGGTTCCCCTTGCTCTCTACTCTCTGATTTGGTCTTGCTGCGGGAAATGCGCGAGTAGGCTAACAGTCAGCTCTGTGACACTGTGGCCACAGGACTCGGTGTCCACCTTTCCTGTGTGCTGCCTCTCTGTCCTTTCCCAGGAGGGCTTATGTTGGCTGGTTCCGGGGTATCATGGGAAAGAGTTGGGTTGAGTGTTCTTAATCCCAGATCCCTGGCCCAGATCTCTCTGCCAGAAGCAGCCTGGCAGTAGAACCTATGTTTGCTGATTCCGAGAGAGTAGCAGTTAGCGTTGAGTGTCCTCATATCCAGAAGTCAGGTTTCTCTGCCAGGGGCCACTGGGTGAGCTGGAGAGGGAGTGCTGTGTCCTGTGGCAGGCTGCCTCTCTGTCCTTCCTCTCTGACCTTCCCCTCTGCTAGGGCAAGATTATGGGGAGTGCCAGAAGGAGTTGGGACTTCTCAATCCCGATCCTGAGCTGGGGTTTCTCTGCCAGGGGTCGGGGGGCCTCCGGTGCTAGGACTTGGTGCTAGACCTTATTGCACTGGACCCAGGATAGTCTCAGGATGTGTTGAATGACCACAGTCCCAGATCCTGAGCTGAAGATTGTTTGCTAGGAGCAGCCTGCAGCACTGGGGTCAGGGCGCTGTGAAGCCACTGTGCACCTCTCTATCCTTCTGCTCTGTGGGGTGCAAGGTTGTCGATGGCGTACTCGTTCTCAGGGGAGTGCCCGAAAGGATTGGGTTTTCTCAGCCCCAATCTCTGTTTTTGTTTTTTTTTTGTTTTTTTTGTTTTTTTTTTTGTGGGACCTGCAGCTCTCGCTGGGGCTGGGGTACAGACAGTGTGGTCTGTGGCAGATTCTGCTGGATGCCTCCTGTCTCCTCTGAAGAGGGAGTAGGGTGTTGGGTGTGGGGAAGTGCCTGGGGATCACCTCTCGGGGTTCTCCTCCCTGAGGAGTCTGCAGTGACCTGATTCTAGATGGACTTGGATCATGGTTAGTCTCTTTCCTCTTGGAAGTCTAGATAACTCTGTTTTGGGTTGATCAGCCCCTTCACTCACCAATTTCTGTGTTGCTGGTCCTCTCCCCTTCAGCTAAGCTACACACTAGCCTCAGCTATCTTCTGATCTTCTCCAGAATGATCTTTTCTAATTCCTGTCATTTGCCCATGAATCTCATGATTTCCTTGTTTTTAATTGCTGAGTAGTATTCCTTTGTGTAAATGTACCACAACTTCTGTACCCATTCCTCAGATTAGTGCATCTGTGTTGTTTCCAGATTCTGGCTATAATGAATAAAGCTGCTATGAACATGATTGAGCAAATGTCCTTGTTGTGTACTTGAGCCTATTTTGGATATGTGCCTAGGAGTGGCATAGCTGGATCTTAAGGAAGAACTATTTCTAATTGTCTGAGAAAGCGCCAGATAGATTTCCAAAATGGTTGTACCAGTTTACATTCCCACCAGTAGTGGAGGAGGGTTCCCCTTTCTCCACAACTTCTCCAGCAGGTGTTGTGACTTGAGGTTTTGATCTTAGGCAATCTCAGGGTCGTTTTGATTTGTATCTCCCTGATGACTAAGGACGTTGAGTATTTCTTTAAGTGTTTCAATATTCCTCTATTGAGAATTCTCTGTTTAGCTCTGTACCCCTTCTTTTATCTGAATTACTTGTTTTATTGTTTTTGTTTTAAACAACATAATACTCACCTGCGCTTACAACACTGCTGGAAGAACACAAAATCTATGAAAGACACTAATTCATTTTGAACACATTGAATTCAACAGATTTTAGTTTTAATTCTTTTTTTTTTTTTTTTTTTATTTTTTCTTTTTAGTTACATTTTCTTAACTCCGTGTCCCAGCTGTATCCCGCTCCCTCATTCCCTCCCCAACCCCACATTCCCTCCCTGGTCTCCTCCCTGCCCCTTTCCAAGTCCCCTGATAGGGGAGGACCTCCTCCCATTTCATCTGTCCCTGTTTTATCAGGTATCTTCAGGGCTGGCTGCAAAGTCCTCCTCTGTGGCCTAACAGACTGCTCCTCCCCTGGGGGGAGGTGTCAAACAGCCTGCCCTTAAGATCCTGTTAGAAATAGTCCGTGTCCCCCTTACTTTGGAAAACTACTTGGTTACTGAGCTACCACAGGCCACATCCGAGCAGAAGTTCTAGGTTATATCCATAGATGGTCCTTGGTTGAGTTTCAGTCTCAGAAAAGACCCTGTGCCCAGATATATTTGGTCCTTGTAGAGCTCCTATCCTTTCCATATCATACTAACTTCCCTTCTTTCATATGATTCCCTGCACTCTGCCGAGGGTTTGGTTATGAGTCTTAGTGTCTGCTTTGAAACACTGCTAGGTAGAGTCTTTCAGATGCCTTTTGTGGTAGACTCCTGTCATAAGTTCAAGGCACATCCCATTTGTCTTTCTAAATGAGGATTAATCACCTTCGCCTGTGTCCACTTTCTTGATTATCTTCTTTAGGTGTGTAGATTTCATTATGTTTATCATGTCTTGTAGGTCTATATAAGCGAGTATATACCAAGTTTGTCTTTCTCCTTCTGGGATACTTCACTCAGAATGATCTTTTCTAGATCCCACCACTTGCCTGCAAATTTCATGATTTCCTCCTTTTTGATTGCTGAGTAGTATTCCATTGTGTAAAAATACCACAATTTCTGTATCCATTCCTCCGTTGATGGACATCTGGGTTGTTTCCAAGTTCTGGCTATTACAAATAAAGCTGCTACGAACATGGTTGAACAAATGTCCTTGTTGTGTACTTGAGCAAATTTTGGGTATATACCTAGGAGTGGTATAGCTGGGTCTTGAGGTAGCACTACTCCTAGTTGTCTGAGAAAGCGCCAGATTGACTTCCAGAGTGGTTGAACCAGTTTACATTCCCACCAGCAATGGAGGAGGGTTCCCTTTTCTCCACAACCTCTCCAGCATGTGCTATCACTTGAGTTTTTCATCTTGGCCATTCTGATGGGTGTAAGGTGAAATCTCAGGGTCGTTTTGATTTGCATTTCCCTAATGGCTAATGAGGTTGAGCATTTCTTTAAGTGTTTCTCTGCCATTCGATGTTCCTCTTTCGAGAATTCTCTGTTTAGCTCTGTTCCCCATTTTTTAAGTGGATTAGAATGTAAGTAGATAATTTCCCCAGTTGCTCCTGTGATCCATCCCTTCGATATCTTCCATGTCTCCGTTTATTCCCTGTCAAGTTCATGGCTTCTTTTTATTTATATATTGGATTATTATTGGCATATTCTTATATAATGCACTCTACACACACACACACACACACACATATATATATATATATATATATATATTTTTTTTTTTTCAAATACATAATAAAGTTTCCTGAGTCCTATAAGTTTTGTATATGTGTATATGTGCACACACACACACACACACACACAGACACATATATGACAAGCATGACAATAGCAACAGCCTTTTTTTTTGTCATGGAAGGGTGAAGTATCATGGGGTGTAACCTTAGACAAATAACTATGAGCAGCTAATGAATGTTGAGAGAAGAAAAATTAGTCTTACCCAGTGATAACTCTCCTAATTGTTTAGAGACTTTAATATATTTAAATTGTTCAAGTGAAAGGCTTAATTACCACTAAAGAGTATTTTATTGATAACTTTGTATACTATATAGCACAAATTGATTAAACCCAGACCCTATTTGCTCTCTTTCAATTCCTCCCATACCCTGCCACTTCCCCCTTCTCCCAAAATTCACTTTCCTCCAACTCTTTCTTTTATTCCTACTAGATCCACTTACTACTGCCTATATATCTAGGGATGTAGGACGATCTTCTGGTTTCATGGATAGCCTCCAGGGGACCACTTCTGGGAAACACACCTACTCTTCCTACTTCAGTAGCTACTAACTGCAACACTTTCCCAGATAGGATGGGATATCCTGATCTCCTACATGTCTATGCTGGGATTTTGACTGTTTTGATCTAATTTAGAACTCTGTGGCTAGCTCTTTAATCACCTCCCCATGGAAGGTGTTGCCTTGTCAGGCCACAGCGGAAGATGATACAACTAGCTCTAATGAGACCCGATACGCTAGTGTCTGATAGAAGGGGAGGAGGTCCTCCCTTATCAGTGGTCTAGAGAAGCAACATAGGGAAGAAGAAGGAGGGTGGGTGGGACTTGGAGGAGATCAGGGAGGAGGCTAGAACCAGGATACAAAGTGAGTAAATTGTAATAAATAAATATATAAATAAATAGTTATATTAAAAATAAAATAAATAAAACTTGTTGATACAGCCACAACACTGAATTCAGGTGTGCAACAGTGTTTTCATGTCCAGTAAATACAGTTTCACTGCCACTGTCTTTTAAAGGTTTTTTACTCTTTTACTATGATTTCCTCTGTGCATTTGTGGGAGCAATTTAATAGAGGTCTCATAGAGATCTCCCCAGTCACTTTTATTTTTCTGTAGCTGAGATGTAGTGGGTCACTGTAGTTATTACAAAAAGAAGTCATTCTAATAAAGATAGAAATGTGTCGATCTATGGGTCTATTGATAAGAACTTGGTGTAAGTTTAATAATGTCTATTTAGTAGAATAACACCCTACCCCACCCTACCCTAGGGCCTATGACGGAGCAAGCCTTGGGTTTGGGGCACAGTTAATGATACGATGATTCCATCTTGTAAATATTTAATTCCAATGAGGAGGTGATTACTTACTTTCATAGTACTCATGGCACTACGGCACCAGCAGCCATTCCTTACCAGGTCAGACATCATTGTAATACAGAAGGTTCGGAGGTGGGTAATGTTGCTTTGTGTACAGAAAACCTGCCAACACTTTCAAAGTTGGCCAATAGAGATGAGGCTTGCAAGTTGGTATCAATTTAAAGTATTCAAGTCTTTTGACTCAAACATGTTCTGTTGTCAGCAAGAAGTTCTCACCATCAAGCTCTGGAATGTAACCAAGAGCAGAGAAAATAGCCTGCAGTATCTGGGTTCATCTATAAGACCAGCCACCTAGTCAAGAAAAGGAAACACTTACCTGACATCAGGATTTTTATTTGAGAAAGGGGTATATTTTGAATATTTGATCACCAGCTGATAGAACTATTTTTGGAAGGATGGAGTCAGAGGAGCTATGTCACTAGGGGTGTGGGCTTTGAGGTTTTCAAAAGGTTAATGTCACTCCCAGTGTGGCTCCTGCCTCCTGCTTTGAGGTGAAGGTGTAAGTTCTCCTCTGTTCCTCATGTCATGCCTTTGCTCTATCATGGTGGACTTAATATTATAAAATTTTAGACAATTAAATGATTTCGTCTATAGATTGCTTTGGCTACAGTGTTTTGTCATAGCAATAGAAAACTAAGACACTTTGCCTTTGAAAGAAAAATAAAATCATGGAACTGATGAGATACCATGTGAGCCACTGATTATCGCTTTCTGTAGTCTCTTTAAAATGATTTTTTTCTCTGAATCAAAGTAGTAGTTCCTATTCTTGGGTACTGTGCAGAAAAGGCCAGTAGTGTCACATAGTTCAAAGATGCCTAGACCAACTTTCCTTGATAATTTCCAAATGTCTTGGCCTTTTTACGAAGCAATAATATAAAAACAAGCAAGTTAGTTTGTGTTCAAACTGACCAATGTATATAATTTTCAAAATAAGATGTTAAATAAAAATACATTTTTTATTAATACTTGAATGATCTAGCAGCTTTGAGAACAATAGGACTGTCTCATGCATTTGTAAAATTAACTACAGTCATGTTCACAGAGCTGAAAAACTGAAGGACTAGCTAAGATTAAAATTAGTCTGGTCTCTAGTGATGTCATTGTTTGTCTTGCTAAATTTTAATATAATATTTCATGAAGTAAAACTGACATCAGATTAAATTATTCAATGATATTTTCCTATTGCAAGACAGTTTTAATTTTTTTCTGTGCTAAAATGATATATTTACGTCAATGCATTTTCTTGCTATCCCAATGACCATTCCCACAGAAGTGTACATTAGTACATCAGTAGCTGTGATTGGCTAAGAGTTGATCAGTGTACTTACGACTTTAAGCAGATATCTTTATTCTGAACACATCGGCATTTGTTTATATTTTTTACAAAATCAATTATAATTGTATCATATTTATATATTCACAGCCTTAGAATTATATGTATGAAATGAAATATTTTCCAAATATATTCTTGCAGATGTTAATATGACACTCTTCAATTTCAAACTGCCCTTATGATAAAATATGACTTCATTTTTAAAGATTTTAGAATTGATTCAGAGACAAACTCACAAAAACTAAATGTAATTCAACATTTTCTTTTTTCTGGAGTTTGAAGCAAGAGATTATGGATACATCTTTTCTCCCTAAACACTGCTATAAACAGTTCTCACACGTCAAAGTTTTGCATAATGATAGTTCTAAAGTGGCTTAAAATTGCATGAAGTCATGTTTATTAAGACATGAATATTGAAAAGCAATTATTGCTTAATAGACGTTTTATAAGACACTATTTATGTACAGCTGCTCAGTTGCTATAAATTCTGCTTGAATGTATCATGCAAATATCAACACCTGTGAAAATTTCTAAGCATTGAACCAAATTTCATAGTGTATTCTAAGTCCTATTTTTATGCATTAATGATTTTTAGTTTTCTGCTTATTTCCATTTTTTATAACATTTGTCTTAGTAAAATAGTGTTGATTTTTGTCTAAATCAAATTGTGTTCTGAGTGTTGTTTTGGGGAAGGACTTTTGAGCTAAAATTATTTTTTGTTTATAAAAATATCTTATATAAGCAAATTATAGGATGGCAGATGTCTTTGAGTAAATGATTGACAATTGCTCCACTATCTGGGGTCTAAGAGGGAGTCACAGGATTAAAGCAGATTCTGCAGAGGAAGGCAAAGTCAAAACATTGGTCAGTAACAGTGAGACAGAGGAGGGGACTAGTCACCAGTTTCAAGGTAATAGACTTACTCCAGCCAGGCAATTTCCTAAAATTTTAGCACATCTTAAAATAACAGCAACAAAACTTTGGAAAGACAAATGCCCAGCACATGAAGGACATGTTCAGCTCAGATTATATTCCATCCCCAGCATGTCACACTGCTGCCAGAGGCTCCTGATGACCTCATCAAGCCTGATGCATCTACTCCATTTTTAATTTTTTCTATTTATTATTCATTATAATTTATTCACTTTGTATCTAGACAGTGGCCCCCTCCCTCATTTCTTCCCAATCCCACCTCCCTTTCCGCTTCTTCCCCTGAGATAGAAGGGGAGAAGGACTTTCCCTATTAGTGGATTAGGGGAGGGGCATCTAGTCCATTTTTAAGATTCTTCAAAAATGATATTCTGCCCTTGTTTGAAGATGGCCTCTTAGATTAGAGGCAAAACTCTTAGCTATGATTCAAATGAAACTTAAAAAAGAAAATTATGTGCTTACAACATGCCATGGCAAAGAACAAGCATTCCCATTTCAAATGGAATAAATGGACCAGGAATGGAAGAATAAGCACCTGCAAGATTGAAACCCATTAGAGGAAGCATAATAGGGCATCCCTGTTGACTAAAAGTCCAACCTTGCTACTTATTGATTGACCTTTTATGCCGTTCTTTAAAGTCTCTGTAAATCTCAATGCCACAAGAACTCTTTCATTCTATTTATTTATTTATTTATTTATTTATTTATTTATTTATTTATTTATTTATTTGTTTGTTGATTCATTCATTCATTCATTTATTTCCTTCCTTCCTTCCTTCCTTCCTTCCTTCCTTCCTTCCTTCCTTCCTTCCTTCCTTCCATACTTACTTACTTATTTTGCTTGAGAAACCAGCATCTGATGCTCCAGTGTCTGTCCCCCAGTTCCAGTAACAGTCTAGAGTCCTTGAAAGATTATAGCTGTAGTACTCTATGAGCATTGAATGGTTGAAGATAAAAGTAACATTTCTTAGGTGATCCTATGCATAAAAAATGCCATAAATTCCATATCTCAGAGAAATTGTTAAACCTGCAACAGGTAGGGTCTGGCCAATTCCTGAATTGGCCTCAAGGCATGTTTTCTATTAGCCTGGTACAAAGTGGATTCTTTTCTTTTTCATAAAAATACATGCTCTAATCTACTCTCATATATTACATTAAAACTGCATTTTCTCCTCTCCTTCAAAGCATGCCCTATCTGCTTCCTGTTCAGCCTCCCCTAAGCAGTGAACAGACCTTCCAGGGATATCAGGCAAACACTGCCTAAAACAAAGCAACAGTAAGACCAAGCACATACTGTCACATCTAGGCTGGATGAGGCAGCTTGGTAATAGAGGGGTTCCACAAAGAGGCAAAAGAGTCAGGGACAGCCTCCCACTTTCAGGATTCCCACAAGAACAGCAGGATATACAGCCTAAACATATATGCAGAGAACCTCAGACCCCTACAGGCTCCCTGATCTCCACTAGCACCCATGATTCCAAATTCAATTAATTTTTTTGGGCTGTGTTCTCATGGAATCTCTGAACCATGTGGTTCATCCTATATTTCCTCCCCCTGAACCATAGGACTCCTATATCTCCATCTAATGTTTGGCTGTAGTACTCTTCATCTGTTCCCATCAATTGCTGGATGAAGTCTCTATGGTCTTTGAGGACTATTCTGCTAGGCTTCAATCCCAGAACACACTTCAGGCAAGACAAACCTTAGGTTGGAGGTTTTGTAAGTAGGTTGCTGTCCGGATTCCACCATTTGATGCCTCACATGGTTATAGAAGATGGCCAGTTCAGACTTTGTGTCTCCCAATTACTATGAATCTTTGCTATGATTCCTCTCATAGATTCCATGGAGATTCAGTTGGATAGGTTTCCACCTCACCCCAGAAATTCCTCTCAATTCCAATTGTTTCTTCCTGTATTTTATCCCCACTAACCTGATTCCTCCTCTTCCCAATCTCACCTGGCCCCAGTCCACACTGGAAATCTATTCTATTTATCCTGCCCAGGGACATCCTTGTGTCCCTGCTTAAGCTCTCCTTGTTACTTAACCTCTGCTGTTTTTGTTGTTGTTGAAGTCCACCTTTAATCCATGAGGCTTAATAAGATAGAGTAGGTTATTTCAATTTTCTTCTGTCTGTTGAAACTTGCTTTGTGACCTAATGTATGGTTAATTTTGAGAATGTTCCATGATGTTCTGAGAAGAATGTATATTCTTTTGTGTTTGGGTAAAGTGTTCTGTAGATATATTTTATGTTCATTTGACTCATACGGTCATTTAGCTCCATTATTTCTTTGTTTAAATTGTGTTTGAATGACCTGTCCACTTGGGAAAGTAAGGGATTGAAATCTCCCACTGTTAATGTAGGATATTCAGTGTGTTATTTAAACTTCAGTAATATTTAGTTTATAAGTGTAAGAGCTCTTGCATTTGGGGCAAAGATATTAAGAATTGAAACTTATCTTGGTAGGATTCTCTTTGATGAGTATGAAATGTCTTTTGATTACTTTTTTTTTGTTTTAAGTCTAAATTATTTGATATTAGAACAAATTCACCCTCTTGCTTCTTGGGTACATTTCCTGGGAAAATCTTTTTCCAACCCTTTACTCTGCAGCAGTATCTGTATTTGATGTTGAAGTATGTTTTTTTTATTATGTATGTGAAAGATGGATCCTGTTTTCTTTTTTTTTTATTATGCCATTCTTTTATTTATTCTTTTTTATTAATTACACTTTACTCACTTTGTTTCCCCCCCCCCTTGGTTCCCTCCCTCCTCTCGTCCCAATCCCTCCCTTCCTCCACCATCTGCATGCATGCCTCTCCTCAAGTCCACTGAGAGGGGAGGACTTCTTTTCCTTCCTTCTGATCCTAGTCAATTAGATCTCATCAGGAGTGGCTGCATTGTCTTCTGTGGCCTGGTAATGCTGCTTCCCCCTCAGGGGAAGGTAATTAAAGAGCAGGCCAATCAGTTCATGTCAGAGACAGTCCCGGTTCCTATCACAATGGAACCCACTTGGATACTGAACTGCCATGGGCTACATCTGTGCAGGGTTCTTAGGGATCCTGTTTTCTTATCCATTCTGTTAGTTTCTTTTTTATTGGGGAATAGAGTCCATAATTATTGATGGATATTAATGACCTAAATTGTCAATTCCTTTTATTTTGGTGATGGTGGCAGTGTGTGTGTGTGTGTGTGTGTGTGTGTGTGTTTGTATGTGTGTGTTTGTGTGTGGGTGTTTATTGTTTTTGTT
>NW_026596433.1:1384064-1404437 GCF_907164565.1 Psammomys obesus | reverse complement strand
TGTGTTTGTATGTGTGTGTTTGTGTGTGGGTGTTTATTGTTTTTGTTTTTTTGCTGGTAATTGAAAGTTTTACTGGGTATAGTACTTCGGGCTGGCATCTCTGGTCTCTGATATCTGTCCAGGCCCGTCTGGCTTTTAGTTCTACGTTTATGTTATGTGGAATTTTTTCTATTTTTACTGTTTCTTTTTTCTGTATGTTTAATGGTTTGAATATAATGTGGCAAAAGGACTTTCTTTTCTGGTCCAATCTATTTGGTGTTCTGTAAACTTCTTTTACTTTTATAGGCATCTCTTTTCTTTAGAAAAATTGTCTTCCTTAATCATGTGAAATATATTTTCTAGGTTGTGGAGCTGGGATACCGCTCCTTCTTTTATTCTTATTATTCTTAGGTCTTTCCCAATTGATGTCACTTAAAAATTGTTGTGTACTTGTGGAAAACATATCTGGCCCACTGCAATTGCTCCTTATCCCACTGAGTGTTCTCACAGAAATTTGCCTTGGAGCAGTAGCTCCGGGTGGCTGAAAGCTGATTGTTGTACTGTGGAAAGATTCACCTTCAGATATCTTGCATTTGTGTGTGCACTGTGTGAGCTTATTCATGCGTACACAGCACAGTGTGCTGATCCAAATCAGAGGGCAAGTTCCTAAACTCAGTCCTCTTCTTCCAAATTTATGAGGGATTTGGGGATCAAATCATGGTCATCAAGCTTGCTGTAAGAAGTGATTTCTCCAGGCACCACTTTCTAATGTATCTGTTACCTACTCGCTTGGCATTACTACTAGATATAGAGCAAATGTTCAAAACCTGATTTAATATTAAATTTAATATTCAATTTATAACAGTTTTTTTCATGTCTTTAGTTTCAATAAGCCAAAACTTTAATTTTAAGAGCTAGACATATCAAATGATTGAAAAGCAAACTACCAATTTATTAACCACAAACTAATGTGTAGATATGCTTATGAAATCTAAAGGATTCAGGGTAATTTTCAAATATATTAACAAATGTATATATTAAATGTTGACTCATATTTGTGTTTGTATTTTTGTAATGAGTTATTATAAAGAAGAAAGTAAGGAGAGAGAAAGAGACAGAAAGAGAAGGTCTAAGCTCTAGATACCATAGAAACTACTTACTATAAAATTTATAGTCTTCTGTTGCTCTTTGTGGAGTTACTCTTCCTTGCAGGTCTATCTCCCCCTTCTTCCATGAGATTCCCTGAACTCTGCCCAGAGTTCGGCTAGGAGTCTAGGCATCTGCTTTGATATCCTGCTGGGTAGAGTCTTTCAGAGGCCTTCTATGGTAGGCTCCTGTCCTGTTCCCTATTTTCATCTTCCAAGGTCTTTCAAGTTTGCCTTTCTGTATGAGGATTGATCATCTTACCCAGGGTCCTCCTTGTTGTTTAGCTTCTTTAGGTGTACAGATTTTAGAATGATTATCCTATATCATATGTCTAATATCCACTTATAAGTGAGAATAGACCATATATGGGGCAGCCTTATCTGGCTACAGAGGAAGACAGTGCAGACAGTCCTGATGAGACCTGATAGGCTAGGGTCAGATAAGAAAGGAGGAGGACCTCCTCTAGCAGTGGACTAGGGGAGGGGCATGGAAGGAGAAGAGAGATGGAGAGAGTGGGAGAGTATAAAGGAGGGGGACACAGCTGGGATACAAAGTGAATAAATTATAATAAATAAAACTAAATTAAAAAAAATTTATAGTCTTCAATCAACAAACTACAAGCTTCCATTGGTCAGAAATATGGAGTCAGTTTGTTGTATTACTTTCTTTTAAAATCACTCTTGAAGTGGTCTTTCAACTGGCAGCCTGGGCTGTCAGAAATTTAAGACTAAACAGGGCTTCAGTAACCCCTGTGACGTTTATTTAGGTGGTTATTCACCAGCTATAGTTCCTCAGTAGCACTCAGACGAAGGACTCGAGTTCTAAGACTTCCTGAGTCCCAAACTACAACTGTTTCTAACATGAGCATTCTGTCTCCAGTGTGAATGGCAGAAGAAAGAGCAAGAGCGATTAAATGCCTAAGGGATCACTCACCTGCTCTTCTTCTAATCGAACCATGGAAGTTATAGTTTATGTCATTGCTTGTATCTTACAAAGAAGAAACAAGTCCATTGGTTTATCTCCTAGTTGAAGGTTTGAATTAAGAAGCAGAGACAGTTGAAACAATTTTCTCAAGGAAAGGATTGGTATCTTTATATTGGTATCTGCATATTCTGTGATATAAATAGTGCTTTGCTTTCCCTAATATTTTCCTACTATGTAAAAACTGACAGTGAGAGTCTTGAACTATATCACCTAATCCAAATTTACAGCAAACATGTATCATAGGCAATAAATAGAAGAGAAATAAATTTTCAAAGAAAATAAACTTATAATATAGAATGAATTCCCTAGTGAATTTAGGTATAATTAGACATGCTAACTTTGCCAAATATTGGTACATTTTAAAGTAACTTATTTATGATTTTCTTTTTTTTTTTTTTTTGAAGTTCATAACCAATGTATTTATTATACAGCAGAGGCAACTTAAGCTCATACCAACAATGAAGTTACACTCTTTTTTTTAAAATCTTTTATTTTTTTTTATTAATTACACTTTATTCATTTTGTATCCCCCCATGAGCCCCTCCCTCCTCCCCTGCCGATCCCACCCTCTCTCCCCTTTCTGCATGCATGCCACTCCCCAAGTCCACTGATAGGGGCGGTCCTCCTCTCCTTCTTTCTGATCTTAGTCTATCAGTTCTCATCAAAAGTGGCTGCATTGTCCTCTACTGTGGCCTGGTAAGGCTGCTCCCCCCTCAGGGGGGAGTGATCAACGAGCAGGCCAATCAGATTATGTCAGAGGCAGTCCCTCTTCCCATTACTATGGAACCCACTTGGACACTGAACTGCCATGGGCTACACCTGTGCAGGGGTTACAGGTCATCTCCACAAATAGTCCTTGGTTGGAGTATGAGTCTCTGGGAAGTTCCCTGTGTTCAAATTATCTTGTTCTGTTGCTCTGCTTGTGGAGTTCCTGTTCCCTCCAGCTCTTACTATTTCCCACTTCTTACATAAAATTCCATTCACTCTGCCCATCAGTTGGCCATCAGGCTCAGCATCTGCTTTGACAGTCTATACTGCAGAAGCTTTCAGAGGCCCTCTGTGGCAGGTTTCAAGGTTGTTTCCTGTTTTCTTCTGGCTTTCAGAGGCCCTCTGTAGCGGGTTCCGAGGTTGTTTCCTATTTTCGTTTTCTTCTGATGTACATCCTCTTTGCCTTTCAGGATGGGGATTGAACATTTTAATTAGGGTCCTCTCTTTTGCTTAGTTTGTTTAGATGTACAGATTTTAGTGGGTTTATTCTATATTGTATGTTTATATGAGTGAGTATATACCGTGAGTGTCTTTTTGCTTCAGGGTCAACTCACTCAGGATGATCCTTTCCAGGTCCCACCATTTACCTGCAAATTTCATGATTTCCTTATTTTTCATTGCTGAGTAATACTCCATTGTATAGATGTACCACAGTTTCTGCATCCATTCTTCAGTTGAGGGGCATCTGGGTTGTTTCCAGCTTCTGGCTATTACAAATAAAGCTGCTACAAACATGGTTGAACAAATGTCCTTGTTGTGTACTTGCGCCTCTTTTGGGTATATGCCTAGGAATGGTATGGCTGGATCTTGAGGAAGCGCTATTCCTAGTTGTCTGAGAAAGCGCCAGATTGATTTCCAGAGTGGTTGTACCAGTTTACATTCCCACCAGCAGTGGAGAAGGGTTCCCCTTTCTCCACAACCTCTCCAGCATGTGTTGTCCCTTGAGATTTTCATCTTGGCCATTCTGATGGGTGTGAGGTGAAATCTCAGGGTTGTTTTGATTTGCATTTCCCTAATGGCTAATGAGGTTGAGCATTTCTTTAAGTGCTTCTCTGCCATTAGATATTCCTCTGCAGAGAATTCTCTCTTTAGCTCTGTTCCCCATTTTTTAAGTGGATTACTTGGTTTGTTGCTTTTCAGCTTGTTTAGTTCTTTATATATATTGGATATGAGTCCTCTGTCAGATAGAGGGTTGGTGATGATTCTTTCCCAATCTGTAGGCAGTTGCTTTGTTTTGATGACGGTGTCCTTTGCTTTACAGAAGCTTTTCAATTTCATGAGGTCCCATTTATTGATTGTTGCTCTTAGAGCCTGTGCTGTTGGTGTTCTGTTCAGGAAGTTTTCTCCTGTACCAATGAGTTCTAGGGTATTCCCCACTTTTTTTTCTAGCCGATTTAATGTGTCTGGTTTTATGTTGAGGTCTTTGATCCACTTGGACTTCAGTTTTGTGCAGGGTGATAAGTATGGATCTATTTGCATTTTTCTACATGTAGACATCCAGTTGGACCAGCACCATTTGTTAAAGATGCTATCTTTTTTTTCCATTGTATGGTTTTGGCATCTTTGTCAAAAATCAGGTGTCCGTAAGTGTGTGGGTTTATTTCTGGGTCTTCTGTTCAATTCCATTGATCCACCATTCTGTTTCTATGCCAGTACCATGCAGTTTTTATAACTGTTGCTCTATAGTACAGCTTGAGGTCAGGGATAGAGATACCTCCAGAAGATCTTTTATTGTAGAGGATTGTTTTAGCAATTCTCGGTTTCTTGTTATTCCATACGAAGTTGAGAATTTTTCTTTCCAGGTCTGTAAAGAATTGTGTTGGCAATTTGATGGGAATTGCATTAAATCTGTAGATTGCTTTTGGTAAGATGGCCATTTTTACTATGTTAATCCTGCCAAGCCATGAGCATGGGAGATCTTTCCATCTTCTCATATCTTCCTCTAATTCTTTCTTCAGAGACTTGAAATTTTTTTCATACAAGTCTTTGACTTGCTTGGTTAGGGTTACGCCAAGGTACTTTATGTCATTTGTGGCTATTGTGAATGGTGTTGTTTCTCTAATTTCTTTCTCAGCCCTTTTGTCTTTTGTATACAGGAGTGCTACTGATTTTTTTGAGTTAATTTTATATCCGGCCACTTTGCTGAAGGTGTTTATCAGCTGAAGGAGTTCCCTGGTAGAGTTTTTGGGGTCACTCATATATACTATCATATCATCTGCAAATAGTGATAATTTGACTTCTTCTTTTCCCATCTGTATCCCCTTGATCTCCTTCGACTGTCTTATTGCTCTAGCAAGGACTTCCAGCACTATGTTGAAGAGATATGGAGACATTGGGCAGCCTTGTCTTGTCCCTGATTTCAGAGGGATTGCTTTAAGTTTCTCTCCGTTCAGTTTGATGTTGGCTATAGGCTTGCTGTATATCGCCTTTACTATGTTTAGATATGTGCCTTGTATCCCTGATCTCTCCAGTACTTTACACATGAATGGATGTTGGATTTTGTCAAATGCTTTTTCAGCATCTAGGGAGATTATCATGTGGTTTTTTTCTTTCAGTTTGTTAATATGGTGGATCACATTGATGGATTTCCGTATATTGAACCACCCCTGCATACCTGGGATGAAGCCTACTTGGTCATAGTGGATAATATCTTTGATGTGTTCTTGGATCCGGTTTGCAAGTATTTTGTTAAGTATTTTTGCATCAATGTTCATAAGGGAGATTGGCCTGAAATTCTCTTTCTGTGTTGAGTCTTTGTGAGGTTTAGGTACCAAGGTGATTGTGGCTTCATAGAATGAATTTGGTAATGTTCCTTCTGTTTCTATTTTGTGGAATAGTTTGAAGAGAATTGGAGTTAGCTCTTCTTTGAAGGTCTGGTAGAATTCTGCGCTGAAGCCATCTGGTCCTGGGCTTTTTTTGGATGGGAGACTTTTGATGACTGCTTCTATTACTTTGGGTGATATAGGACTATTTAGTTGATTTACCTGGTCCTGATTCAGCTTTGGTGAGTCAAATCGATCAAGAAAATTGTCCATTTCATTTAGATTTTCAAATTTTGTGGCATATAGACTTTTGAAGTAAGTCCTAATGATTGTTTGGATTTCCTCAGTGT
The DNA here is from genome assembly GCF_907164565.1 of Psammomys obesus. NCBI lineage: Eukaryota > Metazoa > Chordata > Mammalia > Rodentia > Muridae > Psammomys > Psammomys obesus. The sequence continues at coordinate 1,398,448 of NW_026596433.1, read as the reverse complement.
CTGTAGTTATGTCCCCCTTTTCATTTCTGATTTTGTTGATTTGGGTGGTGTCTCTCTGCCTTTTAGTTAGCTTGGCTAAGGGTTTGTCGATCTTGTTGATTTTCTCAAAGAACCAGCTCTTGGTTTCATTGATTCTTTGAATTGTTTTATTTGTTTCTAATTGATTGATTTCAGCCCTGAGTTTGATTATTTCCAGCCGTCTACTCCTTTTTGGTGTGTCTGCTTCTTCTTTTTCTAGGGTTTTTAAATGGGCCATTAAGTTGCTTGAATGAGCTGTCTTGAATTTCTTCTTGAAGGCACTTAGTGCTATGAACTTTCCTCTTAGCACTGCTTTCATTGTGTCCCACAAGTTAGGGTATGTTGTGTCTTCATTTTCATTGAGTTCTAGAAAGGCTTTAATTTCTTTCTTTATTTCTTCCCTGACCCAGCTGTCATTTAGTAACAAGTTGTTCAGTTTCCATGAGTGTGTAGGCTTTTTGCTATTTCTGTTGTTGTTGAAGTCCAGCCTTATTCCATGGTGATCAGACAGGATACAAGGGATTATTTCAGTCTTCTTGTATCTGTTGAGGCTTGCGTTGTGACCAACTATATGGTCTATTTTGGAGAAGGTTCCATGAGGTGCTGAGAAGAAGGTAAATTCTTTTGTGTTTGGGTGTAAAGTTCTGTAGATGTCTGTGAGGTCCATTTGATTCATGACCTCTGTCAGAGATATTGTTTCTTTGTTTAATTTCTGTTTTGTTGACCTGTCCTTTGTTGAGAGTGGGGTGTTGAAGTCTCCCACTATTAATGTGTGGGGATCTCTATGTGGTTTAAATTTTATCAATGTTTCTTTTACAAATGTGGGTGCTCTTGTATTTGGGGCATAGATGTTCAGGATTGTGATGTCTTCCTGGTGGAATTTTCCCTTGATGAGTATGAAGTGTCCTTCCTCATCTCTTTTTATTAATTTTGGTTGAAAGTCTATTTTATCAGATATTAGAATGGCTACTCCTGCTTGTTTCTTGGGTCCATTTGCTTGGAAAGTCATCTTCCAACCTTTTACCCTCAGGTAATGTCTATCTTTGTGTCTTAGGTGTGTTTCTTGTATGCAACAGATTGCTGGGTTTTGTTTACGTATCCATTCTGTTAATCTGTGTCTTTTTACTGGAGAGTTGAGTCCATTGATGTTGAGAGAGATTAATGACCAGTGGCTGTTAGATCCTTTGATTTTGATGTTGGCTGTGTTCATAAGTTTGTGTGCTTGGTTGCTTTTTGTTTTGCTGTAGTAAGGTTAATTATTTCCTGTGTTTTCTTGACAGAAGCTAATTTTCTTGGGTTGTATTTTCCCTTCCAGTGTCTTCTGTAATGCTGGATTTGTGTGTAGGTATTGTTGAAATTTGTTTTTGTCATTGAATATCTTGTTTTCTCCGTCTATGAGGACTGAGAGTTTTGCAGGGTATAGTAGCCTGGGTTGACATCTGTGTTCTCTTAGGGTCTGCATGATATCTGTCCAGGCCCTTCTGGCTTTCATAGTTTCTGTTGAAAAGTCGGGTGTGATTCTAATGGGTTTGCCATTATATGTTACTTGGCCTTTTTCCCTTGCAGCTTTTAGTATTTTTTCTTTGTTCTGTATACTTCCTGTTTTGATTATTATGTGGCAGGAGGATTTTCTTTTCTGGTCAAATTTGTTGGGTGTTCTGTAGGCCTCATGTATCCTTATTGGCTTCTCCTTTAACTTGGGGAAATTTTCTTCAATGATTTTGTTGGAAATATTTTCTGGGCCTTGGAGAAGGGAGTCTTCTTTTTCCTCTATTCCTATTATTCTTAGGTTTTGTCTTTTCATATTGTCTTGGATGTCTTGGATGGTCTGTGTCAGGAATTTTTTGGATTTAACATTTTCTTTGACAGATACATCGATTTCTTCCATTGTATCTTCTACACCTGAGATTCTTTCTTCCATTTCTTGTATTCTGTTGGTTATGCTTACCTCTGTAGTTCCTGTTTTCTTCCCTAAATTCTTCCTTTCCATTATTTCCTCCATTTGTGTTTTCTTTAATTTTTCTAGTTCTATCTTCAGGTCTTGAGTTGTTTTGTTTACTTCCTTCACCTGTCTGCTTGTATTTTCCTCTTTTTCTTTTAGTTCCTTCAACTCTGTCTCTTTGACTTCTTTCAGTGATTTAATTATTTCTTCTCTGAAGGCCACAAGCTGTTTGGCTGCATCTTCCCGTATTTCTTCACGGATGGCCCTAATTTACTTGTCTTTATCTTCCTCCATTTCTTTACGGATAGCCATGATCTGTTTGGTTTTATCTTCCTCTAATTCTTTACGTATTTTATCTGTTTCCTCTATTATTCTCTTCATCAACATAGATGTAAGGTCATCTTCTTGATTTTCTATTATGCTGCATTGTTCAGGGCTGTTGGCCCCTGGATGGCTGGGTTCTGGAGATGCCATATTGCTCTGTCTTTTGTTGGTTGAGCCTTTACGCTGACCTCTACCCATTGGGCTGATTTAGGTTTTGGCTGTTAGTTTCTGTGCTTCCTGGAGTCCTGAGGTAGGGAGTATCCCCTTGGCCGGAAGATGATTTTTCCTGAAGGAGTCCTTCTCTGCTTTTTGGTTATGGTCACTGTATGGCCAGTGTTTCTCCGGAGATGCCACTGCTCACCTCAGGTTTATAGCCCTGAGTAGTAGCTGTGGTCTATGTTAGGCAGGGGGGGAATCTCCTCTTACCCATAAAATTTCTCAAGACAGCTGCCCCACTGCTGGGTTTCTTGTTATAAATTTAGTGTGCTGCTGCTCACTAAATTTCCATGTACAGTCCTCTTAAAGAAACTGCTGATTCCCTAGCTATGGGGTTTTCTCCCAACAGGGAAACTCAGTCTGTTATCCTGGGGCGCACAGTTCTGTCTGAGAAAGTGGGAGGTGCACTCAGCAAGTCTCTGGGCCAAAGGCTGATTGCTCTGCTCTGGACCTGGAGAATGTGCACCTAGGTTGAGTTGGCGCCTGGGGGCACTGTTCTGGTCTGGAGGCTGGGTGCCTCACTCTGGACCAGAAGCTGTGTGTCTCTGTCTGGGATGGCGGCTGTAGGCACCACTCTGGTCCAGAAGCTGTGGGTGCAGCCCCCCTGAAGGATCAGGGATTCCTACAGTTTTGGCAGTCCAGCCAGGGACAACTGGCACAGTATCTGAGGGCTGCTGTAATGGCTCTTCGGCTCCTGCAGGACCGAGGATGCAGCTGTGTGTCTCAGTGTCCCAGGGGAACGCAACAATGGCGGCAGAGCACAGCGCTTCTGCCTGCACTAGAGTCTGCGTGAGTCCAGGAAGTGTTTTGGTCCTAAGCGTTAGAGCTGCTGACCCCCTCCGCTGGGGGTTTCCTCCTGCCAGAGACACGCAGTCTGGTGCCCTGTTGCCCTGGTGCCCACAGTTCTATCTGAGGTGGCGAATCACGCGCGCAGGCAGGGCTCTGTGCAGGCAGGCGCCTTTGTCCCTCCCGGCTCTGGCTCCGGGCTGGCTCCTGGGCACCCGCGGAACCGAGTCTTTTCCAGGGGATGTCTGGGTAACCTGGGGTCGGTTCCAATTGTTTCCTGCTCCGTGGGGTTATCTCTCGACTGGGAAATCCAGTCTATGGTGTTGTGGGCCCACAGTTCAGTCTGGGACCGTGACCAGATCGCGCTGGCGGGTAGCTCTGGGCTGGCGACCAAACGCTTGGCGGAAAGGGGATCTCTTCCGCGGTTTTGCCGGGTGAGTTAAAGCTGATCGAATCCCCCACCGTGGGGTATCCTCTCACCTGAGAAACACAACCACTTGTGTTTTATGGCTGCGAGTTCTGATTGCTGGTCACTGTGCCAATCCTGCTGTGCTGCTCCTCAGAATGAGAGTCCTCCCGGCGCTGCCATCTTACCTATGATTTTCATATTAAGGAAAACTCTGATCACGAGGGCATATGACCCTAAGTACACCAAACCTTTACTCTAAAAGAGCTTTTGTTTTGGGAGGACAATGTTAAGATGAGTGTTTAGAGTAGTTAAAGTAATAATGAGGTAAAGGAGATTATTTTTCATGTTCACAAAAGTGTTGTCCAAAATGGTATGTAAGTGTCAGATGAAAATTCAAATATTTTCTTGCTAGGTGCATCACTAACCACTAGAAAGAAGGCTCCCTGAGAGAGCATGATGAGTGGTTTGGACAAGGAGAATGTTAATGCTTGCATACGCTTACACACACACACAAATAAGCATACACAGAGAAACACACACATTTATGATAAATATAAATAACAATTCAAAAGTGGTCATATACATTTTATCAAAATATATTTAATGGCAAAAAATTACTGATATGGAAACTTGTATTACAGGTTAATGGGTCTTAGCTCTCTTTTAAAAGATTTACTTTCTTTTGGGGTGTGTTGGAGTGTGCATGTTAGGCCCATGTTCATGCCCATACCACAGTGTGTAGATCCAGATTGGAAAACATTTGGATTTGCTTCTTTCCTTCCACATGTATGTGGGTTTTGGGGATCAAAGTCAGATCATCAGACTTACACGACAAGGGTACTTGGGCACCCTGTTCTCAGTTATGAACTCAGCTTTCTTACATGTTTCAAATTTTAATCGGGTGACATGACAGGGAATACAAATATTTTCCTTACACATCTTTTAGGTTAAACTGAGTGATTAATTTAATTTATTGACTTAGAGTGTAAGGGTTTACTTCATCATAACACAGAGGACATGCTGGGAAGAGACTGCAATGTCTGAACATATGCTCTATAGTCAGGAAGCAGAGAGTAATGGATGTCATACTCTCCTCACTCTCTCCTTTTTATACAGTCCAGAATCCTAATCCAGGGAATAATGCTGTCCTCATAATGGGTTTTACTTCCTCAATTAACCTAATCAAGATAATCCATGACAAGTACACACCAAGGATAACCAAGCTTTAATAACCACTCACAAATGTAACTAGAGACTTGTAACTTAGCTGATTAGACTTCCTGTCAAGAAGATAATCAATATTAATTTTTCACAGTGAATGCCTGCTTCATCAATACTGCACAGACTTTTGTTATTTTCTATATTTGCCTTCTCTTATATTTTTTTATGTTTTAAAGACTTGTCAAAAAACCAGGTTTATCGTTGTTTTCTTTTATTGTCATAAAATGATTTACATTGGTTTCATAAGGTTAGCTCCTTTCTACACATATGCACTAGTTCTAATGAAAAAAGGGAAGTATCAAAATAAGTCATTTTTGTAATGTAAAGATATATGCCACTAATAGTAAGATAGAAATGTCAACAGCTCTTGCTCACATACAATTTTTAGTATATTCTGTTTATTGATAAACATTTACTGTTCTTTCTTCTAAGTCCCCAGTACTTTAGAAATAATTACGTACTTTTGTTGTGGAGCACATGTTCCAAAAATGCATCATGATGTCAGCAAGCAATTTTTGGTAATAAGTTCTCACCTTCTACCTTTATGTGAGTTCAAGGATTAAAGATGACAGTCAGATTTGAACAGCAAGCTCTGTTATCTGCTCAGCCATCCCAATGGGTCATGTGCATTTTATTCATAAATTTTGTAGCTAAGTTACTCTTGAAATGGCTGATGTATATGTAGCAAAATGTCATTCAAAACTATATCACTAAATGCATCTAGCGGCAATAGGGTTAAATAACAACTAGAGTATAGAATTAGAATTAATTGTGACAAAACAAATAAAAATGGCTCATTAAATATTTTCTGCAGGTATGTCTACTTCACTGAAGTTTTCAAGTATTTCATTTTTATGTGTTCTTTAGACAAGTAGAAAACTGAGTAAAATACTTCAGGATGATGTTTATTCTAATTATTATTACTTATCAATTACCTTATAGAGTAACCATTTTCAAATGCACATATATTTATTTTGGAAATTATGTTGTGGCAGATGCTTTGAATAATAACTCAATCTTTATGAAGAAAATGAAATTACATAGTGATAAAAATGCCATCTAGTGAACACTTTAGCATTGAAAACTAGCTATATGTCCTGTTATTACATTTAAACAAATCAACATATACTGAATCGACTCCAAATTAAGAATATATATCCTTGATAATAGGGCTTTATTTTATTACGGAACTTCAAAGGCTGAAAGAGTTCTCATGAAAAAAGTTCTGAAACTCACATTTTGTTGAAGATCTATACTGAACCACACATGCTTCTAGAGGTGATGTCTCTGAAACCCTCCAGAAAGGAGACCCTGATTCAATTTTCTGATAACAGATGAGGTGGAGCTTCCCTCCATAGACTTTGTTGGTACGTTTAATCTTCTTGTGAGTTGACTTTGAAAGTCTTTCGTTTTAAATTGGTTATTATTGGGTCCTAACAATCTTTTCATATTTTGGATAGCTATCTTTATCAGATATGTCTTTTGCAAACACTTTCTTCTTTATGACTAATCTTATCTTTGCCTTTCCATGTCCTCTATATAGCTGAAAATTTAACTTCAGTGATGTCCAGATTATAATGCTTTTAATGTATCTAAACACCCATGGTCAAACCCAAATTAATCTGGATTGTTTTTATGTATTTGACTAACAGTTAATTTTTTTATTTGTTTACCTCTGTCATCCAATTTGAGACAACTTGGCTAAACATTTTTATTTTTTATTTATTGCTTCTTTCCCCCAGCCCTCCATGCACACACACACACACACACACACACACACACACACACACACACAGAGAGAGAGAGAGAGCATGTGCTCTGTGACTTGGTCTGTGTGTGTCCTATGGTATGTCAGTACCAGCCCTCCAGTGTGTCCCTATCCTCCTACTTTACACTGTTGCTGTTGGTTTTCTTCTTCTACTTCTTTTTTCTTTTTACAAAACTTTAAAATTTGTTTATGAATATACACAGAATAGCTTGCATTGTTTCTGTGGGGATAAAGTTGAATCTACAGATCAATTTGTGTAGAAAGGCACATTGATAATATGTAGGTGTCTTGGGTGTGGCTCGGTAATTTCTCCTCATATATTTAGCTATTCTTGACATCTTTTATCAGATTTTTTTTTCTTCTATCTCATCATGCCAAACTGAAATGAGAGGCTGCAGAAAAACGTCACCAGTGGATTATTAAACATGTCCTTACATGGTCCTTGGTTGGAGAAAACATCTCATAAAAGACCCCTGTGCCCAGATATATTTGGTCCTTGTGGAGCTCCTGTCCTCTCCAAGTCATACTAACTCCCCCTTCTTTCGTATGATTTCCTGCACTCTGCCAAAGGTTTGGTTATGAGTCTCAATATCTACTTTGATACACTGCTAAGTAAGGACTATTTCTGACATGAACTCAATGGCTGGTTCTTTGATGTCCCTCTCCTCCCACCAAGGGAGGAGCAGCCCTGCTAGGCCACAGAGGAGGACTTTGCAGCCAGTCCTGAAGATACCTGATAAACCAGGGTCAGATGAAAGGAGAGGAGGTCCTCCCCAATCAGTGGACTTGGAAAGGGGCAGGGAGGAGATGAGGGAGGGAGGGTGAGATTGAGAGGGAATGAGAGAGCTGGACACAGCTGGGATACACAGTTAATAAACTGTAACTAATATTAAAAAATTACATTAATTACATTTTATTCACTTTGCATCCCAGCTGTAGCCCCCTCCCTCATTCCCTCCCAGACCCACCCCTCCTCCCTCATCTCCTCTCATTCCCCTCTCCAAGTCCACCAACAGGGAACAGGGGAGGTCCACCTCCTCTTCCATCCTTATCAGGTTTCTTCAGGACTGCCTGCAATGTCCTCTTTTGTGTCTTGGCAAGGCTGCTCCTCCCTTGGCTGGGGGGGGGAGCTGTCAAAGAGCCAGCCACTGAATTCATGTCAGAACAGTTTCTCTTCTCCTTACTAGGGAACCCACTTTGATACTGAGCTGCCATGGGCTACATCTGAGCAGAGGTTCTAGTTTATATCCATGAATGTAGCTTGGTTGGAGTACCAAGAACCAGGACAGGAGCCTACCATTGAAGGCCTCTGAAGGCCTCTACCCAGCAGAGTAATAAAGCATATGCTGAGACTCATAACCACACTTTGGGCAGAGTGCAGGAAATCATACGAAATAAGAGGGAGTTAGTAAGACCTGGAGAGTAAAGGAGCTCTACAAGGAGAGCAGAATATCTGGGCTCAGAGATATTTTCTAAGTCCTTGATTTAAAAGCTTGTGAATCCCAGTACAATATAGCTCCTGAGCCGTAAGTAGACTATATATTATACCTCAGCACTCTATCACTTATATTAAATTTATTTTATATCCATTTTTATATTGGTTTTAGAATTTTTATTTTTATATTCAAGACATAAATAAAAATAGTTAAGGGCAAATAATAAAAATATGTCAAGGAAGATATTTAATGTTATTTGTAGTCATAGGAATGCTTAATGAAATAAAGTATCAATTTAAATGATATAAACACAAATTTTCTTTTAAAATTAAGTACATAGATAATTTATCTCTGAAATGTTATTGGTAAAATTTTACTTTGAACTTGTATCAGATATGTATAGGATATGATATGCAAACTGATATGGTTTTGCATAAAGAGCAAAATTAAAAGTATCCGTGCTAATAGGTGCCACAATTTGACTTTCGTCCCAAATTTCTTTTGCACTTGACATTCTAGCCTTTTTGTTGATCATCAATTGTAACTCCTTTTTTTCATGATTTACTTGTTTATTTTTATTTTTATTGATTACACTTTATTCACTTTGCATCTCCCTTGTAGCTCTTTCCCTCTCCCTTCTCCACTCATGCTTCTCTCCAAGTCCACTGATACGGGAGGTCTTCCTCTCCTTCCTTCTGATCCTACTCTATCAGGTCTCATCAGGAGTGGTTGCATTGCCTTCCTCTGCGGCCTGGTAAGGCTGTTCCCCCCTCAGGGGGAGGTGATCAAAGAGCCGGCCAATCATTTCATGTAAGAGATAGTCCCTGTTCCAATTACTAGGGAACCCACTTGGACACTGAACTGTCATGGGCTACATCTGTGCAGGGGTTCTAGAGCTTCCTCAAGATCTAGCTATTCCACTCCTAGACATATATCAAAAAGATGCTCAAGTATACCATAAGGACAATTGCTCAATCATGTTTGAGGCAGATTTATTTGTAATAGCCAGAAGTTGGAAACAACCCAGATACCCCTCAATTGAGGAATAAATACAGAAATTGTGGTACATCTGCACAATGGAATATTACTCAGCAATAAAAAAACAAGGAAATCATGAAATTTGCAGGTAAATGGTGGGATCTGGAAAAGATCATCCTGATGAGGTATCCCAGAAGCAGAAAGACACACAGGGTATATACTTACTCATAATAGGATATTATACATATAATGTAGGATAAACCTGCTAAAATCTATATACCTAAAGAAACTAATCAAGAAGGAGTACTCTGGCTAAAATGCTCAATCCCCATTCAGAAAGGCAAAGAGGATGGACATCAGAAAGAGAAAACAGGGAACAGGACAGAAACCTCCTACGAAGGGCCTCTGAAAGGCTCTACCCTGCAGGGTATCAAAACAGATGCTGAGACTTTTTTTTTTTTTTTGTTATTCTCATTAGTTTCATTTTGTTAATTCTGTATCCCAGCTGTATCCCTCATTCCCTCCCCAATCCCACCCTCCCTCCCTCATCTCCTCCCTGCCCCTTTCCAGTTCCACTGATAGGGGAGGATCTCCTCTCCTTTCATATGACTCCATTTGTCAGATATTTTCAGGACTGGTTGCAAAGTCCTCCTCTGTGGCCTAACAGTACTGCTCCTCCCTTGGGAGGTGGGGAAGTCAAAGAGCCTGCCATTGAGTTCCTGTTAGAAATAGTCCTTGTTCCCCTTACTATGGGAAACCAATTGATTACTGAGCTATCACGGGTCACATCCGAGCAGAGGTTCTAGGTTTTATCTTCTCATGGTCTTTGGTTGAGTGTCCATCTCAGAAAAGACCCTGTGCCCAGATATGTTTGGTCCTTGTGGAGCTCCTATTCTTTCCACATCAAACTCCCCTTCTTTCATATGATTCCCTGCACTCTGCCGAAGGTTTTTGGTTACGAGTCTTAGTATCTACTTTGGAACACTGCTAGGTAGAGTCTTTCAGATGCTTTCTGCGGTAGACTCCTGTCATACATTCAATGCATATCCCATTTGTCTTTCTAAATGAGGATTGATCATCATACCCCGTGTCTGTTTTCTTGATTATCTTCTTTAGGTGTATAGATTTCATTATGTTTATCATATCTTTTAGGTCTATATAAGTGAGTATATTCCATGTTTGTCTTTCTCCTTCTGGGATACTTCACTCAGAATGATCTTTTCTAGATCCCACCATTTGCCTGCAAATTTCATGATTTCCTCTTTTTTGATTGCTGAGTAGTATTCCATTGTGTAAAAATACCACAATTTCTGTATCTATTCCTCCGTTGATGGACATCTGGGTTGTTTCCAGGTTCTGGTTGCTGAGACTTATGGCCAACCTTTGGGCAGAGTGCAGGGAATCTTATGAAAGAAGTGGGAAATAGTAAGACCTGGACAGGATAGGAGCTCCACAAAGAGAGTAACAGAACCAAAAAATCTGGGCACAGGGGTCTTTTCTGAGACTGATACTCCTTCTTAGCTAAAATAAGGATATCATTATCAGGGCTCAGGAAGGCTGGAATGCAGGTCAAGGCTTAAGGGAAAGAGGAGTGCAGGCTGAGGGACATCTGTTTCACCAGCTTCCCAGGTTCTGTGGGACTTACCTTGTGCTATGGAAGTGTAGGCAGCTTTGAGGCAGTCTGGAAATGCTGGTTCAAGCCAGGCTGATATGAAATTCTGTCAGATACATCCAGTTTACATCAGTTTTCCACAATTCCAGGACAAGCTGCTTTCAATTTTTAACAACTCTTCAGTTGATTGGAAATCTGCTGGGACAGATATAGACTAGGAACAGAAGGTAAAATTAAGGAGCTTACGGAAAAATCTTTATCTTGGGTGTACACTTAAAACTTCCAGGCATGTGGTCTTGGTATTTGGGAGTTTGGAAATAGTCCCAAGACTATGGTAAGCTGAGGGAGGGAGGAGAGGGGGAGAGAGGAGAGTAAGAAAGAAGGAGAGAAAGAGAAGGGGGCAGGGCAGAGAGGCCCCAGGAATAGGAAGTATGAGGAGAGTCTTACTCTATTGATTTATAGGAGTCCTTTTCACTTGTAACAGGTGAGTCCAAGTTGTAACTCCCAGAAGCTTACATATTTTTTTTTTTACGTTTACAAAAAGAGATAAAAGTTTTAGGTATAGTAGCATTACCAAGCTTTGCAATCTGTGCTGAAATCCACTTTGTAGAAAAATTATTAAACTCACACATTTAAGTCGTAGCAAAATCTTGCCCTCCCCCATCAAGAAATGATTCTGGGTTAAAAGCATGAATATTCTTTCCTTTGTCTAAAAGACTCTAAGAAGCTCTTTTAAGTCTATGCTTAGAAGGCAAACAACAGAAACTTAAATTTTTGAGCTTGTGACTATGATAATGGTAGTCAGTGGATTGCCAAGGCTAGATTAACAGCTTATCAGAACTCCACTAATTAATGTTAAAAATATAACAATAGCATAGCAGAGGGAAAGAAATCTGAAACATTTCTCATTTTTCACATGTCCTAAATAACTTCCTCAGACCTTTATATATCCTTCATTTACACAGCCTAAATCACTCTCTTACACTGTTTCATATCCTCAGACATTTCCATCATTCATTTACATACATAAGTTACTTTCTTAGAGCCTCACAACTTTCATAAACTTTAAACCTTTTCTTTTCCTGATCAATCATTTACCATGAGACGCAAGTGGTTGATTCCTTGAGAGCACTCATTGCAAAACATTTTTTTAGTTAAATAATGTCTACTCAATTTCCAAATGGCTTACCTAGTAAGGGAGCAGGGGCTGTCTCTGACATGTATTCAGTAGCTGGCTCTTTCATCACCTTTCCCTGGGGAGAGGGTACAACCTTCCTAGGCCACAGAGGAAGATGATGCAGCTAGTCCTGATGAGACCTGATAAGCTAGGGTCAGAGAGAAGGCCATGAGGTCCTCTACTAGGGAAAGGTCATAGGGAGAGAAGAGGGAAAGTGGGTGAAACTAGAAGGAGATGAGGGAGGGGGATGCAGAGGGGATACAAAGTGAATAAATTGTAGTAAATAAATATACAAATAAAATTAAATTTAAAAACTAACAAAACAAAACAAAAAGAATAGTAAAAAGCACATTTAAACCTATTGTGTGAGTTTATCTGTTTGAGTGTTGAAGTTTGCCTTTCTCAACATGAGACCTAACTTCTCTAGAAGAAAGCAAGAACTGATTTTTACATATAAAATGAACTGACCAGGCAGCTGCAGCTTTAAGGGGAAATGGTGGTTTGCTTGCTGTGGTTAAACTGATAAACTGCTGTTAACTGCCACCACCACCACCATCATCGTCATCACTATCATCATCAGGGATCTGAGAAGGATAAATTAGGCAAGAAGTACAATGATCTCCCCCATGGTAATCCGGATGATTTCACTAGGAACAAAGTTCATGGATCTTTGACTGTCACAGAGGATTAACAGTAGCCTTTGGCTGCCAGACTGAGCCAGTTTGGGAGTTTTTCCTCTTTTTGAGGAACTTGGAAAACTAACCTGCTTTGTCATGCAGAATAGGGCAGTAAACAGTTTGGGTAGGGCTCTTATTGGTGGTTGGTGTTGCCACAATCCAGCAGGAATCATCTATGCCCCATCTTCCTTAGAGTGGCATTTGGCATTTCTGTCTGCTTTGGAAAGCTTTTTTTACTAAATATTTTAAATATCACATTTAACAGATTTCTGAGGGCATTGAGGACCATTACCTATTAAGTATACATTATTTTAAACAGAATTTACTTATTTTAGTAACTTGCTTTAGGCTTAACCTTGAAATGTTACACAGAAAGTTAAAGCTTGTCCCTATAAAATGAATGACATTTGTACTTAGCTTCACTACAAACATTGTTCTAAGCACATTAAAGAAATTAATCACTTAAATATAATGTATTTGAGTATAATGTGACTGACCATTAACTTACATGTATTAATTATTCTTAACAGTTTAGATATTAGTAGCTTTTATATGATTAGGATTCTACAATTTTGTCCCTGCTAAGTTTTAACCTTAAAATTTTGAATTGAAGATTATATTGAAGTTGCTTTAGTATCAAAATAAATCTTTAAACTATAAGTACAGTCCACACAGAGACTGGGAACTTTACTTTTTCTGATTCTTTCATAGTATATCTTTAGATAATATTGCAATTTCTTGTATGACTCTGTTTATCCAAATAGCTAACACTTAACAAGTCAGCAAAGGGAAAGAAACTAAAAAAAACAAAACAAAACAAAAAACAAACAAACAAACAAAAAAAAACATATGTTTAAGTCAGTTACTGTTAACTCGAGGAGACCTTAGAAATTTATAAATCTTATTTATGAAACATGTGTTGTTTCTTATCTAACTTTTTTAGAAGCCTGGTGATAAGCAGTTAATAAAGACATAAGTAGTTAAACTTTTTAGAAGCCTGGTGATAAGCAGTTAGCAAAGACATAAGTAGTTAAACTTATACCTCTAAGGTAGTTTCTTTTAACCTGAATAGACATTTATAACTATAATACTTTACCATCAAAAATAAATCCATCATAATCCAAAAATTGGATTATGTCTAAAATGGAAATACAATGATGAACAAAGGGCTCAGTAGAATTAAGAAGTTTTGTAAGTGCTCCTTTAATTGGTTTATATCATGTGGTCATGTTAAGATGATGGTGAAGTCACAGGACATGACATGTATTCTTTTCTTAACATCAATAAACATGGTTGCCAGCCACATGGTTGCTTCCATTCTGGTGAGGTCAATCATCAAGATGGAATTGAGCCTCATGGCTGCTATTTACACATTTATTTTTCCAAACAAGAGTTTAACCCAAGTAACATATACAGTATGCTGTACGTGTATCTATTTTTTGTAACAGGAGTTGACTCTTGTATCTAGTATGCTATAGCAAATTAAGTTATCTTATGTGTAGATTTTTAGCTACAAGCCTTTTGTTATAAATTTGGCAGTAAATGTTTTTGTTATGGACTTTAAATATCAGACCCAGTGAACTTAAAAACCCTGAGATAAAGAGATACTTTTTGAGAACAGAGATACTTTTTGGTCCATTGAGCTGTACTGAGGCCACGCTGTTTGCAGTAGAGAACTCCAAGGCTTTAATGGAATCTCAGTGTCCAAAGAGTAAGGGTAAAAATATCACAGAGAAGAACTGCACCAGAGGGATACGTTTCTTCTTCCTCTAGTTCTTCTTCTTCTTCTTCTTCTTCTTCTTCTTCTTCTTCTTCTTCTT
>NW_026596433.1:1377135-1384054 GCF_907164565.1 Psammomys obesus | reverse complement strand
CTTCTTCTTCTTCTTCTTCTTCTTCTTCTTCTTCTTCTTCTTCTTCTCCTGTATTGATGTTTTGTTATTTTTTTAGTTTATTCACTTGCTTTACATCCTGATTGTTGTCCCCTTCCTCCTCTCCTGAAAGATGGTATTTTTAAAAAGCTCCAAGGGGGAGTTGTGATACAAAGGACAGGGTCTTTGTGAGGGACAAAAGCCAAAAGCTGGAATTCTGCCAGAGGAAGGATTACAATATCAAAAAGACCCAGAATGGCACAAGGAATCTAAGAATTCAGCAGGAAGTGGCTAGGGGGAGGTGAAGAAACTGCAGAGGGGAACTGAGACAATGTGGGATGGGAGAAAGGAGAGGTGTAAGTGTTCTGGCAACAAGAATTTTAATTCTATGCCCAAGTTGACTGAGAAACTTGTCAAAGAGAAATGTCCCAAATCAAGAAGAAGAGACATCCTTGTCCACATGATGGGGAGTGATAGAAGCATATTACCACACTAGTGTGTCTTTTATAGTAACAGTAGACAAAGCTGGCATCTCTGGGTGGCACTTCCCCAGTAGAAGAAGAGAAAGCATGTGGAGAGAAAGATAGATCTCTTCCATTTGATAAAAACCCAGAAGAGCATACCCAGCTCTAGAAACTAGAGGTCAATCTTGAGATGGATCTCGGGAACCACAGTGGAGAAGCATTGTAGGTGGAGGAAAGAAGCGGCTGAAGCAGCAGACTCTAGAATTAAGGTGGCAGAAGCTAGAAGAAACAAAGTATCCATACTTTCATTCCTCAGAAGAGTCAAATCAGCAGCTGGGCTTCGTCAGGAGAGAGAGAACCCCTGAGAAGGGGACTTGTATATTTCTCCCAGGTTTCAGGCACTGGATAGAGAAAGTGGGGGGTTTCGCACCAGATGAATAGACTGAGGACAGGCGACAGCTTCAAGGTATGGTTGAGGAGAAGGATGTATTGCAGATATGAGGGGAGAGTAAAGGCAGAGGCAGTGAAAGAAAGCAGTACACTGAGCATGGAAAATATTCACTCGATATCATTATAGATAAAGTTCTACTTTCATAAAATGAAATGACATGCATGGCAAGGTAAATTCAGTATTTGACTTGAACATGCAAAGAAGTAAAGAATTTTCTAATTAACAAGATGAAAGTTTTCAAAAATATATCCTTAACAGTTGTCAGCACACTCAGAGCCATGACCATCTCCATACTTCAGTTTTCTCAAAATTTGAGCTAAAACTTACATCTCTTATTTTTTTTCATTGTGGGTATTCTTATAAATCTAACTCTCAAAGTTACATTTATATAATTTTTGGAAGATCTGAAATATGTGTTTTCTGATGAACTATTAGTTTTCAGAAAACTCTCCTTGACTATATTAAAAAAGTTCATTTATCTTCATATGAGCCTACTCCAGGTGAGTAACAGTTATTCACTGGCCTGCCCAGCGACACTGACCTCTTTTTGAAGTGCAAAAAATAAAAACAAAACAAAGAAGCAGACAAACAAAAACCCTACTAATTAGATGCTGAGACTCATAGCCAAACTTTGGGCAGAGTGCAGCAACTTTTAGGAAAGAAGGGGGCAGAGGACAGGAGCTTCACAAAGAGACCAACAGAGAAAAAAAACTATATCTGGGCCCAGGGAGGCCTTCAAAGACTGATGAATGAACCAATGACTATGCATGGAGAACACCTAGACTCCCTACTCAGATAAAGCCAATGGATAGTTCAGTCTTCATGGGGATACCCTAGTAAGGGGAGCAGGGGCAGTCTCTAGCATGAACTTGTTTGCATGCTTTCTTGATGAACTCAATCTGGTGTGGTGGCTTTACTAGGCTGCACAGAGAGAGGATCCATAAAATCCTCATGAGACATGATAGGCTAAAATCAGAGTAGGGAAGGAAGACTTTCCCTATCAGTGGAGTAGGAGAGGGGCATAGGCAGAGAAGAGAAAGAAAAGTGGGACCTTGAGGAGATAAAGAAGGGGGCTACCACTGGGATACAAAGTGAATAAATTGTAATTAATAATAATAACAACAACAATAATAATAATAATGAAAAAGTTCTGAAGAATTTTATGTTATAATTATTTTCAGGTAGAAATATGATCACAATTATTTTTTTCCTTTTTATAATAATAATTTTTATTTTTTATATTAATCACAAGTTATTTACTTTGTATCCCAGCCATAACCCCATTCCTCATTCTCTCCCAAGCCCACCATCCCCCCCTCATCTCCTCCCTGCCCCCTTTCAAGTCCACTGATAGGGGAGGACCTCCTCCCCTTCCATCTGACCCCAGTTTATCAGGTCTCTTCAGGACTGGCTGCAATGATCACAATTATTTTACTTTAATGACATTTTAGTGATTTTTTTTCCTCAAACTGTAATAAAGACCCTCTGGTTCAAAGATAAGGAGCCTCATCACTATTTTATGAATTAAAGTTTCTGTTGTATCATTATTTTGATGATTCAAGAAACAAGAAACATTTCCAATATCATTTTGAGTTTTATAGTGATTAAATTGTACCCAAAGGTATATGTGAGCCTATGGCAACAGGCAAAAATCCCTCCAAAGAAATTTAAGGTAAATAAAAAAAGAAATATAAGGTGTATATTTTGTAACTGCAAGTCAATCAAAAAATACACCTTTTTACTGGTTTAGTTAGACAGTATCTAGTCAGTAATGTGTAACTAGATATAGGAAAGTTTCAGATACTTTCTTCAGTAATTTTTCCTTACAATTAGTGTCTTAGAGTTCTATTGATACAATGAAATTCCATGACCAAGAGCAAGTTAGGAAGTACAGGGTTTATTTGTGTTTACACTTCCACATAACTGTCTACTTCTGAAGCAGGAACCTGGAGGCAGGAGCTGATGCAGAGGACATGGAAGGGTGCTGCTTACTGGCTTACTCCTCATGGCTTGCTCTACTGCTTTGTTATAGAACTTAGGGCCAGTTAAGCCAGAAATAGTACCATTCACAATGGGCTTTTCCCTACTCCATCAATCACTAATCAAGAGAATGCCTTATACCGGAAACTTTTTTTCTCTCTTTTTTCATTTTTTTTCCCAAGAGAATAAGACTTTATTGACATTTGACTCTAGGAACTGGGGAGATGGCTCAGTGATTAAGAGCACTGGTTCCTCTTCCATGGAACCTTGGTTGATTTAATTCACAGTACCCATGTGGCAGCTCACAACTCCAGGTCCAGAGGATAAAGCCTTTCATCTGGATTCCACAGGCAGGATAAACTGACAGCTGAATCTGGATCTGTATTTTGTCTGTCCTGTATGGGTCCTATGCCAGTCACATGCAGCTAGAACAAGGCTATTTTGGCTACCTTAGCCTACTGTCTGAGACAAAGCAGACCAGGAGAGACGTAATAGGGTGTTTGCTTACCATTTGAAGGCTAGTCCATTTTAGAGATTCACTGTGGCGCTCAGGCATGGTGCTTAGAGAAGTGGCTATACGCTCAGCCACGGAACTCATGGCAGTCCTCCTGCCAACTGGAGACTATGCACACATAGCAAACTTGAGCCTATTAGCATCACCTAGAGACTAATGGCCTATGAAACTGCTGGGGTGTGCTCAGTTTGATTGAAAACCAAGCCAAGCCTGCTGTTCCCATGGTAGCATGAACCTGCATTGCATTTAAGTTCAACTAACTTATGCACAGTACTCAGGTATAGGCTGGCTGGATCTGTGAATCAATCTCCCAGGAGTCTCTCTTTTTTTAAAAGTTTATTTATTTTATTAATTACAGTTTATTTACTTTGTATCCAAGCTGTAGCCCCTTCCCTTATCCCCTCCCAAATCCACCGTCCTTCCCTCATTTCCTAACATGTCCCTTCCCAAGTCCATTGATAGGAGAGGTTCTCTACCCCTTCCCTCTGACCCTAGCCTATCAGGTCTCATCAGGACTGGCTTCACTGCCCTCTTCTGCGACCTGGCAAGGCTTCTGTCCCTCTTGGTGGAGGTGATCAAAGAGCTAGACACTGAGTTCTTGTCAGAGACAATAACTGTTCCCATTACTAAGGAACCCACTTGATGACTGAGCTGCCATGGATTACATCTGTGAAGGGGCTCTAGGTTATCTGAAGCAGGATCTTATTGAGGCATTTTTTTTTCAATTGTGGTTATCTCCTTTCAAATTGACATAAATATAGCCAGCACAATTACTGACTAATAAAAAAATCTTCTTGATGCCTCTTTTGTATATATGCCTAGGAGTGGTATAGCTGGATCTTGAGGTAGCACTATTCCTAATTGTCTGAGAAAGTGCCAGTTTGCTTTCCAAAGTGGTTGAACAAGTTTACATTCCCACCAGCAATGGAGGAGGCTTCCCTTTTCTCCACAGCCTCTCCAGCATGTGCTGTCCATTTGCTCAACCATGTTTGTAGCAGCTTTATTTGTAATAGCCAGAAGCTGGAAACAACCCAATGTCCTTCAGTTGAGGAATGCATACAGATTGTGGAACATTTACAAATGGAATACAACTCAGCAATTAGAAACAAAGAAATGATGAAATTTGCAGGCAAATGGTAAGATCAAGAAATGATCATCCTGAATGAGGTACCCCAGAAGCAGAAAGACACACATGGTATATAGTCACTTAAAAGTGGTTATTAGACATATAATATAGGATAATCATACTAAAATCTGTACACCAAAGGAAGCTAATCAAGAAGGAAAACCCTGGTAAGATGCTCAATCTTCATTCAGAAAGGCAAACGAGATAGACATCAGAAAAGCGAGAAAACAGGGAACGGGACAGGAGCCTATCACAGAGGGTCTCTGAAAGACTCTACCCAGCAGGGTATCAAAACATATGCTGAGATTCATAGCCAAACTTTTTGCAGAGTGCTGCAAAATCTTATGAAAGAAGTGGGAAATAGTAAGACCAGGAGGGAACAGGAGCTCCACAAGAAGAGTACCAGAACCAAAAATTCTGGGCACAGAGGTCATTCCTGAGACTGATAATCTAAACAAGGACCATGCATGGAGATACCTTAGAACCCCTGCACAGATGTAGCCCATGGCAGCTCAGTGTCCAACAGGGTTCCCCAATAATAGGAACAGGGACTGTCTCTGACATGAACTCATGGGCTGGCTCTTTTATCACCTCCACTAGAGGGAAGAGCAGCCTTACCATGCAATTTGTAAAACTCTGAACGTACAAGACAAAGTGTCTAAGTCACAAATTCAGGCAAGACCATTAGAATAATGGCTCAATGAAACTGAATCCAGAAGTGCTTCAAGTGGTTTGTGGTGGTGGTGTATGCCTTTAATTCTGGCACTCAAGAGGCAGAGACAGGCAGTTCAAGACCAGCCCCCTCTACAGACTGAATTCCAAAACAGCCCTAGATACAGAGTAAAATCATGTCTTGAAAAATCAAAACCAATCAATCAACAAACAAATAAACGAAAAAACAGAAGTGTTTGGAGCATTGTGTGCTAAGTTCCAAAAGAACAGTGTTGTCAATCCGTATTATTTTACTTGAGACAGATATGTAAAGAAGAAAAGAAAATGTTCTTGGTTAAAGCAGGTTTCAGGATTTCCTGGCCAAATATATACCTGTATAGAGAATGCTAGAAAAGACACTCTGGGCTAAGAGGGAAAAGGTTACCCTGAGAATGATAAGGTCATCCAAGAAGCTTTGTTGAAAACAAACAACAAACAAAAATAAAATATCAGTTATGCCCAGTATAAGTAAGAAAGAAGGAAAAAGTTGCTTGGCCCACTCTCTCTTTTGTCCCTCTCTTTATCCTCCTCTCTCAGTCCCTGCCCCTTCTACTTGTGGATCAGTTCACTCTGAAACATGAAAGATGACCTGGAGGTTTAATGTAATCTATTGTCAAAAAATTATTATCCTAAATAAACTTAAACAATTAAATTGAGTATGGACAAAAAAAAAAAAATCAGTGTAAGGACATTCATAATTATTCCACCCTGGAGCATGTAAAAGGAATATGTTAATAGATTTTTTAATTGTAACAAAGTATTTGAATTAAAGCAACTTATTTGGGATATATTTATTTATTGGCTCATGATTTTAGAGGATCAATTCATGGTTGCCTACACTCATTGCTCTGAGCTTGAAGCCAGGTCAGAATATCAAGGTATAGAGAATGTAATAGAGGAGAGAGGATTAAATCATGGTGATAAAAAAATCAGAGAAGGGATCAGGCCCTTTGAAAGATCGTGTTTTGAAGTCATGTCACCAGGGACCTTCTTCCTGCAACCATACCTACTTTCTAGCATTACATGTAGTTTTGAAGTCATCAGTAGGAAAATTTGTTTATTAAGATAGTGCCCTAAGGATCCAAGCTCCTGTTAGCATCAACAGTCATGTCAGTCTTCCAACAGATGTTTTAGGGAACACTTCATTTCCCAAACATAACACATCCTGAACATTTAAAACAAACTCAAGCTACCACACCTAGAGAATATACCAGGAGAACCAAACTGTGAATAAAAGGTAAGCCAGAGATCTTCTCTAGCTTGGGCAACCTTAAATTCTAGATAACCCAAGTATGAATTTTATTCAAAACAAGGTACAAATGAATGAGAATAAATGTCAGGAGAGCTTTGCTGTGTTACTATTTGATATCATATCATTCACAGACTTGCAATAAATTAAGTTACCCAACTGATCTTGTCCACAGTGTAAGAAAGCAGTCACCAACACCTTATAGCATGTTTTCTATGGTGGGTTAGTTTAACCTTTGGGAGTTCCTTTCACTGGGGAACGTTTGTACCATTTCTAACTAAGTTCCACTTGTATTAGGTTGTGTTTGTTAATTTATTTTTTTCTGCAGCTTAATAGTAAACATGGCAGGCCAACACCATCTCACCATTTTTCTCACTTGTGGCATGTGAGAGCTTTTGGTGGGGGAGCTGAAAACTCTTGAGTAATA
>NW_026596433.1:1369853-1377125 GCF_907164565.1 Psammomys obesus | reverse complement strand
AGACAGACAGTGGTATTTTACCAAAGAAAATTAGTATGAGGTGTTAGATTGTATGAGTTTTTGTCACAAAAGATTAACTTCAGAAAAGAAAAAAAGTGACATATTTGCAGTGTTCTTAAAATAATTAAAGCATCATTGAAAGAAATGTATATAAATCACTTTCTCTAATAGCTTGAAGAGCAAAATTTGTATGTTCCTGAATACTTGCTCATAAGTGAATAATGAAAAGTATATTGAAAATTCTGAAACAAAAGGCTGAAAAAAGCGTTTCATTGATTGAAGCTTTTGAAGGAAATTATGTAGGACGCTTTGTTATGTTCCTTTAGGCTTTGTCTTAATATAACTGTCAGGTGAACTAAAACACATATGAATTCAGAACAAAGTGTATTATTTTTATTTTATTTTAATTAACTACTTTTTAAATAGAAAACTAATGACAATCAAGAGCTAAAATCACAACCTATTTATAAAATATTTCCAGGAGAAGAGAAATATGTGATATGAAATATTTTCTTCTTAAGTGGGTATATATAGTTAGGACAGTATATGTGACCATTAGTGTTTTAGCCAATGGATCCTGTTAAATAACTTAACCCTAATCTTTTTTCTTGTCTTCTACTTTATTTTTCTTCTTCTTTCACTTGTTTATTCAGTGCTTATCTTTATGAGAATTGTGTACACATTAGAAAAAATTTCTGAGGTGTGATTAAGTTAGATAAACTTTTGCATAGAGGGAAAGAAGTATGCGGAAGTTTTGGGAAAGGGATTACTCAGTAAAACACAGAAACAAACAAGTGGATAGTTAAGAGAGCAAAGTTCATGGACCATATATCCTGAAATATATTGTTGGCAGTTTATAATTATTTTTAACCTTTTATGCTTCAGAGTCCATATTTTCTACTCTCTCAAGAGATATGTCTACCTACTAGAGCCATTTAGTGTTCCTTTAATTTTTACCACTGTTGGATGCAACAAACATGAATGAAGTCAGCTCCATTGCCTTTATCTTCTGCTTTCAAGCCATAAAATTTAGAGTTAGAAGAGAAATGTCACTATTAGTAGTACTTTCCTAATTTGTCCATGAAGATGGTGACTTCATTTATACGCTAACACAACTGTACATGAATACATATTCTTGAGAATCCTAAAGTGGGGAATAGGGAGATAACATAAACAATTTTAAAATATCTTAAAAATAACAGCACATATTAAAAATTCAAAGCAGTGTCAAAATTGCTGAGAGATAAAATGAACATGAGGAGAAAGAAATGAGAAGCTTCCTGTAAAGGAAGTTGTTACTCATTGCCCTGGAGCCATGGTTATG
Organism: Psammomys obesus; assembly: GCF_907164565.1. Classification (NCBI taxonomy): domain Eukaryota; kingdom Metazoa; phylum Chordata; class Mammalia; order Rodentia; family Muridae; genus Psammomys; species Psammomys obesus. The sequence goes on along the minus strand of NW_026596433.1, from coordinate 1,375,801 downwards.
CAGAATGATAAACTGGTTTTAGTGGACTGTAGCCGCATCACACAGTAGCACTGAAGATCACCTTCTTCGTGGATGTGCAGGAGCTGATAAAATACCAAAAGAAAACAGCAGAATATAATATGCAAAATTAACCGTAAGTTTTAATTAAGACATCTAACAGAGGCTTCATTCTTGACATTGCTTTGTTGTGAGACATTGAATTCACACTTTAATAATCTCTCTGATGTCAATTTCAGGATGTCCTACAAGTATGTCTACTTCCTCACTTTCAGTGTCAGTGAGTAACAATCTCATGTGCTATGAGAATAAATGTCACTCTCAGTGACAAAATAAAAAAGGTCCTCAGGATATGAGTTTATCTTGGATTGTCAAGGTCAACGCTAAGTACTATCATACTAATTCCTATCAGACACTCAGAAGGAGTTTGTGTCCTATTAGACACACAGACATAATAAGAAAAAGCTACATTAAGAAGAAGCAGAGAAAGATTTAGCCCTAAACAAAAGGCTATACAAAGCTCCCATGAGCTAGAGGAAGCAAGGTTGTTCAGATTGTCATGTCAGAACTCTGAGATTATGTCCTTGCTTACACTTGGACATTTTAGTAATGAAATATTGACTTCAGATATCATTTCCTGTTACTGTAGGATCAAACTTACACTATTTCAAATAAACAGATTTTGAAGACTTTTTCTTTCAATGGACAAAAAACAAACAAATACCCAAGTGCTATGTTTGGAAGTATGACTTCAGTAAAGGAAAATCAAGAATATGATTGGACAAGATGCACAGATGTCAGGATGGTGTGGATGCTCCTGAGGCAGCTGTGGCAATTTGTGTACAATTCCGGGCTGTCATCACAGTGACATACCTCACTGCCCAGCTGCTTTCTGCTGGCATGTGAAGGGAGAGGTTCTACTGATGAGGTTACAGATATTTTTAGGTTGGAGGAAAGTGCCCTCTCCTTTTAGTGGTCCCATTATCACTAAATTCAGGATAGAATAAATGACAGAAGCAAGGAGGAAGTTAATATGAGGTTCGGGGTCATGTACAAGCCATTGAGCAAATGTCAGTGGAAATTTAGCTTAATATAGCTTTGGTTGAATGGGAAGATTATCATATGGGTAAAGGTTTTATAATTAAACTAGTAGGTAGTATACACAAATGTAAGGTTCAAGCTGGCTCCCAATGATCCTGTATGAGGGATAAATGTGTGATGTTTGCTTGTAGAGTCAGGTTTCACTCTCTAAAGGAAAACAGCAATAACAATTGAACCTCAGAGATGAGCAGCTGTCCAGGTTTTGTGTAGGTTCCTTTTTTTCCTTGGCATAGAGATACCCCACTACATATACACTTATACACAAACAAATACTGAGCTTCATGAATTCAATGATGCCCTTGTACTGTTATATTCCAATTAAAACATAAAGCTTTTGCACGTAGGTCAGTGAAATAATCCTATGAAATAATTTGTTTTGTAGTTTAGAAGGTGATATATGTTGGCAGGTGAGACGTAATTGCAACAGTTGATAATAAAACAGATTAAACAATGTTTGGAAGGCTTTCTGACAACATTTATTCTATGATAAATCATTTCTTGAAGGATATTGTTTCTTAAAAAAATCCTTCTGTGTCTAGCAGATCTGCCTCAGTTCTTACTGCCTTGTAGCAAGGGTGCAAGCTTGAATACCTATCCATTTCTTCAGGCGATATGATAAATACCATCTAGAGAAGGCAAAAACATTGTAGGTAAAATTTCAGTTTTCTGTTTAATTACATTATTTTAAAGCTTGATACATACTGGGGACTTATATTCTTTATCAGGATATGCAGCAAATGAAATAAAAATGTGGGAGCTTCTTTACTTTGTGTTTGAGGACACTTCCAGTTTCCATAAAGCAGGAAGAAAAGAGAAACAAATAATTATGACTTCTGTGAAGATGCTACATGAAAGCAAAACTATGTTTTTCTTCTCTGAACTTTGTCTGGCCTTTAATGGCTGTTTTCTTAAATAAGATGCAGCAATTGCTCACTGCCTGGCCTGCTAAAGCTGTCAAGCCTCTTTGTTGAAAAGCTGCTAAAAGATTTTTTTCTGTGTGTAAATGAAAAAAAAAATCAAAAGGATTTTTCACAATCAAGGTACAGTTTGAAGTGTAAAATATGCTTTGAATGCTCAAATAAGATATTTTTTTATGTCTTTTGGAAATACAGTATTGTTAGTCATTTTCTTTGAAGGTAGATTTTGTTTAGTTTTTTTTTTCCTTTACTTCATAAGTTGCATATTGTCTAACACTATTTTCAAATGCAGATATCTATTTGTACATGTAGAGTCTCCCTTGTTCTTAAAAATCAGGGTTGTCCTTGTCAGATATAGATGATACTTGGCTCACCACTGGCACTGCAAAACTCTATGAGCATCAACTCTGAATGCAGTTACTGTTTGAAGAGTCACCTTGCATGGGAACATCCACTATTACAGGAAAATGGAGGAAGTTCATAATGATTGCTTTCCATGCAAAAAAAATTAGACTTAGTGAAAATTCTCATAGGCTGATATATGATTCAAATATACACATCAATCAAAATGAAAATGGAGATAATTTTCTTAATTAATTAAATACACTTTTCTTACTGTGAATCAGATAGAAGTTATGATTTCTGCTACTTAATATAAATTTTAAGTTTAATTAGAAAGCCATTTCTCTATACAATAGATGCTGGTAACAGATTTTTAAAAACAATTTACTTCATTTTTTTTTTACTTCTCTATGTATGTGAATTTGTGTGTGTGGGTACAATGAGTGTAGTCCCTAAGGAGACCAGAAGGAGGCAACAAATCCCATACAGTAGGAGTTGCTGCAGTTGCAGGGGGGTACTGAACTCTGATTCTCTATGAGAGCAATATATGCTCTTAACCACTCGGGCATCTCATCAGCACCAATGGTAGTTTTTTTGGCATGGTTTGTTTGTTTGTGAGTAAAATATATCCTGTTTTAAAATTGTGGAAATGCTTGGTTTTATAATCCAATATTTTTATGAAAATATTTTCATTAAAACAGAAATATCATTCTAGAACTTACTCAAAGAGCAAGAACTCTGTGTGGTGATTAATTACTTAAATGCTTGTGATACATAGAATTATACATTTCTGATATTTTCCCATATGATCTTCTGGAGATATATTTGTGTCAAGTCCTGGTCTATAAAGTATTGTCATTTTTTTTTTGTCAACTTGACACACATCTACATATAAGCATGAAGGCAGAATCACAACTGAATAAATGCTAACCACAGATGAGCTTGTGGGTTTGTCTGTGGGAAAGCTTTGAGTATTAAATTATACTGGTAGACCATGACCACTGTGGGTGGTGCCTTCTTGAGCTTGGGGGTAAAGGCATCATAAGGATAAAAAAAGGTAAGCAAGCCAGAAAGAAACTTTATTTTTAATTTGTCTTGAAGAATAAATTATCTTAACTTATTTATCTTATATACATTTCAATTATTCATCATATAATTGTCTTAGAGAAATGTTATTAGAAATTTTTTTCAGAAGTAATATTTTTATTAAAATCACTGGGTTTTGCAGTATTTTAATTACTGACATACAAAATATAGGCATTATGTATATAGAAGCTTCTGTAGTTACAAGAAGTTTATATAGGCTATCCAAGTTTTACATAATTTTATTGTAACATATTTCATAATTTATGCTACTATATAATGTCATCTGCCCTCTTACTAGTCTAGTGACATGAAATCAGGAAGAAAGCCTTGCTTTCTAAAGTTGTACGACAGGCAAATGGGCAATGTCTCTTGATAGGCCTGTCTTGTGAAATCATGTCTCTTCATTTTGGAAGATTATAAAAATACATTTCTGAGGAAAATAAATTGTTTGGTGAACCTATTGAGTGGGCAGAAAATACATCAAGCTGTCCTTGTTTGAGAAGTCACAGAACAAAATATCCAATTTGATGCTGATTTATCAGATTATGTTCCTGTTCTGTGTTCATTTGCAGTAAGAGTAGGATTTATGCATAGAGAAAGACACGGATGTACCTGGGAAATAACGAATCAGTTACAAATGTTTTTCCCTTTTAATGTCAGTGTCTAAGTGTCTACTATATAACCTGGCCTTTGCATGTGTCTGTTTTCAGAACTGAGATCTCCAGAGCAGTAAAATAGGATTGAAGAACTTAGGTCTTAGAAAGTAATTCTTCACTTGTAGTAACTTGCACCATATTCTCTTAAGATGCTTTTACAGTTTTCTTTGACACTATTACAAATTGTTACCTGTTTCTTGGTAATTTTTTTAACAAAATCACTACTCTTTAATATAAACATACTTTATCTGCCCATGTTTATTAGTTACCATTTTATGTCTTTCATTGGTTACTTTCAGATGACATAGTTCATTTAGCAACACTTCTAGCAATTTCGGGACCTATCCATTGTCATCCTAACTCCCACCCCAAAGCTATATTCATCTTACTCATAAACACTGTCAAATTCTAACACTATAGCATGTGGCCATCATGAACTATCTATGCTTCTGGGTTTTTTGTTTTTGTTTTTGTTTCCCTTCATGGTAAACATCTCAGAGTTGCTGTTGGAAATATTCTTTTAATTTTTTTTTTAATTTTTACCCATCCCAAGTTTTGTCTTTCACCAATGGGAATAAATTACAATAACTGCAAAAGTTGAAGACTAGGTAGGTGGCTTTCCAGAAGTCTGATGACCAGAGATCGACACTAGAATCCACACTGTCAATAAGAAAACTGATTTCCAGAAATTGTCCCTTAAAACGCCACATGTAGGAATGGGACACGGGGTCACAAACACAAGCACATACAATCACAAAAAACTGACACACACATGCACACTAAATTAACAAATAATATTTTTAAAATAACATTATATTTATATTTACCTTCTGACATTAAAGGTCTTTCTCTACCTTGAGTATTCAGTCTAACATGTCTCCTAATGATTTCTCCATATTGAGTGTTTCACCTGTCATTGCTATAGCTGTTGTTGCCAGGAAACCATTCTGATAATGGGAACCCACTTGCTATTCTCAAGCAGGTCAATTTGCCACTGTTGGCCTGTCCAAAGACTGCTATGACTTCATTTCTATTTCAGAAATATAATGCTCTTCCTAAGTCAGGGCCTCTGGTGTAATCAAAAAACAAACAACTAAAGATAAGCCCCACTCATATGTAATTGTATGTATGTTTGTGTGTTACATGATCCTGTTATTGCAGCATCTACCCACTGCATTTTCCTATGAACTGAATATCTCCATGAAAAACACTGTAAATTCTATTAATACTGAAAAGCATTTCTAATGCTGATCAAACAGAATTACAAAGTTTGAGAAAGTCATGGAAGAATTTCAAGAGGACTGGGGGAATGGCACACTGAGTCAAGTCCCTGTTGTACACAATAATATGTCCACCCTGTAAACTACACTTGGTGTTTTTTATATCTAAGCCTAACTCAACTTTTGTCATTGATGAGGATTAGAACAGTGCTCTAGGATTTACAGGAATTATTTTAATTCAAATCAGGACCTTGATCCGATTATTTTTTTCAGAAATCAAAGAGAATAAAAGAGTGGATACTTGCCTCCATGTAGATTCTGGTAAATTCTGCAGCCAAGTATGGTTATTATGTGGTGATTAAGTATAATTTATGTATCATAAATGAAGATAGCAGATTTGAAATTCTTGTAGACATTACGACAATTGGTATGGGAAAGATTTGTGTGAAGAAAGGAGAAATGAGGGGAAAAGGCGATGGAAGGGGTAAAGAGATGGAAGAAAGAAGAAAACAAAGGAAGAAGGGAGAAAGAGACAAGGAGGGAAACAGTAGAGAGCGATAAATAGATGATAGATTAGTAGATGATAGATAGATAGATAGATAGATAGATAGATAGATAGATAGATAGAT
>NW_026596433.1:1367358-1369843 GCF_907164565.1 Psammomys obesus | reverse complement strand
TAGATAGATAGATAGATAGATAGATAGATAGATAGATAGATAGATAGCTTTTAATACCTAAACTTCAAATAGAAAACTTCAATTTCTTCTCCAATGATGGAACTATTTATGGTTTTTTTGCTTTGTTTTGTATTTTATTATTGCCTTGGTACTATACTTTTCAAGTTTGTGTTTCCTAGAATAGAACTTTCGGGCAAAAAAGTATAAAATTATGAAAATAAATGCATAATTCTTCTCAGCATTTCTCTCCTTGTCATGAAGACATTGCACTATTCTCTGCAATTGCACTATTCTCAGAAAATTATAACCAACAAGTATTGACGTACGCCAATTTCTAAGTGTCTTTGTATAGATTCCCAATCACTTTCTTTCTTACTTCTCAGTCTTTCTCTCTTTCTGTGTAAACTGTTCCCACAAATAGGCAGGCGAAATGAGTGGCATACACAGCAAGAGGAAAAAAAATCTGTGTGGTGATTTGAGAGAGAAAGAGAGAATGGATTTTCCCAAGTTGCTTAGATCAAAGCCTAATGAGTTCATTTTAAGACACATCACAGCAATCAAATGGGAGAGGTGTTGTCAATAAACCTAGTAATTTGGCTCCTTAAACACTGCTAGATGCTGTAAACTCTCTAGTAATTTACAGCTGTTTATTCTAAAAGTACGCTATCTCCTTTATAGGGAGTCATTAACTAAGCTGTCTCTTTTTCTCCACTCCTAAGAGAATACAAGGGTGAGCTTGAAGATGGTACTAGAAATCTGACTTCTGTACTTTTAGGAAGTTTTGATTATGGGATATAAAAAACAACTATTTCATGCTTATAAATTAAAGAATCCCCATAAGAAAATATAGGCACAGTCTCTGTGACTTACACAAAACTTACAAGAAGTACAATCTTGCTTTATTTGAAGAACTCTTGGAGGTCTGTAAGAACAATAGATCATAAAGAGCAGTGTTGGAAGAGAGTGTGCAGTGTGGATGAGACCATAAATCAGTGTCAAGCATCGTTATGACAGGCGTGAAAAGGCAGTTTCATATAAATGTAATTTTGAAGATCAAATGCACTAAGTGTGGCTGTTTTCGTTTTTATTTTGTTTTGTTTTTGTATTTGTTTTTTGCTAACAGTATGAAGGAAGGAGGAGGAAGCCATAAGCAGTGGAGAGGTCTCCTGTCACCCACCTGTAAGCAGTGCCCTGTGGCCTATTCCAGCCCCGTTTGTGGTTCAGACGGACATTCCTACTCTTCTCAGGTGAGGACAGCTCTCCTTCCTCATTATGAAATAAATACTGCTTGTTTATCTGTATTGCGGTTTGAGTATGATGTGACCCCAGAGGCTCATGTAATCAATCCCTCTCCGGAAGGCTATGGAATCTTAGGAGATAGAGCCCTCCTGAGGGAACTGGGTGTGTGATTGGCAATGTAGAGGCTGGCTCCACTTCCTATCTCCTCTTTCTTCCCGAAAACAGCCATAAGGTTGTCTGCTGCCACAGGTGTGATGAGAGCCCCCCCCCCTTCTGCTTTCCGCCATGCCTAAGTGGCATGCTTCCCTTGACAAAGTCCTGTCAAAGCTACCTACTTTACAGAAGGTTTGTCAGACATTTGGACTCAGCCTTACAGAAGTAACTAATACGGTAATTAAGGCTAATCAACCATCTGTCTGTGTGGACCTTTTGTAATTCTTCATTCACTTTAAAATAATATTAATGATCTCATTGGTGAGTAATATATTTGGAATGGCATTTATTTCTCCTACATCAAAAATTTTTGAGGCATGAAATATAAATGTTGTGATTAGTCTGAGCCTTTAAATCTGAAAACCAATGTTTCCTTCATCCCTTTCTATGAATAAAATCAGAAAAGAAAAAAAAAAAAACAACAAACAAACCATTAGTAGTAATTACTACTATACCAGCAATAACAACCATAGTTTTTCACCATTAATCTTTTAAAAAGTCTCAAACCTTATCTCTCTGTTAACTCATTTAAGTTTTCAAGTACACTTGGGAACTACAGTTTAGGAAGTAATAGCGATAAGGCCAATTTTACACTTTTGATTATCATTAAAGCTAGATTTGACATCATCTTTATAGCAATGTCCCTGATTTCCCCATTATGCTGAATTCCTAATCACTATGTCAGAAGATTAAAAGATTCAGTAGAGTTTAAGAACTTAGTTTACAAGAGAAGTTGAGGTGTGTTCTTTGATTATGGGGCAAGATGTTTACAACCTCATATTCATTCTTCAATATTCATTCATTGAATTTATTCTTTTATAAAAATGTGTTCCATTGAGTTAACCAGCACAACCTATAGTTTCTACATTATGAATGCAGTAAAACACCCTTAAAGAGTTGTATTTTTTTTTGTTTTTAGCATGTTATATATATTATGTCTTTAAATCAGTTCAGTTCATACCTTTTTTTTCCCACTGTGAAGTTAAATCTATCTATCTATCTATCTATCTATCTATCTATCTATCTATCTATC
>NW_026596433.1:1320551-1367348 GCF_907164565.1 Psammomys obesus | reverse complement strand
ATCTATCTATCTATCTATCTATCTATCTATCTATCTATCTATCTATCTATCTATCTATCTATACTTTCAGAATGTTTTGCCATAGGGAAATGTTATAAACTGTACTTCATCTGAGAAATACTTCACTGAAATATCGCCTTATGTTGCACAATTATAAATTCCATTAAGAAATGCTGAAGAGATAGCTCAGTGGTTAAGAGCACTGGCTGTTCTTTCAAAGGTCCTGAGATCAAGTCCCAGCAACCACATGGTGGCTCACAACCATCCATAATGAGAACTGGTGCCCTCTTCTGGTGTGCAGGCACATATGGAGGTAGAAATAAATAAATAAACAAGGCAACACTTGAAAAAAGAATATTATAACACGAAAAAAATAATTAATTTAGGCAATAGAGTTACATAGCATATATGTATGTGTTACTGTTAAGTAACTATTAAGTAATCTGGTAATGAAGATTCCATGTGTTTGTCCACTAAAGTTTTAAAGGTGGGGTTGACATAGACTTTATTGGTTACAATGTGTTAAGTGAGTCTAGGATCCTTACAACTTGACTTTGACTTCAGGGAATTTATTATGTTACTGAGTCTATATTATACACTATTATTATTAGGTCATGGATAAAGTACAAGTGATTTATTACAAGCCAAATGATAATAACATGTAAATCACTATGCCAGCTAATTAATTACAATAAATGGTACAAATGTAAACTTCCATACAGACAAATGCACATTGGGAAGTAAACTTTATTCCTAATTTTAATTTGGGAACATTGATAGCTGAGTAATTTGAGTCAGCAGAGATAGTGGCTTTTTTTCGTGTAGCCAGCTAATATAAATCCAACATTGTATGTATGCCAGAGGATGACTAAATCCAGGGTACACTTGTTCATAACAAGCACTATAGGAAGCCCATCGCCAGTCTCTAAAGATATGTATTATGCTGTTCCGTAGATGATGCCTCTTTCCAAAAGTTACTTTTCCTGGAAAACGGATTACCCATCAGGTCATTTACACAGATCGGAAATTATTACACAGGAAGCTTGCTTGATGGTGTTTTAGTTACAAAGTAATTAAAAACACACTCTTTAAGTTTTGTTTGGTACTGTAGTATTTTTGTTTTTCTCTCCTTATAGTCCAGGATATACTGTGAAACCTTGGCATGTCAATACCAATCTTGGTAGATAATATTGTCAGTAAAATTAACCTCAAAACAGTACATTTTTTTTCTATTTTCCTTTTATTGAAAATAGATTTTAGGCTAAACATACTAAAATCTGTACATCTAAAGAAGCTCAGCAAGAAGGAGGACCCTGGGTAAGGTGATTAATCCTAACTTAGACAAATGAGATGGTTATCAGAAGAGGGAACAGGAAACAGAACAGAACCCTACCACAGAGAACCTCTGAAAGACTCTACCCTGCAGGGTATCAAAGCAGATGCTGAGACTCATAGTCAAAATGTGGGCAGAGTCCAGGAATTCTAATGAAAGAAGGGGGAGATAAATAGTCCTGGAGGGGACAGGAGCTCCACAAGGAGAGCAACAGAACCGAGAAATCTGGGCACAGGGGTCTTTTCTGAGACTGATAGTACAAACAAAGACCATTCATGGAGATAACCTAGAGCCCCTGCACAGATGTAGCCCATGGCAGCTCACTCTCCAAGTGGGTATCCTAAGGGGAATAGGGACTGTCTTTGATATGACCTCAATGGCTGGCTCTTTAATCACCTCCCCTGAAAGGGGAACAGCCTTACCAGGCTACAGAGGAAGACAATGCAGCCAGTCCTGATGAGACCTGATAGGCTAGGGTCAGGTGAAGGGGGAGGAGGACCTCCCCTATCAGTGGATTTGGAGAGGTTCATGGGTGGAGATGTGAGAGGAAGGGTGAGATTGGGATGGAATGAGGGAAGGGGCTACAGCTAGGATACAAAATGAATAAACTGTAATGAATATAAAAATTAAAATTAAAAAATTAGATTTTCTCATGCAACATATTCTGATTCCATTTCCCCTCCACATTTTAATATTTTTTTTAATTTTATTTGCATGAATATCATGTTCAGTGGATACTGTGATTGTATGCGAAAATATAAAATAATGTTTCAAATGAATATTGGTCTTTAGTTAACCTAACCCACTGTCTTCCTGTGAATAATAATGGATATAATTATATTTATTGAGTGACCTTTCACCTCTCGACCATCCATTCTTGAGTGTTTGTGGTGCTAACAATGAGGCTGAGCTGTATAAAACATTAAGAATTAAAGAATCAGACTTCTATAAGAAGATATATTAAAGTGTTCTAATGAATCACTCTAAAATATTAGTATAACTGAAACTTGGGATTTTTTAATGAGAAAAAAATATTTAACCTTGGGATATTTATGTACTACATGAAGATAAAATATTGTTGAGAGAATGGCTTGATAATTGGTCCCTTCATTATTTTTCCAACATCTAAGGAGAGGACGAAAATGATTGAAGGTAGGAATCATGGGATCTTTCTGTTAGCTCTCGATCCATAGACACTGCAAGCACAGAGTGAACACTACAGTGCTAGAGCTTGAGTAACTTTCAGGTGCCTCCCACGGTTCTGTTATTTAGATCATTCCTTTTCCAATTGTGTAATTAGTTCCCCCACACAATTTGTTTATGGTTATCAGCTTAGCAAAGAGAAATGAAATTCGAAATGATATTTCTGTCTCAAACACTAAGTAGAGGCAAATCATCACATTAGGAAGAGGAGCTGGTGCCTGGGTGGGATAAAAGATAGGGCTTCACAAGGTATCCAATGGAAGCTGGTGGGCAATTTATATAATCAAGATCTGATGTATGACTTAGCCAAATGTGGTGGTGCATGCCTTTAATCCCAACACTCGGGGAGACAGAGGCAGGCAGATCACTTTGAGTTAGAGGCCAGCCTGGGCTACAGAGCTCGTCCAGGACAGCCCAAGGCTACACAGAGAAATGCTGTCTAGAAGTCAAAACAAAACAAACAAACAAACAAAAGAAGAAAGTATGACTTGTTTGGACTAGAGAGAGAACTTAGCAGTGAGGAGCACTTATTGTCTTCTAGAAGACCTGAGTTTGATTTCTGGTAACCATATGGTGGGCTACAACCATCTATAACTCGTATAAACCCAGTTTCAGGGTATCTGATGCTTTTGTCTATTCTTCGCAGACACTAGGCATGCCAGTGGAGCATAGACATACACTTAGGCAAAATATCCATACAAATAAAAGAGGATGTTACTTTTTTTTTTTAGTAACCACTTTGATCAATTATAATATATTACTTATAGTTATTATTCTAGAGTTCAAACACTGAAGACTGAAACTTTAATAATTCTTCAAGAGAGAATTTTAAAGTTGCTCATACAAAAATATATTTAAAAAAAAAACCTGAAGGAACAAATGAGAACAATTCAAATGTAATTTTACATGAAAAATGTTTACAGCATATGTGTTTCATAAAACAAATCCACATAACATTGCCTCCTTTTTGTTATCAAGAGGAGTAATTGACCTTTGCAGAAGTGTTTTTAATCTTTCCTTTTCTAATAAAAAGCTAATGGTTTCTGAATTCTTTCAAATTTAGCAATGCCAAAAGAAATCAAAATATCATTCCATTTAAAGCAGACTGAGAGGTAGTCACTCCTAAAATTGACAGAAAAGATAAAGGTCTCTGCTTCTTTACTTCAGGCAAAGCCTAACGTGATTTTTATTTTCTTTTTTTTTTTTTTTGTGAACAATGAATCATTCTCCCATAGAACGTCTTTGTTAGACCATGGGCAGATTTACATCCATCAGTTATACAAACTGTGCATTACGTTTGCTGTAAGAACAAATCAATAAACAACATTGATGTTTTAGAATTGAGCGTGGTATCAATAAAACAAATCCTAGTAATGACATACTTGAAAGTTGACCTAAACTACAGTGAAATCTTAGGAACAAGCATCATGTACAAATCATGTGGGGAACATGTGCCTGAGTGAACATGTGTGTGTTCATGTGTGTGTCATCTCTGCATGGTGCGTGTTGTGTGTGTATTGTGCATCAGTATGTATCTCTGTAGAGTGAGGTGCTTGCACGTGTGTACATGTGTATCTCTGTGTAGTGTGGTATGGTTTGTGCATGTGTGTGTGTGTGTGTGTGTGTGTGCCTGTAAGTGCAGAGAAAGAAACTAGAGAGTTTATCTACTTCATCCTACAACTCCAAACTTTTGCTACAGAGATGCTGCTTAAATTGGAGGTTGAGACACTGTGTATAGGCATTTACTGGCTTACTGGGTACATTTAGTGTACAGATACAGATGAAAAACATGATGGAATGCCATTGTATTATAGCCTTTGGATTTTTATGTTTATTTGTATGAATTTATATAATACAACTAACATTAAAGAAGAATTTACTTTATCTTTCAATGTGACAATATTCTAAGTAGCAATATTAAAATAATACGCTTTATATGTTATTTCATTTGTTTTTCCATAATTGAGATGTTATTTATTTAATTGTTATTAATATATATATATATATATATATATATATATGTGTGTGTGTGTGTGTGTGTGTGTGTGTGTGTGTACCCTGAAACAGAAAATGTGTGATACCTAACAATTAGAAATGTTAAGCAATTAATTATGATTTAGTTTTATCTTCCTCTTTCAGTACTTTTTGTTTTAGTGGAGACTGTTTTATGTTAAAAAAACAAAAGTCAGAAAGGCATATGTGCTATTTCTTTTTGAACTATCTCATTCACTTTCAGCTTGGACTTAACTATGCAAACAAACAAACAACAGAAAGAAACACAACAATAAAACAAACTGACACAAAATTAGTAGATGATTGGTAAGCCAAAGAAGGGAGGAGGAGAAAGACAGAAGATAACAAAGATACATGAATAAGTATCATCATTTGACTTCTAAGATTGCGGCGGCAAGTGCGTACCATATCTAAGTGGCAGAAGATCAGAGACTATGAAAGCAGTACGTAAACAGACGGTTGACGCCACTACACCAGTATCGGTATTTCCCAGACAGAAGGGAACGTCCCAGGAGCTGGGGACTTAGACTTTCAAGACCCCAAAGCCATCTTAAGGGACCAGGCGTTGCACACAATGAGCCCCATACACCATTTGCTTCTGCACCGGTATACCTCAGCAACCAGACCTTGGATTCCTCCACTTCCCTGAAGGAAGCATCTGAATACCAAGGACAGCATCCCAACCCATAATCCAAGGGTCTACTGGTCCCGCTGTGGAGACTCGATGAACATTACGAGCAAATGGGATCTCCATTCCAAGTTAATAGACCCAGCCAAATCTGAGTGCTTGGGAGCCCAGTGTCTGCTTGACCAGGAAGCCACACCAGGGCTGACACTAAAACACCTGCGCCCACGAAGCCAGCTCCAAAACGCCAGCACCTATTGGTGCTCCTTCAGACCTGCCATCCTGAAGATGACTCCAGACTCCAGAGACATGCGGATCCATTGAACTGCAACTCTATTAGCTGTCTTGAAGAGACCAGCAGGACCTCACTGGATCTCAAAGGCCAGGGAAACATAACAGGTTCTGGGAACAAACAGCCCAAACCATGGACATCCAGATGGCTAAAGGCCAGAGTAATAATACAAGCAACAAAAACTAGGCCAACATGGCTTCAACAGAACTCCCTCTTCCAAATAACGCTGGATATTCTAATGCAGCTGAAATACAGGAAAATGATCGCAAATCTACACTTATGCAGTTAACAGAGGCATTTAAAGAGGAAAACAAAATAAATCCCTCAAAAAAACAAACAAAAACAAAAACAAACAACAAAAATAGGAAAATACAGCCAAACAGAGACCATCAAGAACATACAAGAAAACACAATCAAACAGTGAAGAAAATGACTAGAACTGTTCAAGACCAGAAAATGGAAATAGAGTCAATAAAGAAAACAGAAACCAGAAAAAAAAAAAAAAATCCTGGAGATGGAAAACTTAGAGAATAGGAAACACAAAGATAAGCATCACCAACAGAATACAAGAGATGGAGCAAAGAATCTCAGGCATAGAAGATACAATTGAAGAAATTGATACATCTGTCAAAGAAAATATTAAATGGAAAAATTCCTGACACAAAATATCCAAGAAATCAAGGACACTCTGAAAGGATGAAACCTATGAAAATGCATGAAAAAGAAAATTTCAGGCTCCAGAAAATACTTTCAAGAAAATCATGAAAATTATCCCCAACCTAAAGAAAGAGATGCCTTTAAACATGAAAAAGGCTTACAAAACTCCAAATTGACTAGACCAGAAAAGAAATTTCTCCTCTCACATAATAATCAAAGCACTAAATCTAGAGAACAAAGAAAATATATTAGCAGTGGCAAGGGAAAAAGACCAAGTACCATGTAAAGACAGATTTATCAGAATCACACCTGACTTCTCATATGGAAAAAGAAAAAAATAAATAAAAAATAGCTAAAAAAAATCCTACCCAATAATGGAATTTCTGAAGGAATCTCCATCCTTGACCTGAAGCTATACTAAAGAGCAATAGTAATATAAACCGCATGATACTGGCACAGAAATAGACTGATTGATTAATAGATTTGAATTGATGTCCCAGAAATAAACCCACACACTTATGGACACCTAATTTTTTACAAAGGAGCCAAAGCCATACAATGGAAAAAAAAGAGCATTTTCAACAAATGGTGCTGGTCTACCTGGATGTCTACATGTAGCAAAATTCAAATAGATCCATATTTATCACCTAGCACAAAACTCAATTCCAAGTGGAATGAAGACCTCAATGTAAAATCAGATACACTAAATTTATTTAAAGAGAAATTGGGGAAGGGCCTTGAACTCACTTGCACAGGAGACAATTCCCTGAACAGAACACCAACAGCTCAGGCTCTAAGATCAACAATTATAAATGGGACTTCCTGAAACTGAAAAGCTTTTGTAAGGCAAATGACACTGTCTATACAAGGAAACAGCAGTCTACATTGGGAAAAGTTCTTAATCAATTCTACATCTGACAAAGGATTAATATAAAAAATATTTAAAGAACTCAAGAAACACCAACAGACCAAATAAGCAAAACTAAACAGAATTCTCAACAGAAGAATCTCGAATGTCCTAGAAGCACTTAAAGAAATGTTAAACATCCTTAGTCATCAAGGAAATGCAAATCAAAATGATTCTAAGACTCCATCTTACCCTGTCAGAATGCCTAAGATCAAAAACTCAAAACACAGTATATGTTGTCAAGGATGTGGAGAAAGGGGAACACTCCTCCATTGTTGATGGAAATGTGAATTTTGGAAATCAATCTGGCACTTCCTTATAAACTGGGAGTAACTCTACCTCAAGACCCAGCTATACCACTCCTGGGCATACACCCAAAAGATGCTCCATCATTCAATAAGGACATTTGCTCAGCTATGTTCATTGCAGCTTTATGTGTACTAGCCAGGATCTGGAAACAACTTAGATGTCCATCAACCAATGATTGGATAAAGAAACACAATGGAATACTACTTAGACATTAAAACCAATGAAATCATGAAATTTGCAGGCAAATGGTTGGAACTATAAAAGATCAACCTGAGTGAGGTAACACAGACCCAGAAAGACATACATGATAAGTACTCACTTATAAGCTGATTTTAGCCATATAATAGCATAGACACACTATAATGCACAGACCCCAAGAAGATATGTAAAAAGGAGGACTCAAGTGAGGTTACTTAAATGTCACTCAGGTGGGAAAATATAATACACAGAGGTAGTGGTTGAAGAGTGGGAACAAGGTTGAAGAGGGGGCAGATATAAGTAATGATGGAGATCAGAAGTGGGGAGAGCAGGGGCTAGAGGAGAGAAGGCATGCAGAGAAAAGAGAAACAGTGGGTGGGGGCATTTCTGTGACAAGCTGGACACCTAAGTCAGAATAAGTCCTGGGGCAGATATGAGGGGGACTCTAACAGCAGGGGCCATGAAGACTGAAGAGGACACCCTGTAATAAGAAAAGACTCCTAGTGGAGGGAGGAAAACACCAACCCACCCATAAAACCTTCAATCCAAAACTTACCCTGCCTATAAGATCTACAGGGACAGAGACAGGAAAGATACAGCAGAGATTGAGGGATTGTCCAACCAATGCGTGGCCCAACTGGAAACCCATCCCAAGGAAGAAAGCCAACCCCTAACACTATTAACAATACTCTGCTATGTTTGTAGACAAGAGCCTATCAGAGCTGTCCTCTGAGAGGTTCCACCCATCAATGGTTTAAAACAGATGTGGCGACTCAAAGCCAAACTTTGGCCAAACTTTGGGGAAGGAAAGGACCTAGAGGTGACAAGAGCTCCATAAGGTGACCAACGATACCAAACAACCAGAGCGCAGAGGGGTCAATGGAGTCTGAAGCACCAACCAAAACCCATGCATGGATTGGACCCAGGCTCTCTACATATATGGAGCCATTGGGCAGCTCTGGGTTCATGTGGGTTCACTAGTGAGGGGAGTGGGTGCTGTCTCTGACATTGACTCTGTTCATTTCACCCTGACAGAACTGCCATAATAGGCCAAAGAGGAAGAGGAGGCCAAAGAGCAAGATGAGCTGGGGTGGGTAGGTAAGGGGGTGCCCCTATTCTGAGGAGTAGCAGAGAGGTTGTGGGAGGAAAGAAGAGACTGGGAAGAAAGGAGAGAGGGAGCTACATCTGGGGTGTAAAGTGAATAATTATATTAAAGAAAGAAACTATGCAGCACAATAACTAACTAAACAAACAAATATGAAAAAAAAATATAATTTGTTTTGAAAGGAACTCAGTACAACTTTGAGGCCATTAAGTTACAGAAATATGTTCTGTAAAATAAATGCTTATATTTGGAGGAAATTCTAATTGTGAAACAAGTTTTCTTCAAGTCATATTTGTTTGGTATCCTATACACCTATGTTTAACCCCTAAGGGCATATATGGAATAACAATTATAAAATCTTACGAAAAAAATTTTTTTCTTAGATTTTTTCAATTGAGATAGAGAAAAAAAAAACAATAATTGAAAGTATCCCAGGACAAAATATCATTTAATTTTTATGAATTCCTCCCCATTGTTTTAGCATGATCTCATATACATTTATTTATTTATTTAGATAGTAGTTTGTTGGAGTAGCACATCTGGAATGAATCTGAAGCATTTTGTCATTGATTTTGTAAAAAAAAAAAAATCTTTGTGCACTGATAGTTAAACATATTTAGTGAAAATTTCAACTACTACATCTAGTATACTTTTATGTATGTCTCAGGTTTCTACATGTAGAATTACTCTAAATACTTAAACTAAAAAATAAGACTAAATACTCCCTTTCTTTGTTTTCTCCATATTTAATTTACATTAATTTCCTTCCTTCCTTCCTTCCTTCCTTCCTTTCTTTCTTTCTTTCTTTCTTTCTTTCTTTCTTTCTTTCTTTCTTTCTTTCTTTCTTTCTTTCCTTTCTTATTTATAATATTTATTCACTTTGTATCCTAGCTGTAGCCCTCTCTCTCTCCTCTCCTTCCATTCCTACCCTCCCTCCTTCTTCTCCCCCTAGGCCCCTCCCCTAGTCTTCCTCCTCTTCTATTTGGCCCTAGTCTATCAGGTCTCATCAGGGCTGGCAGTATTGTCTTCCTCTGTGGCCTGGCAAGACTGCTACCCCCAGGAGGAGGCAATCAAAGAGCTGGCCACTGAGTTCATGTCAGAGACAGCCCCTGCTCCCTTTACTAGGGAACCCACTTGGAGACTGAGTCTATGGGCTACATCTGAGTAGGGATTTTAGCTCCTCTCAAGGCATGATTCTTAGGTGGGGTATTGGTCGCTGCAGGACCCCCAGGGCTGAGATATTTTAGCTCTGTTGCTCCTTGTGGAGCTCCTGTCCCCTCTGGGTCTTCTATCCCCACCACCCCTTCTTCCCTTTCTACTTCCTTCTTCTTTCGTAAGATTCCCTGCACTCTGCCCAAAGTTTGGCTATGATTCTCAGCATCTGCTTTGATACCTGGATCGGTAGAGTCCTAGAAGTCCCTCAGCTGAGGAATGGAGGTACATTTACACAATGAATTAAAAAATAGGAAATCTTGAAATTTACCGGCAAATGGATAGAACTAAAAAAGATCATCCTGAGTGAGGTAAGCCAGAAACAGAAAGACACAAATGGTATATACTCACTTATAAGTGGCTATTAGACATATAATATAGGATAAACATATTAAAATTTATAGTTCTAAAGAAGCTAAACAAGAAGGAGCCTAGGGAAAATGTTAAATCCTCATATTAAAGGGCAAACAGGATAGACATCGGAAATAGGAGAAGACAGGGAATAGAACAGGAGCCTACCACAGATGGCCTCTGAAATTCTTCCTTTCTTATGATTTTTTTCTTGCCTTGTCACTCTGGTTAAGCCTTATAGTACAGTGCTGTTTCCACATTCTTCTTTAAGTGACAATTTAGGAGAAAACTGTTAAATAATTTTTATCATTTTATACAAAGTTTCTTATGTGGATTTTATGTGAAAAGAGAAAATTAAATAAATGTCTTAGAGTAGAAGAATGTTAAATCCATATTCGGTAACCATCATAGAGTAATGCTATGGCCTATGTAATTCCCTTCATTATATTAAAGACCAATAGTAGCAATTATAGCTTCTCTTATATAATAAAGCCATTGTATTTCTAATAAAATAGCTTTGTCTTATAAAAGCCAACAAATAGTTTATAGTCAGCAAGTTTTTCACAAATTCTTAACTTTTTTTTTTTTTTTGAGTAAAACCACAACTGTTATTTCCAGTTTATTTGAGGTTACAAAATCAAAGCATAAATGAAAACTTAGAGTATACTAAAAACTTTTTTTTATTAATTACACTTTATTCATTTTATATCCCCCCATAATCCCCCCCTCCTCCCCTCCCGATCCCACCCTCTCTCCCCTTTCTGCATGCATGCCACTCCCCAAGTCCACTGATAGGGGAGGTTCTCCCCTTCTTTCTGATCTTAGTCTATCAGTTCTCATCAAAAGTGGCTGCATTGTCCTCTACCGTGGCCTGGTAAGGCTGCTACCCCCTCAGGGGGAAGTGATCAACGAGAAGGACAATCAGACTATGTCAGAGGCAATCCCTCTTCCCATTACTATGTAACCCACTTGGACACTGAACTGACATGGGCTACACCTGTGCAGGGGTTCCAGGTCATCTCCACAAATAGCCCTTGGTTGGAGTATGAGTCTCTGGGAAGTTCCCTGTGTTCAAATTATCTTGTTCTGTTGCTCTCCTTGTGGAGTTCCCGTCCCCTCCAGCTCTTACTATTTCCCACTTCTTACATAAAATTCCATTCACTCTGCCAATCAGTTGGCCATCAGGCTCAGCATCTGCTTTGACAGTCTATACTGCAGAAGCTTTCAGAGGCCCTCTGTGGCAGGTGTCAAGGTTGTTTCCTGTTTTCTTCTGGCTTTCAGAGGCCCTCTGTAGCAGGTTCCGAGGTTGTTTCCTATTTTCTTTTTCTTCTGATGTCCATCCTCTTTGCCTTTCAGGATGGGTATTGAACATTTTACTTAGGGTCCTCTCTTTTGCTTACCTTGTTTAGATGTACAGATTTTAGTGGCTTTATTTTATGTTGTATGTTTATATGAGTGAGTATATACCATGCGTGTCTTTTTGCTTCTGGGACAACTCACTCAGGATGATCCTTTCCAGGTCCCACCATTTACCTGCAAATTTCATGATTTCCTTATTTTTCATTGCTGAGTAATACTCCATTGTATAGATGTACCACAGTTTCTGCATCCATTCTTCAGTTGAGGGGCATCTGGGTTGTTTCCAACTTCTGGCTATTACAAAAAAAGCTGCTACAAACATGGTTGAGCAAATGTCCTTTTTGTGTACTTGCGCCCGTATATGCCTAGGAGTGGTATGGCTGGATCTTGAGGAAGCACTATTCCTAGTTGTCTGAGAAAGTGCCAGATTGATTTCCAGAGTGGTTGTACCAATTTACATTCCCATCAGCAGTGGAGAAGGGTTCCCCTTTCTCCACAACCTCTCCAGCATGTGTTGTCCCTTGAGTTTTTCATCTTGGCCATTCTGATGGGTGTAAGGTGAAATCTCAGAGTTGTTTTGATTTGCATTTCCCTAATGGCTAATGAGGTTGAGCATTTCTTTAAGTGCTTCTCTGCCATTTGATATTCCTCTACAGAGAATTCTCTCTTTAGTTCTGTTCCCCATTTTTTAAGTGGATTACTTGGTTTATTGCTTTTCAGCTTGTTTAGTTCTTTATATATATTGGATATAAGTCTTCTGTCAGATAAAGGGTTGGTGATGATTCTTTCCCAATCTGTAGGCAGTCGCTTTGTTTTGATGACAGTGTCCTTTGCTTTACAGAAGCTTTTCAATTTCATGAGGTCCCATTTATTGATTGTTGCTCTTAGAGCCTGTGCTGTTGGTGTTCTGTTCAGGAAGTTTTCTATACCAATGAGTTCTAGGGTATTCCCCACTTTTTTTTCTAGCCGATTTAATGTGTCTGGTTTTATGTTGAGGTCTTTGGTCCACTTGGACTTCAGTTTTGTGCAGGGTGATAAGTATTGATCTATTTTCATTTTTCTACATGTAGACATCCAGTTGGACCAGCACCATTTGTTGAAGATGCTATCTTTTTTCCATTGTATGGTTTTGGCATCTTTGTAAAAAATCAGGTGTCCGTAAGTGTGTGGGTTTATTTCTGGGTCTTCTGTTCGATTCCATTGATCCACCATTCTGTTTCTATGCCAGTACCATACAGTTTTTATAATTGTTGCTCTATAGTACAGCTTGAGATCAGGGATGGAGATACCTCCAGAAGATCTTTTATTGTATAGGATTGTTTTAGCAATTCTCGGTTTCTTGTTATTCCATACAAAGTTGAGAATTTTTCTTTCCAGGTCTGTAAAGAATTGTGTTGGCAATTTGATAGGAATTGCATTAAATCTGTAGATTGCTTTTGGTAAGATGGCCATTTTTACTATGTTAATCCTGCCAAGCCATGAGCATGGGAGAACTTTCCATCTTCTCATATCTTCCTCTAATTCTTTCTTCAGAGACTTGAAATTTTTTTCTTACAAGTCTTTGACTTGCTTGGTTAGGCTTATACCAAGGTACTTTATGTCATTTGTGGCTATTGTGAATGGTGTTGTTTCTCTAATTTCTTTCTCAGCCCTTTTGTCTTTTGTTTACAGGAGTGCTACTGATTTTTTTGAGTTAATTTTTATCTGGCCACTTTGCTGAAGGTGTTTATCAGCTGTAGGAGTTCCCTGGTAGAGTTTTTGGGGTCACTCAAGTATACTATCATATCATCTGCAAATAGTGATAATTTGACTTCTTCCTTTCCCATCTGTATCCCCTTGATCTCCTTCAACTGTCTTATTGCTCTAGCGAGGACTTCCAGCACTATGTTGAAGAGATATGGAGAGAGTGGGCAGCCTTGTCTTGTCCCTGATTTCAGTGGGATTGCTTTAAGTTTCTCTCCGTTCAGTTTGATGTTGGCTATGGGCTTGCTGTAAATCGCCTTTACTATGTTTAGATATGTGCCTTGTATCCCTGATCTCTCCAGTACTTTAAACATGAATGGATGTTGGATTTTGTCAAATGCTTTTTCAGCATCTAGGGAGATTATCATGTGGTTTTTTTCTTTCAGTTTGTTAATATGGTGGATCACATTGATGGATTTCCATATATTGAACCACCCCTGCATACCTGGGATGAAGCCTACTTGGTCATAGTGGATAATATCTTTGATGTGTTCTTGGATCCGGTTTGCAAGTATTTTGTTAAGTATTTTTGCATCAATATTCATACGGGAGATTGGCCAGAAATTCTCTTTCTTTGTTGAGTCTTTGTGAGGTTTAGGTACCAAGGTGATTGTGGCTTCATAGAATGAGTTTGATAATGTTCCTTCTGTTTCTATTTTGTGGAATAGTTTGAAGAGAATTGGAGTTAGCTCTTCTTTGAAGGTCTGGTAGAATTCTGCACTGAAGCCTTCTGGTCCTGGGGTTTTTTTGGATGGGAGACTTTTGATGACTGCTTCTATTTCTTTGGGGGATATAGGACTATTTAATTGATTTACCTGGTCCTGATTCAGCTTTGGTAAGTCAAATTGATCAAGAAAATTTTCTATTTCATTTAGATTTTCAAATTTTGTTGAGTATAGACTTTTGAAGTAAGTCCTAATGATTGTTTGGATTTCCTCAGTGTCTGTAGTTATGTCCCCCTTTTCATTTCTGATTTTGTTGATTTGGGTGGTGTCTCTCTGCCTTTTAGTTAGCTTGGCTAAGGGTTTGTCGATCTTGTTGATTTTCTCAAAGAACCAGCTCTTGGTTTCATTGATTCTTTGAATTGTTTTATTTGTTTCTAATTGATTGATTTCAGCCCTGAGTTTGATTATTTCTGGCCGTCTACTCCTTTTTGGTGTGTCTGCTTCTTCTTTTTCTAGGGTTTTTAAGTCTGCCATTAAGTTGCTTGAATGAGCTGTCTCGAATTTCTTCTTGAAGGCACTTAGTGCTATGAACTTTCCTCTTAGCACTGCTTTCATTGTGTCCCACAAGTTTGGGTTTGTTGTGTCTTCATTTTCATTGAGTTCTAGAAAGGCTTTAATTTCTTTCTTTATTTCTTCCCTGACCCAGCTGTCATTTAGTAACAAGTTGTTCAGTTTCCATGTGTGTGTAGGCTTTTTGCTATTTCTGTTGTTGTTGAAGTCCAGCTTTATTCCATGGTGATCAGACAGGATACAAGGGATTATTTCAGTCTTCTTGTATCTGTTGAGGCTTGCTTTGTGACCAACTATATGGTCTATTTTGGAGAAGGTTCCATGAGGTGCTGAGAAGAAGGTAAATTCTTTTGTGTTTGGGTGTAAAGTTCTGTAAATGTCTGTGAAGTCCATTTGATATATGACCTCTGTCAGAGATACTATTTCTTTGTTTAATTTCTGTTTTGTTGACCTGTCCTTTGTTGAGAGTGGGGTGTTGAAGTCTCCCACTATTAATGTGTGGGGATCTCTATCTGGTTTAAATTTTATCAATGTTTCTTTTACAAATGTGGGTGCTCTTGTATTTGGGGCATAGATGTTCAGGATTGTGATGTCTTCCTGGTGGAATTTTCCCTTGATGAGTATGAAGTGTCCTTCCTCATCTCTTTTTATTAATTTTGGTTGAAAGTCTATTTTATCAGATATTAGAATGGCTACTCCTGCTTGTTTCTTGGGTCCATTTGCTTGGAAAGTCGTCTTCCAACCTTTTACCCTCAGGTAATGTCTATCTTTGTGTCTTAGGTGTGTTTCTTGTATGCAACAGATTGCTGGGTTTTGTTTACGTATCCATTCTGTTAATCTGTGTCTTTTTACTGGAGAGTTGAGTCCATTGATGTTGAGAGACATTAATGACCAGTAGCTGTTAGATCCTTTGATTTTGATGTTGGCTGTGTTCATAAGGTTGTGTGCTTGGTTGCTTTTTGTTTTGCTGTAGTAAGGTTAATTATTTCCTGTGTTTTCCTGATAGAAGCTAATTTTCTTGGGTTGTATTTTCCCTTCCAGTGTCTTCTATAATGCTTGATTTGTGTGTAGGTATTGTTGAAATTTGTTTTCTCCGTCTATGAGGACTGAGAGTTTTGCAGGATATAGTAGCCTAGGTTGACATCTGTATTCTCTTAGGGTCTGCATGATATCTGTCCAGGCCCTTCCTGCTTTCATAGTTTCTGTTTAAAAGTCAGGTGTGATTCTAATGGGTTTGCCGGTATATGTTACTTGGCCTTTTTCCCTTGCAGCTTTTAGTATTTTTTTCTTTGTTCTGTATACTTACTGTTTTGATTATTATGTGGCGGGAGGATTTTCTTTTCTGGTCAAGTTTGTTGGGTGTTCTGTAGGCCTCATTTATCCTTATTGACTTTTCCCTTAACTTGGGGAAATTTTCTTCAATGATTTTGTTGAAAATATTTTCTGGACCTTGGAGAAGGGAGTCATCTTTTTCCTCTATTCCTATTATTCTTAGGTTTTGTCTTTTCATATTGTCTTGTATTTCTTGGACGGTCTGTGTCAAGAATCTTTTGGATTTAACATTTTCTTTGATAGATACATCGATTTCTTCCATTGTATCTTCTACACCTGAGATTCTTTCTTCCATTTCTTGTATTCTGTTGGTTATGCTTACCTCTGTAGTTCCTGTTTTCTTCCCTAAATTCTTCCTCTCCATTATTTCCTCCATTTGTGTTTTCTTTAATTTTTCTAGTTCTATCTTCAGGTCTTCAGTTGTTTTGTTTACTTCCTTCACCTGTCTGCTTGTATTTTCCTCTTTTTCTTTTAGTTCCTTCAACTCTGTCTCTTTGATTTCTTTCAGTGATTTAATTATTTCTTCTCTGAAGGCCACAAGCTGTTTGGCTGCATCTTCCCGTATTTCTTCATGGATGGCCCTAATCTGCTTGTCTTTATCTTCCTCCATTTCTTTACGGATAGCCATGATCTGTTTACTTTTATCTTCCTCTAATTCTTTATGTATTTTTTTTTGTTTCCTCTATTATCCTCTTCATCAACATAGATGTAAGGTCATCTTCTTGATTTTCTATTATGCTGCATTGTTCAGGGCTGTTCGCCCCTGGTTGGCTGGGTTCTGGAGATGCCATATTGCTCTGTCTTTTGTTGGTTGAGCTTTTACGCTGACCTCTACCCATTGGGCTGATTTAGGTGTTGGCTGTTAGTTTCTGTGCTTCCTGGAGTCCTGAGGTAGGGAGTATCCCCTTGGCCGGAAGATGATTTTTCCTGAAGGAGTCCTTCTCTGCTTTTTGGTTATGGTCACTGTATGGCCAGTGTTTCTCAGGAGTTGCCACTGCTCACCTCAGGTTTATAGCCCTGAGTAGTAGCTGTGGTCTATGTTAGGCAGGGGGGAATCTCCTCTTACCCATAGAATTTTTCAAGACAGCTGCCCCACTGCTGGGTTTCTTGTTATAAATTTAGTGTGCTGCTGCTCACTGAATTTCCATGTACAGTCCTCTTGAAGATCCTGTTGATTCCCTAGCTGTGGGGTTTTCTCCCAACAGGAAAACTCAGTCTGTTATTCTGGGGCGCACAGTTCTGTCCAGGAAAGTGGGAGGTGTACTCAGCAAGTCTCTGGGCCAGAGGCTGATTGCTCCGCTCTGGACCTGGAGAATGTGCACCTAGGTTGAGTTGGCGCCTGGGGGCACTGCTCTGGTCTGGAGGCTGGGTGCCTCACTCTGGACCAGAAGCTGTGTGTCTCTGTCTGGGATGGCGGCTGCAGGCACTGCTCTGGTCCAGGCTGCTCTGGGTGCAGCCCTCTTGAAGGACCAGGGATTCCCACAGTTTTGACAGTCTAGCTAGGGATAACTGGTTGATCCTTGGCACAGTATCTGAGGGCTGCTGTAATGGCTCTCTGGCTTTTGTAGGTCTGAGGATGCAGCTGTGTGTCCCAGTGCCCTAGGGGAACTCAATAATGGCCGCAGAGCACAGTTCTCCTGCCTGCACTAGAGTCTGCATGAGTCCAGGAAGTGTTTTGGAGCTGGGTGTCCTAAGCGTTAGAGCTGCTGACCCCCTCTGCTGGGGGTTTCCTCCTGCCAGAGACACGCAGTCTGGTGCCCAGGTGCCCTGGCGCCCACAGTTCTATCTGAGGCAGCGAATCAGGCGTGCAGGCAGGGCTCTATGCAGAAGCCTGGGTCCCGGCTCTGGGTCTGGGCTGGCTTTTGGAGCACCTGCGGAACCCGAGTCTTTTCCAGGGGATGTCTGGGTAACCTGAGGTCGGTCCCAATTGTTTCCTACTCCGTGGGATTATCTCTCGACTGGGAAATTCAGTCTATGATGTTGTGGGCCCCCAGTTCAGTCTGGGACCATGACCAGATCGCGCTGGCGTGTAGCTCTGGGCTGGCGACCAAGCGCCTGGCGGAACTGGGATCTCTTCTGCGGTTTAGCCGGGTGAGTTAAAGCTGATTGAATCCCCCACCGTGGGGTATCCTCTCACTTGTGAAACACAATTTCTTGTGTTTTATGGCTGCGAGTTCTTATTGCTGGTCACTGTGCCAGTCCTGCTGTGCTGCTCCTCAGAATGAGAGTCCTCCAGGCGCCGCCATCTTGCCCTGCCCTCCTACTAAAAACAATTCTTAACATTTATACCATGGTAGAATTTATACTTTCTTGTTGTTGTTGTTGTTGTTGTTATTATTATTATTATTATTATCATCACAATAGTAATATTTGAGTTGCTACGAACAGAAATTTTGATAGCTTTACTATTAATTGCCAAATAAATTGTGAAATAATATCAGATAGTAATCTAAGATTATTGTTTTTTTTTTCTAACTTTATTTTTTAAAACAAAATTAAACATTTTGTCCAATGGTGCTAACTAATTCTTTATCTTAAAATGAAGAAGCAGCAAATGCTGAAATTAGAGCCCAGTGCAAGCTCAGAGAGTTAACCAAAGTGCTAATGTTAGGATAAGAACTTGCTGGTGATTTGCTGTGTGTGTATTTCACAGGAATGTTTTCTTTGTAACATTGATTATTCATCAGCCTAAAGAAAACACTAGAGCAATGACAGGAGATAGGAAAGATCTGAAAGAGCCAACTATGACCCAACTCATCAAAACTTTATAATCTGCCCCTGGATAAGGGTCAACCTTACCAGGCCACAGAGAAAGACAATACAGCCAGTCCTGATGAGACCTGATAGGCTAGGGTCAGATGGAAGGGGAGGAGAAACTTCTGTATCAGTGGGCTGTGGAAAGGGCATGGGAGGAGAAGAGGGAGGGATGGAGAGAGGGATTGGGAGGGGACAAGGAAGTGGGGCTACAGCTGGGAGACAAAGTAAATAAATTGTAATAAATAAAAATTTTTAAAAAAGAAAAAAATGACATGATAAAAATTATATTCTGCAAAGCATCCAAGTGGGTTTCCCTAGTTAGGGGAACAAGAACTGTCTCTGACATGAACTTAGTGGCTATCTCTTTGACCTCCCCACCCCAGAGAGAGGGAGGAGCAACCTTGCTGGCCACAGAGGAAGACAATGTTGCCAGTCCTAATGAGATCTGATAAACTAGGGTCAGATGCAAGGGGAGGAGGACCTCACCTATCAGTGGACTTAGAGAGGGGCAGGGAGGAGATGAGGGAGGGTGGGTGATGATTGGGAGGGAATGAGGAAAGGAGCTATAGCTGGGATACAAAGTGAATAAACTGTAATTAAATAAAAAATTTGGACAAAATAATAAATCCTTTAGAGCATACTTTCTAAGTGATTATCCTAATATACACTATATCAGATGCTTATAGAATGCATAGAAGACTCATGGAGCACATTTCTGATCATTCCATTACAGAGCATATTTGTTGATAAAAGGTACAGTATCAATGAATCTAAAGAGCCCACACATATTAATCTCAAATAAGACAATAATGGTATCAAATTCAGCTATCCAAATAGAGTAACAATGTTATAGGAAAAATGTTGTCAATAGACATTTGAAGCTCAAGGTTTGTATCACACTTTGGAGCCTCAAGTGTGGAAACTATAAAAAAGTTATATTTTAGATATCTTCCAAGTCAAAGTCTTATACTAATTTTTATGAGGAACTAACAAGAATGTCTAAGTAAGAATGCGTTATCATACTCTCTCTAATACCCAAAAATCCTGAGTTGTTTTTTATTGATGTATAATTTTATTTTTTTTAATTACACTTTATTCACTTTGTATCTCCCCATAAGCCCCTCCCTCCACCCCTCCCGGCTCCACCCTCCCTCCCCCTTCTTCACACATGCCCCTCCTCCAGTCCACTGATAGGGGAGGTTGTACTCTCCTTCCTTCTGATCTTACTCTATTAGGTCACATCAGAACTGGCTGCATTGTTATCTTCTGTGGCCTGGTATGGCTGATCCTCCCTCAGGGGGAAGTGATCAAAGAACAGGCCAATCAGATTATGTCAGAGGCAGTCCCTCTTCCCATTACTATGTAACCCACTTGGACACTAAACTGCCATGGGCTACATCTGTGCAGGGGTTCTAGGTTATCTCCATGGCTGGTACTTGGATGGAGTATGAGTTTTAAGTGACATTATAAGAGAGCTCTATTCTAATGTAAGAGACTGAGTTCACCCTAGAAAGGTTTCTACAAGCCTATATTTATTGAAGCAAGTCAACCTTTCCTGAATCTACAAGCTCAAGATGCAATGACACTGGTGTTATGTGATAGCAAGAGATTGATGTCCCAGTTTGAAGCATATTTATACTCTCTGTATCTGCCACCCAGGCCCTCTATGGCCCTCTATGGCTTTGATGACGCACACTTACTTGGTTTGGGCCATTTGTTTTGGTAAGTAGGGCACATAATAAACTCTTGCAATGTTAAAATAAGTTCCCCTAAATAAAGGTTTTGGTGAGAACAGAAAAAGTTCCCCAAAATAATGTATGTTATTCTTTCAGCAGGTTTCACATATATAGAATGATAATGCAGTGCCCACTATAACAAAAGAAGGTTATATTGTGCTTTTTCTATATTTCACTTATGGCTTGTGACATCACAGCTTTGATATTTCTGGGTCAATTTCATATCCCAGTTGGACAAATGTATTTATGTTTGGAAATGTTCTTTGTTCCATTCCATAGGAAACAGCAGAGTATAGATTAGAGGAACAAGTAGAGGAGGTTTTCTGGGCTTAGTCCCAGCTGAGAATGTGAAATTCTGCTCACACCTGTTTCATAGTGTCATTGCTGGGTTTACCTAAAAGATATATTAGTTTAAGAAGAGTGAAACAGAAAAATTATTCCTGTTCTTCCTTTATTTCTCAACTTGTTCTTTTGGTACAATAAGGGGCTACTGCTTCACTAAGGAAAGGATTATTACAGTTCTGTTAACTGATAATTACACATTGCAGGGTTTTCTTGGATCATGCTTGAGGTTTGAGTAAGACATCAAGACATCTACACAATTTAAAACTGTTGGCCATTGGCTGGGGCAGTCTCTCAGCTAGCTACTAACTTAAACAGACTTCTGCACTTATCTCTACTTGGTTTACACCGCCTACCTCTCTGCTCCATTTAGTCACCTTTCTGCCTTCTTCTGCATCAATTTTTATCAGTTTGTCTGTGGAAGTTTCTGTTTGCCCAAGTCCTGCCTGTACTTCCTGCCCCAGCTCCACAGCCATATCTTTATTATGCAAAAAGCCACATTTCTTATTCAGCTAGTAAGCTGGGAAATAATGATGTTGCCTTCTGCATGGCATATTCACTTAATTTGAAAGGAAGGGTGAAGGTGTGACATTTACATATCCTGCTAGTCTAGCATTGCTGGCTTCAAATAACAAGATGGAACATCTTTTTGGTATAGGCCCAGGAGTAGTACAGCTGGATCTTGAGGTGGCACTAGTTCCAATTGTCTGAGAAAGCACCAGATTGGTTTCCAAAGAGACTGTACACGTTTGTATTCCAGCAATGGAATGGAGGGTTCCCTTTTCTCCACATGCTCACCAGCATGTGCTGTCACTTGAGGGTTTTTAAAATTTTTTAGTTTACATTTTTTCTTCACAATTTATTATATATCCTGATTGAAACCTCCTTCCTCAGTTTCCCCCAGTCCCACCCTTCCTCCCTCTTCCCACTATCCCTTCCCCTAGTCCACTGAAAGGGGGAGTTCTCCATTATTGCTATCTGCCCATAGCTTGTTAAGTCTCATCGGGACTGGCTGGATCCTCTTCCTCCCTGGCCTGACAAGGCCAAATCACCAGGGCAAGTGATCAGAGAATAGTCAACTGACTTCATGATAGAGGCAGCCCCTGTTGCCCTCACTCAGAGATCCACAAGGAGACTGAGCTGCTGATAGGCCACATCTGAGCAGGGGTCTAGGTCCTCTCCACGCATGATCCTCCGTTGGTGCATCAGTCACTGCAAGACTCCCTGGGCTCAGATCTTTTAGTTTTGTTGTTCTCCTTGTGGGGGTCCTGACCCCTCCATGTTGCACTCATCCCACTCCTCTCTTTCTCCATGAGACTCCCTGTGCTCTGTCTAAGGTTTGACACTGAGTCTCAGCATCTGCTTTGGCCCACTGTTGGGTGAATCCTTTCGGATAATAGACTCTATAGTAGGCTCCCAACCTGTTTACTCTCGTCTACCACTTCTGGGGTGCCATTATGATGGGTGTAAGCTGGAATCTCAGAGTTCTTTTGATTTCCATTTCCCTGATGACTAAGAATGTTGAGCAGTTCTTTTAATGTTCTTCTGCCATTCAATATTACTCTGTTGAAAATTCTCTGATTAGCTCTGAGTACCATTTTTAATTGGATTATTTGTTTTATTATTTTTATTTTTTGAGTATAATTTCTTGAGTTCTTTATATATTTTAGATATTAGCCCTCAGTCAAATTTGGGTTGGTGAAGAGCATTTCCCAGATTGTAGGCTGTTGTTTTTTTATACTGACAGTGTCCTTTGCTTTACAAAAGCTCTTTAGTTTCATGAGATCGCATTTATTTTTACTTATATTTTTGTTAATTAATTTATTTTTATTAATTATAGTTTTTTCACTTTGTATCCCAGCTGTAGCCCCCTACCTCAGCCCCTCCCAAATCCACCCTCCCTCCCTCATCTCCTGCCATACCCCTCCCCAAGTCCACTGATGGGGAGATCCTCTTCCCCTTCAATCTGACCCTAGCTTATCAGGTCTCATCAGAACTGGCTACAATGTCTTCCTCTGTGGCCTGGTAAGGCTGTTCCCCCCCTCAGGGGGAGTTGATTAAAAAGCCAGCCACTGAGTTCATGTCATAGACAGTCTCTGTTCCCCTTACTAGGAAACCCACTTGGACACTGAGCTGTCATGGGCTACATCTGTGCAGGGGTTCTAGGTTATCTCCATGCATGGACCTTGTTTGGAGCATCAGTATCAGGACAAAAACCATTTGCCCAGATTTTTTGGTTCTCTTCCTCTCCTTGTGGAGCTCCTGTCCCCTCCAGGAGATATCATTTATTAATTGTTGATCTTAGAGCCTGAGTTGTTGTTCTGTTCAAGGTGTTATCTCCTGTGTCAATGAAATCAAGGCTCTTCCCCTTTTTCTTCTAACAAATTTAGTGTGTACAGTTTATACTGAGGTCTTTGATACACATGGGCTTTAGTTTAGTGAAGGGTGATAAATATGCTCCACCACACAACAAGGACATTTGCTCAACCATGTTCATAGCAGCTTTATTCATAACAGTCAGAATCTGGAAACAACCCAGATGTCCCTCAATTGAAGAAAGGATCCAGAAATTGTGGTACATTTACACAATGGAATACTACTCGGCACTTAAAAACAAGGAAACCAAGAAATTTTCAGGCATATGGTAGAAACTAGAATAGATCTTGAATGAGGTAACCGAGAACCAGAAAGACAAGCATGGAAAATAATCACTTATAATACAGGATAACCGTACTAAAATCCACAGACCTAATTTAGCTGAATAACGAGGACTCTAGGGCTGATATTTAATTCTCATTTGGAAGGACAGATAAAATAGACACTGGTTGAAGAGAGGGAGCATTATGGGGAGCCTATCATAGACATCCTCTGAAAGACTCTATGCAGCACGGGACTGAAGCAGATGCTGAGATTCACAGCAAACTGTGGGCAGAGAACAGGGAGTCTTAGGAAAGAGTGGGGGAATACAAAGACCCAGAGCAGACAGGAGCCCCATAAGAAGACCAACAGAGCCAACAAATCTGGGCCTATAAGGATCTGCAGAGACTAATGCACCAAGCAAGGACCATTCATGAAGAAGACCTTGACCCTTTGCTCAGATGTAGCCGATAGGCTGCTTAGCCTTCATGTGGTGTTCCTAGTAAGGGGAGCAGGGTTGTCTCTGACATGGACTCTGTTGCCTGCTCTTTGACACTTCTGCCTTGTTGGTAGTCATTCCCAGGTCACAGATGAAGAGGATGAAAGCAGTTCCTATGACACTTGGAATGCTAGGGTCAGATGGTCGAGGAAGAGGGCTCTGCCTTTCTGAGAAGTAGGGAAGGGGAATAGGTGATAAGAGGAAGGGTGGCTGGGACCACCAAGAGTCAAGGGAGGGAGCTACAATTGGGATGTGAACTGAACAAATTATAAAAAATAAATTTATGTTAAAAATATTACAATTAAGAATATACTTTTTTGTAGTCATAAAATACAATCTTTATAGGTCGCCCCAACCATATTATCAATGATAATCCCTATTTACACCAGAATGATAAAAATGCAGCATGAATTAAAATACCTTAATTTCACATTCTCTTTCATAACTCGTGCCCATTACATGCATTCAGGCTTTTCTCACACTTTTAATTTTGGCAATTTTTGTCTTCTTTTCTTCATATTATAGTGAACATATATGTACATTTGTTTCCATATACATGTGTGTGGGCTAGATTTCACAGATAAGGGAGAGAGAAAGTTATTTTTTTCTGAAATTGTGTAAACGTGCTTAATATACATTCTATATGTATCAACTTTCCTGAAATTTTTAATTTCATTTTTTTAAAAAAAACAAATATTATACACACCATTTTTTTAACATTTCACCTGTTGAGTGGCAACTTGTTGGATTCCAGTTCTTTGCTATGTTGAACAAAGTAGGAAAACAATAATTTCATAACAGTTAGATAAATCATTAACCCGATGCTGTGACTTGATTGTAAAAATAATAATGCCTACCTCATTTCAATGACCACAGAATACGCACTTAAACTGCTTGATAAACAGTCAAAGAAGCCCATTGAATATTGTAGATTTTGCTGTTTCAACTGACTTGAATTTCCTGATTTTTATGAGTAGTTAAAGTAATGATATTTTAGCATCCTCGATGTGGTTAGCAGATTTTCCGGTCACTATTTAGTGGATACCAAAAGCAGTTAACCAACCCATGGCCAAAATAACTACATTTATTCCTAGGCAATAGAAGAGAAGGTATTCTTATTTAGAACCTCTTCCCTAAGCAATCTGCTCCCGGCCCCTTTGTTGATCTCTTCTTGAACAGGGGTGTCTGTACCCAGATGATAGGGGTCTCTTGTTTACTGCAGATATGGCCTATAATACGATTACGTTTTCTACTTTTTTCATCTCAAAATTAAATAAACAACTGTAATATAACTTCCCTGTGAATAGTATCATAAACCTTACCTGACCTTGGTTTTGTCAGTTTGTCGTAACTTACACATTCCAGTGTTGTCATTCAAGTTGACAGAGAACCTAGGAGAGTTGGCCCTAAAAATGAGGTAGTCTCATGCAATAGGCAACTTTATTCAGAGCATCAGACAACTTATACTCCGAGGGTTAAGAAAAGTCACATGAGTCAGTAGCCAATCACAAAGATAAGCACACACAATAAAAACTGTTTGTCCATAAAAAAAATATGTGTAACAACAGCTGAAGTAAACACACTCCTGTCCAAATTACGCCTGGGAGGAGCATGAAAAGAAATTCCAAGAATAATTCTGTGTTTTGAAGAAACTGTGGACACAAGACTCATGTCATGCATTTTTTGAAGTTTCCTCAAGCACTCAGAAATATCCTCTCACAACTCAGTTCTTGGACCATGTTCTGACAACCAGGACTCCAGCTTGTAATCAGAAATGCATCAATCATGGCTTTCTCTACATGTTTTGCAGTCTGGCTAATTATGGACTAATGAGCATGCCCTTTGTGTGATATTTTGGTTTGCTTATACCTTGATAAATATTTCAGTTCTCTGTTAATTAAGTAAATTGACATTGTTAATTATGAGAAATGAACTCACTGAACACAGATGAAACCATCTGAAAGAGGGATTTTTAATATTCTAATGTCCTTTATTTAAACTGCATTTCCAGAAATGTGTTGAGAAAAGGTCATCCAGGTGGATCATTTAAAAGAGAAACTTCATGATTTCCTTATTTTTCATTGCTGAGTAATACTCCATTGTATCTGATTGGCCTGCTTGTTGATCACTTCCCCCTGAGGGGGGAGCAGCCTTATCAGGCCACAGTAGAGGACAATGCAGCCACTTTTGATGAGAACTGATAGACTAAGATCAGAAAGAAGAGGAGAACCTCCCCTATCAGTGGACTTGGGGAGTGGCATGCATGCAGAAAGGGGAGGGAGGGTGGGATCGGGAGGGGAGGAGGGAGGGGCTTATGGGGGGATACAAAATGAATAAAGTGTAATTAATAAAAAATTAAAAAAAGAGAAACTTCATAGTTTCTTAGAAATTAATTTTATAGTGCCTACTTACATAAAAATGAATCAGTAACTTTTCTCCAGAAACCACATAATTCTTATTAGGTCTTGAACATAACATCTTTCATGAATTGAATTTGTTTTGAAAGCCTCATGCAGGCATATAATGCATTCTGATTACTTTCATGCTCTACACTCTTTTATACCATACACTATTATTAACACTCTCTCCTGTCTATAAATAATGTTTCTTTTGCGCCTCACTAAACTTGAGGCCTTCTGATCATCTGTTTAAGATTATCCATTAAGTCCTTATATTATTTCAAAACAAAACAATAGAACCACCACTGGGCTGAGGAGACAGCTTAGTCAGTAAAGTAACTATCTTGCAAGAGAAGGATCTAAACCTGATCTTCAGAAACCAGGCCCTATGCCAATGCCAAGTTTGGTGCAGCTTCTAACCCCAACAGTGGGGAGAGAAAGAAAAGAGAATTCCAATGGCTCATACACAGTCCAGCTAGTCCACTTGTAAGCCTTAGGACAATGAGAGCAATGAGTGATCATGTCTCAGAGGGCATAAATATTAATTCTGAATTATGTCCCTAGTTTATCCTTGAGCATTCACAGGGAAGTTCATAGACACTCATACACCCTGCCCACATATGTATCTGCCCTTACAATAATGCATACACACATAAATACACAAAATCCATTCCTCAAATTGAGCATACATAAAATAGGAAATAATGTGAAATAACACACTTTTGAAGAAAGCTATAATACTGACAAGTTCTAAAATCTTTTCTTGATATAGATTTATAAGTTTGTCAGTTAGACACTCATAATTAATCTTGAACATTTTGTAAATTTTGTAATGAATGAGAATTTTCTTATCAAGTCCAAGAGATACTAAAGTAATGAGTTGAAAGAAGTTACAGTATAATATTAAATTAACTAATTTAGTTCTCATTAAAGCATTTATAATTAACTTTTTATTTCTACTTTAGATGTTGAACATTTTTATAGCACTTAAAATTCATTGTGATTTTTTTCATGACAAAATTATTTTTACAATCATTAAAACATTGGATTAATTTTGAAAGATTTATTCCAGTAAAAGAGATGTTTCTCAGTTGCAAACATCTGCAAAACTGTCCACAGTTTCAAGTCATTTGTCGCAGGGACAATTTAGGATTCTCTTTGTCCACTAAAGAGTTTCTCAACAACTAAAAATGAAGTGTTGGGAGGATGTAAGTGATATGATTAGTCACTGAATGAGTTTATTGCTTCCTGAATTCAGCTGAATTAAATTATTTGCTGGTGCATTTCACGTTGGAGCCTAAACGTCTACCCCATTTAATTTTAATGTAATTTCCTCTGAGTAAATTGTGGGGGCAACTTCTAAGAAAATCATGTTAAATCAAAATTACCATGTACAGTTCTTTTGTGTAGGAAGATCATTGCCTCTTAAACAATGGAGTTAGATTAGAATTTTTTCTCATAAAACATATATATTTGGAAGGATTTTAAGACTCACAGGCTTACCATTTTATAACATTTCATGTTCTAGAGAAAATCACGGCAGATGAAACTACACTAAAATATAAAATCACCTGTGTCATAAAATTTTAATTGTTTTCTTTCAGTTTCAATTGTTTTCTGTTAACTATTGTGGAAAAATAACTATTGTGAAAAATGCCCAAGTCACAATAACTCATGGGTTAGGTAGAAAAAGAAAACAGATTCCTGAAATCCTGGGACAAGTATTGTTATCCTCATCATTTTATTTTAGAGCTTGTTCTATTGTTCATTAAATGTAAAGCCAGTTCCTAAAGCCAAGTCATCTACCTATTTAAGGTAGAGACCAAACATCACAATGAAATAAATTGATACCAACAATTTGCAAATACTGCTAATGAATTTTTTTTAATTCAAACTTTCAAACCCATGTTATTTTTAGATTTAACACAGTTATCTGAAGAACTTAAAAAGCAGTGAAGGTAAAACATCCTCATTATATTATATGGGGGGTTAAATGAAAAGATTTGAGAAAATATCCTTAAATGTACTGCATAGAGACAATATTCAAAGACATAGTGTTAATCTCTTTTGTACATTTACTCTATTTTGGAACTTGTATAATAGAATTGCAAGTGCACTCGTGGTGTTTAATTAATAGTTCTAAGTCTAAATCCTAATGAAAAGAATTTAAAGGAAGCCTGTTACAATCATTCATTCAAATACATGCATACATACATACATATATATTACTAAATCATTTAAATTTAACTATGTATTTATAGAAACAGTCTTATGTTACAAAGTTGTTACATAAATATCTCATATTTGTTCACAACTGAGACTTAGAGAAAGTCCATTAAAAAACTTTGTATATGATTATTTAAAAAATATATATATTGTGAATGCATTCACAATATATATACCTATATAAAATGTAAGCATGTATGTAATGTTATAAGTATGGATACAAGATATATGTTGTATTAATTTCATATGTAAATATGCATATTTGGTCTGTATATGCGTGTTTGTAAGAAATCAAAAATAACCATAGAATTATTTTATGTTTGCCATATTACAAATGCAAATTTTTCAATGATTTTCTCCTTGGGTTATAATCTGCCATGCTGGGGTGTACAAGTCAGGGACTAACGACACAAGTTTGTCTCCCAAACATAGAGTCAAATAAGACACCTAAGTCAGACATACTCAAATAGCTGAAACCAAATAAGCAAATATGCAAATGGCAGCTCAGGGGATGTACTGTCTATTCCTATCTCACTCTTCTGTCCTTTTATATCCTGATGTTCTATAATCAATTTGTAGAAACGATCAGGACAGAAGTAATGGCACATGCCTTTAATCCCAGCACTTGGGAGGCAGAGAGAGATAGGTGTCTGACTTCAAGCCTAGGTTGGTCTGTAGAGCAAGTTCTAAGATAATCAGGACTATACAGAGAAACCCTGTCTCTAAAAACCATAAATAAATAAATAAATTGGAGTGAAAGGAAAGAAAGAAAAGTAAAGTAAAAAAAAAAAAAAAACTGACAATTTCTGGGCTGTTGTAACCCTCAGTGACTGCTCACAAAATGATTCCCTTAGTAACTGCAGTATTGTCTTGTCTGGGAAAGGTTAGTTACAGAGAGTGTAGGATGTCCCCTACAAATAAAAATACAAATGAAACAATGTTAAAAGTCCATGTACACATAATCTACATGAGTATTCTTTGACTTTCTATTGATATAATTAAATCTGCATGTATGTGAGTTAATATTTTCTCTGTTTTTGTTTACACAGTGCAAACTAGAATATCAGGCATGTGTTCTTGGAAAGGAGATCTCTATCAGATGTGAAGGCCGTTGCCCATGTCCCTCCGATAAGTCCACCAGCACAGGCAGAACTGTTAAGAGAGGTAAGTGATAGAAATTTGTTCATGCCTATATGTTCCATCTACTCTCCACGGATATTTTGTAATAAATAGTAATTAATAAAAGCTGAAAGAAATTTGCTTTTATACCTATGACTAGCTTGTCATAGGTATAAGAACATAAGAACATAAGCTTGTCATAAAAACAATCTTGTCCTTTTATTTTGAGCTGGGCCTCAATTATAAATAGAAACCTTTCTCCTTCCATTCACAGTCATTATCAAAAGAAGTGAAACTTACAGAATTATTAAATTTTTTATGCTCACCAAATATAATATGTGAA
This sequence comes from Psammomys obesus, assembly GCF_907164565.1. NCBI lineage: Eukaryota > Metazoa > Chordata > Mammalia > Rodentia > Muridae > Psammomys > Psammomys obesus. Next base: position 1,337,416 of record NW_026596433.1, on the reverse strand, counting down.
TTTAGTCTAATATTTTTAGAACTGGGAATTGCTCCTTAATTAAATGTTTGACCACATACAAAATTCCTTGAATATTGTTTTTATAAATGAGATGCCTACTAAGTGTGCAGTGTTTGTATGAAGGTGGGTGCCAATGAAACAATTTTATAAATAATACATTTTAATAACTTGATGCATAGTGTCATATATACTTTGTCTTTTCTTAAATTGATTACTTAAAATTTCATGAGTGTTTGTGTGTGTGTAATTGTCATTATATCTTCAAAAAGGTCTAGAGAGTTCTAAAATCAACATTTGAGTTTATAACTTGTTTATAATTTGAGAATTACCATGGTTTCCCTGTGGCAGAGAAGTATTCATTGCAGATTTTTTCCTGAAACATTTTGAATAATAGCAACAAATATAACAAATATGATTTGATATCAAATTTGCTTATAACAATTACTCTATTTTGAACACAGTGTGCTAGTTTTCTGCAATAAAACAAAATGCCAAGGCTAATCAATTATAAGAGACAAAAGTCAATTTGGGCTTATGGCTCAGTGGTTTTAGCCCATGACTTTTGATTTTTGTATTGCAGTACAGAACTGCAGGAAAAGCAGGAAGAGTGCTCACCTCATATTGGCAAAAAGAACAGAGAGAGACAGAGAGACAGAGACAGAGAGACACAGAGAGAAACCAGAGACAAAGGAGGAGACAGATTCCCAAATTATTTTTAAGAGTGTATTCCTTTCTGCTTCTGGGATACCTCACTCAGGATATTCTTTTCTAGATCCCACCATTTGCCTGCAAATTTCATGATTTCCTTATTTTTTTAATTTTAATTTTTCTTTTTAGTTACAATTTGTTAACTTTGTGTCCCAGCTGTATCCCGCTCCCTCATTCCCTCCCCATCTCAAACTCCCTCCCTGGTCTCCTCCCTGCCCCTTTCCAAGTCCACTGATAGGGGAGGACCTCCTCCCGACATCTGTCACCGCATTGATCGCCAGGGTTGATTCGGCTGATTTCCTTATTTTTAATTGCTAAGTAATATTCCATTATGTAAATGTACTACAATTCTTGTATCCATTCCTCCATTGAGGGGCATCTGGGTTGTTTCAGTATCCAAGTGGGTTTCCCTAGAAAGGGGGAACAGATACTGTCTCTGACATGAACTCAATGGCAGGCTCTTTGACTCTTTGGCACCCCGCCCCCCAACGAGGAGCAGCCTTGCTAGGCCACAGAGGAGGACATTGCAACCAGTCATGAAGAGACCTGATAAGCTAGGGTCAAATGGAACTGGAGGAGGACTTCCCTTATCAGTGGACTTAAAGAGGGGCAGTGAGGATATGAGGGAAGGAGGGGTTAAGAGGAAAAGAGGGAAGGGGCTACAGCAAGGATACAAGTAAATAAATTGTAATTAATATAAAAAATAAAAATTTAATTTAAAAAAAGAGTGTAATCCTAAAGACCTATCTGCCAGAGCCTGCCGGCAGAGTCGAACAGTTCTTGAGTCAGGAGTGAGGATTGAAAGAAAATTAATAAACCAACACAATACATATAGGATCTGTCTGAGAGGGCTTCCAGTAGAAAAAATTTAGTCACCTCAGTTTATTCCAATAATTCCTTTTCAAGTCAGAGCAAAAGCACCTCAGTACAATGAATGGGTTCATGGAGAAGTCAAACTTCTTTACCTTGACCACCTGTCTGTGTGATCCTCACACAAACAAAAGATGTGCTTGACAAGATACCACCTCTTGTCTCAAACAAAACGAGGTGGACTTGGCAAAACTTCTATCACTGACTCCAGGTTAAGGCCAGGGTGAAAACATGTCTTTTCACTGATATCTAAATAACAAAGTACCCTGGTAGACCAGCAGCACCCCACACCTATCTTTCTTCACTAGATTTCAGATATTTAACATGAAGGTTTCACATTAGTAGTCTAGTATTATAACAGACTTGGAAAACTGATCCATGAACCTTTAAGTGACACTCAAAATCTAAGGTACAGCACATGGCATAACTGTCGATCAATGTTTTAATCTCATGAGGAATATATTATCTTAGACCCATTGTCTGAAAATCAGTGATGTTACATTTATTTACATATTTCAGTCAAAACACTGAATCAGTATCATTGCTCAAAAGAAAACAGATTAATTTTAAAGTAGGCAGTGAACACCCAGTATTCAGACATGTGCACGGTGTCATCAACTTCTCCAAGTGTCTGGGGCGCCTTCTACTCGTAGCCCTATGCTTTAAACACTGCTTTTTTTTTTTTTTTTTTTTTCTCACACTAGAATTGATTAGTTTTCACTCCTGGTTACTTCTATAACATTTTCTCTATTTTTCAGTCTAATTTCTTCAACACTGTCTAGATAACTTTTAACATGTTGACTCTGTCATTTACCGTTACAACATCTAAAACTAATTATAGTTTTCTTTTAACTGAGATTTTTTATTATCTGTGCCTTCCTCACTCTGCTCCCAAGTTAATATATTTTCACAATTGCATTGAAGACTTTTAACTCTGATAATCATGTAAGGAATGATATTAACCCTATCTCATTCAATATCTATGTCTGTCATATTACATAAGAACTTTTGAAATGTTGCCTTGATAAGTGTTGTCACCTAAATTGCCACAAATCTTCAACAAGGTTTCTGTTCAGTAATAGTTTCCAATTTTAGGATTACTTTTGAAAGAGGTGTTGTGTTTTATATGGTATCACTTTATCATGTCATACCATAACTGTGCTAGAATATGCATTAATTTTGGATAGTGACACATTTATAAAGTAATTCACCAAGAATAAACAATAATAGTATTGTGTCACTTAAACTTTCATTACAGTATTTAGATTAATATGTCAAAAGAAGAGCTCTTCTTAAAGTCCTACCATCAGGGGATAAAGATAATTTGTGTTCAATTGTGCATCAAAAGAGAGGTAAGAGGATTTTAAACTAATTCTGTTCTGACAGATTGTCAGAGCAAAGTAAGAACAGGATTTTGCCAGCTACTGTGGAAAAGCAGTACAGAAAATTTTGAATGTCATTTCTCCACAGTGCCAAAGGCCAAGAGACTTGGGAAATGTAAAACTCAGTTCAGTATCATTTCCAATCTTCCACCTGTCATTTATAGTAGAAGCATGTCTTAGGGCAACTGTGCATTGCAAGAAAAATTTTTTAATGTCATCTCTGCTATAGAAGTAGTGAGAAAGAAACTACATTCTATAAAATAGTTCTCTAACCATTTTGATTCTCTCTCTGAGATCAAATTGATATCATACTAGACTTTCAGTTTATTAATTGCAGAGCTAACCTTTTAAATTTGTTTGAACTACAACAAAACTAATAAAATAGATATTTTTTATAAAGTAGAGGGAATATAGCTTCCCATTATTCTTCAGAAGTCCATACATGTTCTACATAAATTGGCCGAAACATTTAAATTTAAACATCTTATATTGAGAATTATAGATTATCTATATAAGGTTTCAGATTCTGACTTTAAGTTTATAAACAAATCCTTCAATAAGTAACCAAAATAATTTTTGCATATTTTATACTTCTGTCAGCTTTCCCTTTTATTTAAAATCATCCCTAGAATGACCTAAAGAAATACTGTCCCTTTGCAAGATTTATCATTTGAAAGGTACAGCCACATTATTAAATAATCATGGCATTCAAACTGATTACAAAAGACCATGACATGTTTTAGCTAGAAGAATATGAGATTTACTGTGAACATGAGCTATGAATAGATCATTCCCATAACTTTTGTATGTACATATAAAATACAATTATCAGTTTTATAAGAGATTTATGTAAAATCAAGAAAGACCTTAAGAAAATATATTTTCTCTTAACATGAAGATCTTACCTTACATATATATTTAATTGCAACAGATCATAAGCAGAGTAAACATATCTATACAATCAAAAGGGCTCTATTTTGTTATTCATTTGGTCTTCTAGGTTCAGGACATTATTTATTTACCCCTTTTCATTCTGGCTTGAACATGAATTTTGCCTCATGCCTACTGTATTTGTGGTTGTCAGAAGCTTCCATTTCCACTTGTGTCCTTGCTCCCTTGTGTCCTTGTCCCCTCTGCTTTTGGAATTTTGGACTCACAGTTTGTGCATCTGATACTGTTTCAGCTCCCATTGTCCACTGTCATTGCAACAACCAAATCAAGGTGCCACAGGAACATTCAGAAAGAGGCAGTATCTTATTTTGCCCTGGCATCTTGGCCACATATGGTTTTGTACTGATACCTTCTCTCTTACAGATGCAGAGACCACTGGGAGGTTTCTTGTTCCACTTTGTTCTTTTTTTATTACTTTATATGTATCCACTGAAACACAATCCATTATCAGTCACAACATTCATTTATTTGTTAGTTGGTTACAATCTAACACAAAGTGAATTTCAAGTTTCTCAGGAATGACATACAAATCTATATGAAGAAAGACTTTATACCTTGGAATTGGAACCAGAAGTCATCTAAAATTCAGCTAAACACATATTTACAACACAGCTTACTAAGCAAATAATCAGAATACAATAATTACTGATCTTTGATACAGTGATACAATATAAAAAAATAAGAATGAAGAAAAGATAAGATGGCTCAATAGGTCAAAGCACTTGCTTTTCTTCCAGGGAGATAAGAGTTTAGCTCCTGGCAACCAAGTTGTATAGTTCACAGCACCCTGTAACTCCAGCTTTAGGACATCCAACAGCTTCTCCTACCTCCATATAGATATACACACATGTGGCCCACACTTACATGGATACCACACACACATAAAGACAAACAAAAGTAAAAAATAAATATAAAAGAGAGTAGAAGGGAAAATAAACGTATTATTCTTTAGTTTTTTATAAATTATTATTATTATTTTATTAATACAATTTATTCATTTTATATCCAGGCTGTAACCCCCTCCTTCATCTCCCACCCTCCCTCCCTAACTCTTGCACCCCTATGTTCCTCCCCTAGTTCACTGATAAGGGTGCTCCTCCTCCCCTACTATCTGACCCTAGCCTATCAGGTCTCATCAGGACTATCTGGATCCTCTTTCTCTGTGGCCTAGTAAGGGCACCACACCATGGGGAGGTGATCAAAGAGAAGGCAAATGAGTTCATGCCAATGACTGCCCCTGTTCCTCTTACTAGGAAACCCTCTTGGAGACTGAGCATTCCATGGGCTACATCTGAGCAGGGGGTCTAGTTCCTCTCTGTGCATGGACCTTGGTTGATTCTTCAGTCTCTGCAGGCCCCCCTGAGTCCAGGTATTTTGACTCTGTTAGTCACCTTGTGGAGCTCCTGTCCCATGCGAGCCTTTTTACCTCCCCTTCGTCCATAAGATTCCCAAAGTTCTGCTATGAGTCTCAGCACCTGCTTCAGTACCCTGATGGGTAGAGTTTTTCTGAGGCCCCTGTCCTGTTCCCTGTCTTCTCCTACTTCTGTTGTCTATCCATTTGTCTTTCTGAATGAGGATTAAGCATTTTCCTAGGGTCCTCCTTGTTGTTTAGTTACTTTAGGACTATAGATTTTAGTATGCTTATTCTATATTATATGACTAATATCTGCTTATATGTGAGTATATACCTTGTGTGTCTTTCTGCTCCTGGGTTACCTCACTCAGGATAATCTTTTCTAGTTCCCTCCATTTGCCTGCAAATTACATGATTTCCTTGTTTTTAATTGCTGAGTAGTATTCCATTGTGTAAATGTACCACAATTTCTGTATCCATTCTTTGGTTGAGGGACATCTAGATTGTTTCCAGATTCTGGTCATTATAAATAAAGCTACTATGAACATAGTCGAGCAAATAAATGTCCTTTTTGTATGGTTGAGCATCTTGTAGTTATATGCCCAAGAGTGGTCTAGCTGGATCATGAGGTAACACTATTTCTTATTTTTTGAGAAAGTGCCAGAATGATTTGTAAAGTGGTTATATAAGGTTATATTCCCACCAGTAGTGGAGGAGTGTTCCCCTTTACTCACAATCTCTCCAGCATGTGTAATCCCTTGAACTTTTGATCTTAGCCATTCTGATGGGTATGAGTTGGAATCTCAGGGTTGATTTGATTTGCACTTACCAGATGACTAAGGACACTGAGCATTTCTTTTAAGTATTTCTCTGCCATTTGATGTTACTCTGTTGAGGATTCTCTGTTTAGCGCTATACCCAGGTTTTTAATTACATTACTAGATTTGTTGGTGTTTAACTTCTTGAGTTCTTTATATATTTTGGATATTAGTCCTCTGTCAGATGTTGGGTTGGTGAAGATCTTTTCCAAATCTGTAGGCTGTAGTTTTCTTCTGTTGACTGTGTCCTTTGCCTTACAAGAGCTTTTCTGTTTCCTGAGGTTCCATTTATTGTTCTTGATCTTAGAGTCTGTGCTATTCAGGAAGTTGTATCATGTGTCAAGAAGTTCAAAGCTCTTCCCCATTTTTTCTTCTAACAGATTTAGTGTGTTTGGTTTTATGTTTAGGTCTTTAACCCACTTGACAATTACTTTTGTTCAGGGTGATAAATATGGATCTATTTGCATTTTTCTAAATATAAATATCCTTTTAGACAAGCACCATTTGTAGAAGCTCTATTTTTTTTCCCTTGTATCATTTTGTTTTGTTTTTTGTTAAGAATCAAGGTTCAATAGTTGTGTGGGTTTATTTCTGGGTCTTTGATTTGATTCCATTGGTCCACAACTCAGTTTCTATGTCAGTACCACGCCACTTTTATTACTGTTGTTTTGTAGTACATCTTGAGATCAGGGATGGAGATACCTCCAAAAGATCTTTTATTGCACAGGGTTTTTTTATTTGTTTGTTTGTTTTTTGCTATTCTGTTTGTTTGCTTGTTTGTTTGTTTCCACATGAAATTGAGAATTGTTCTTTCAAGTTCAATAAAGAATTGTTTTGGATAGTCCTTGGTTGGAGTATCAGTCTCAGGAAAGACCCCTGTGCTCAGATTTTTTGGTTCTGTTGCTCTCCTTGTGGAGTTCCTGACCTCTCCAGATCTTACTGGTTCCCACTTCTTTCATAAGATTTCGTGCACTCTGCCCAAAGGTTGCCCATAAGTATCAGCACCTGCATTGATAGTCTACAGGGCAGAGCCTTTCAGAGGTCCTCTGTGTCAGGTTCCCGACTTGTTCCCTCTTTTCTCTTTCTTCTGATGTCCATCCTTTTTGCCGTTTTAGATAAGAATTGAGCATTTTAGAAAGAGTCCTCCCTCTTGATTAGTTTCTTTAGGTGTACAGATTTTAGTAGGTTTATCCTATATTATATGTCTATATAAGTGAGTATATACCGTGTGCATCTTTTTGCTTCTGGGATAGCTCATTCAGGATGATCTTTTCCAGATCCCACCATTTACCTGCAAATTTCATGATTTCCTTGTTTTTTATTGATGAGTAGTATTTCATTGTATAGATATACTACAATTTGTGCATCCATTCCTCCACTGAGGGGCATCAGGGCTGTTTCCAGCTTCTGGCTACTACAAATCAGGCAGCTACAAACATGGTTGAGCAAATGTCCTTATTGTGTACTTGACATTCTTTTGGGTATATGCCTAGGAGAGGTATAACTGGATCTTAAGGAAGCACTATTCCTAGTTGTCTGAGAAAGTGCCAGATTGCTTTCCAGAGTGGTTGTACAAGTTTACATTCCCACCAGTAGTTGAGGAGGGTTCTCCTTTCTCCACAACCTCTCCAGCATGTGTTGTCTCTTAAGTTTTTGATTTTAGCCATTCTGATGGGTGTAAGGTGAAATCTTAGAGTCATTTTAATTTGCATTTTCCTGATGGCTAATGAGTTTGAGCATTTCTTTAAGTGTTTCTCTGCCATTCGATATTCCTCTATTGAGAATTTTCTGTTTAGCTCTGTACTCCATTTTTTAATTGGATTACTTGATTTGCTGCTTAACTTCTTTAGTTCCTTTTATATATACTATGCATGGAGATAACCTAAGACCCCTGCACAGATGTAGCCCATGGCAGTTCAGTATCCAAGGTGGTTCCATTGTAATAGGAACAGGGACTGTCTCTGACATGAACTGATTGGCCTGCTCTTTAATTACCTCCCCCTGAGGGGGAAGCAGCATTGCCAGACCACAGAAGAAGACAATGCAGCCACTCCTGATGAGACCTAATTGACTAGGATCACAAGGAAGGAAGAGAAGACCTCCCCTGTCAGTGGACTTGGGGAGGGGCTTGCATGCAGAGGGTAGAGGAAGGGAGGGATTGGGACAGAGGAAGGAGGGAACCACAGGGGGGATACAAAGTGAATAAAGTGTAATTAATAAAGAATTTTTAAAAGTGAATAAATTATAAAAAATAAATAAATAAAATAAAATTTTAAAATAAATTTCAGTTCAAAAGAAAAAAGAAAAAAAAGAATTATTTTGGTATTTTGAAGGGAATTGGATTAAATTGGTAGATTGCTTTTGGTAGATGGCCATTTTCACTCTGTTAGTCCTACCGATCCATGAGCATGGGAGATCTTTTCATTTTCTGATTTATTCCCTTAGAATGTAACTTTTTGTTTTTCTCTAATGGTCTCATAATTACTACTTGTGGAGTAGAGTAGCTAATTTGGGATGTGTTTAACACTGGTTGCTTTAACTTATTGTAGTAAAATATCAGCAATTTACATTTTATTAAATGAACATCCCTGTCCCATCATGATTCCTGTTTATTTGACAAGATCAAGAACCCTTACCACAACCTTCAGCCAAGCAGTCATCAGTTGAGCTTGATAGAGCTGTGTCCATTAGCAGTGTAGCAAAATTATGGTTTTCTGAATGATTAATGAGACACTCTCTTTTTTCTCCTCTAAATAATTTTTTATTGATTTTCATAGAACACAGTTCTCAATACTATTTAAAAATATTAGTCTACTTATTAATTTTTTTTACTCAAAATGCACATGAGCAGACTTAAAATCATTTCATGGCACAATAGCATAGGTGGTAAGATGATGAAACTGTTTAAAACTTAGGTCAGAGCCAATTTTATTTTATTTTGGTAAGTGCTTGTTCAGGATTTATAGGGAGTTAACAGAATATAGCCATTGTTTTACATTTGCCTTATATTATTGAAGGAACAGAACTACAGTGGTAAAGCTTGGCGGCTTCACAACTTTGTCTTATTTCTGACTTATGAGTAGAAAAAAGGATGAATAACATTATAAGTAGATTACCATTTCTCAGAGGAACCTGAAATTTCTAAGATGCTTTTTCTGGTCTATACTTGAATATTGTGAGCAATCCTCTGGGTCTATCTAAATGTCAGCCTTAAGAAATGTTAACTTATTACCCCAGGTTATTACAGATGATATTCAGTATAATATTTAATTAATATTTATAATTTCTAGAATGTGTAGCTTTAACAGTAAAAAGAGCAAAGCAGCATAGCAGCAAAAAGACAAAATATCACAATTTTATGATAATAAAATCAGCTCATTTCTCTTCTTAAACATACAAGTGAAATGAAAATGAAGCTTTCAATCCCACAAAACTCTTTTCAATAATGTTATTTTTTCTTTATTTCACAAAACATTACACAGTACACATAGAGTATATAGAATATACATAAATATAAATATATGTGAAACTCTATATAGAGGGATAAAGAGAAAATAAATACTATATTGCATTATCTAGCCCTTTCTCTATATATACATATATATATACTACACAAGTATATATAGTGTATATATTAGATATATTATGTATATATATGCATGTATATATTATATATACTATATAGTCCATATATTTATACATATATATATCCATTGTTTATAAAATATATGTATTTATATGTGCAATAATATATATTTATATATGTATATTTAGTGTAAGGGAGGACAAAACATTTTCACTTAACAATTAGTCTTGTTCTACTTGTTTGTTATCACTATTAAAAATAGTATAATATTTTTATGACTTAATTTTTGTGTCTAATATTAAATTTCATATCATGCCTTAAAAACCATTTAGCTTTTGTTTACCTTTGCATATAACATTCTATATAGTTATAGTCTATAGAGATATATAGAGTATAATAATTATATATATATAATATTTATAGCTATAGTCTATAGTATTCCTTTTTTAATTATTGAAACTCTTAAGCAATTAGTTTTAATTAATATTTAAGCTTATTTATTGCACCTCATTAATCGGTAATTTCTTTAGGTGTTAACCATACAACTCTTTCCATACTTATGGCATTTCTCTTGCAATGTGCTTATGAGATACTCATTAAAAATGCATCTTTCATAAGCAAAAGTAATTTTTCTGTAATAATAAAAGAATTTAAGCCTAGAAAGTCACAAATCCTTTGTACTTTAGCATCAAATAGTTCTGCTCTGTTTATAGATTCAAATACCAATTCCCTTTTTTTCACCAACATTTAAGTCTCTTCTCTGACCTTTTACTATTCATTTGAAAAACTTAAGAAGAAAGGAGTGTGGACTCCATTGTAGCTATTTATAACACATTACAGCAGGGCAGAGCCTTTCAGAGGCCCTCTGTGAGAGGCTCCTAACTTGTTTCCTGTTTTCTTCTTCTGGTGCCCATCCTCTTTCTTTGCCTTTCTGAGTGGGGATTGAGCATTTTAGCAAGACTCCTCCCTCTTGATTAGTTTCTCTAGGTGTACAGATTTTAGTAGGTTTGTCCTGTATTATATGTCTATATGAGTGAGTATATACCGTGTGCATCTTTCTGCTTCTGGGATAGCTCACTCAGGATGATCCTTTCCAGATCCCACCATTTACTTGCAAATTTCCTGATTTCCTTGTTATTCATTGCTGAGTAATATTCCATTGTGTAGATGTACCACAATTTCTGCATCCATTTTCAGTTGAGGGGCATCTGGGTTGTTTTCAGCTTCTGGCTATTACAAATAAAGCTGCTACAAACATGGTTGAGCAAATGTCCTTATTGTGTACTTGAGCCTCTTTTGGATATATGCCTAGGAGTGGTATAGCTGAATCTTGAGGAAGCTCTATTCCTTGTTGTCTGAGAAAGTGCCAGATTGATTTCCAGAGTGGTTGTACCAATTTACATTCTCACCAGCAGTGGAGGAAGGTTCCCTTTTCTCCACAACCTCTCCAGCCCTGCAGACTATCAAAGTAGATGTTGAGACTTAAGGCCAAACTTTGGGCAGAATGCAGGGAATCTTATGAAAGAAGTGGGAAATAATAGTAAGAGATGGAGAGGAAAGGAGGTCCACAAGGAGAGCAACAGAACCAAAAAATTTGAGCACAGGGGTCTTTCTGTGACTCATACTCTAACCAAGTACCATACATGGAGATAACTTAGAACCCCTGCACAAATGTAGCCCATGGCAGTTCAGTGTCCAAGTGGGTTCCATAGTAATGGGGACAGGGACTGCTTCTGACATTAACTGACTGGCCTGCTCTTTGATCACCTCCCCCTGAGGGAGGAGCAGCCTTACCAGACCACAGAGGAAGCCACTCTTGATGAGACCTAACAGACTATGATCAGAAGGAAGAAAAAGAAAACCCTCCCCTACCAGTGGACTTGGGGAGGGGAGTGTTTGGAGCAGGGAAAGAAAGGGAGTGATTGAGAGGGGAGGAGGGAGGGAACTAGAGGGGGGATACAAAATAAAATAAAGTATAATTGAAAAATTTAAAAAAAGAATAAAAGAATTGGAAAGAAAAAAAAGACATTACTGTTAAAATCATTCTTGCTTCACAGGAATTTGAAATGAGTGTATGTCGTATTGTCTCAAAGAACATAATTCAAGTGGCTAACACATTTCTACAAATTTCATTCAAGTGTTACTAACTTCACCAAGGATCTCCTGCACTGTTCTTTGTTTTCTGACTTTTCCTGGGAGACTTGAAATGTGTGTTCACACAAGGGTGTAGTTATCTGTTGGGGTGACCCACAAATATTGTATTTTTCCAGCAATGAAAACATGTTATTTTTTATTATAATATTTTTTATTAATTACAGTGTATTCCTTTTGTGGCCCACCTGTAGCTCCCTTCCTCTTCCCCTCCCAATCCCATATGTTCTTAATTGTTATTTGAAGCTGGCAACATGGCTAAGGGCTAACAGGATATGTAAATATCATTTCCTCACTCACCTTTAAACGTAAGGCAGGCTGCTTACTATTTAAGTAAGGAATGTGGCTTGTGGCATACTTCCTGAGCTGGAAGTTCACTGGGACTTCCAGACAGACAGAGATGCAGGCAGAGGCATAGGCAGAAGCAAGAAGATGGAAAGGAGCAGTAAAGTAGGTAGTAACAATCACATAGAGAGACAGAGTACTGGAGAATTTCAGTGAACTTCATAGCTAGCTGAGAGACTGCCCCACCAAAAGATCAACAGCCTTAAACAGAGATGTGTCCCTCTTTATTGATAAACCTCATGTAAGTTCTGCAAAAGTCCTGCAATAGGAATCTAGAAGATGACCTATGCCCAATAACTTAGAAACTGTTAAAGTAAATTAGCTTTCTATCAATTTGACAAAAAGCCAGGAAAAGTCAATTAAAAGGGGGAAAAGATCACAATTTCTGTGGTTTCATTCTGTGGTCACTCACCTCTATTATTTCTGGACCTATGGTAACAAGCAGAATTTTATTACATTGTATACTTCTATACTTGAGAATTCTAACTAGATAATCTGAAAACAAAATTCCACATAAAAGCTTTGTATACCAAAAGAATAAACTCTAAGCATTTCTTATAAGTTGAGTGATGTTCCTTAAATAATATTAAATAAATGTCTGTGTATCTAACACCTAGTTACAGAAATATGCAAAAAGTATTCTAATCATTAAAAAAATGCCATTCAGGAGGACTAATTGTAAATAGAATTAGTGATGTTTTGGGGGGTAAACATAAAAAGCCATGTGGTAGGATCAAGATGGAGATAGAGAGCTTTTAAGATAAATATTCTAAAGAATGAAGAAATACTCACATGTTCAGAGCACTAGCTGCCCCTTCAGATGATGAACCTGGCTGCCAGGAACCACCATGAATGTCTCACAAGCACAGGTGACTCTACCTTTAGGGCATTGGATACCCTTTTCTTTCCTCCACAGCAACCCATTCACATGGTGCTTAAAACATTGGATCACTATTTGCTATTTGATTTGACCACAGTTATATAGTATGATATAGATATAAACATGGTTAAATCATATACTATGATTTAACCATATCAAATAATTATATGCAAGGAATTTCACATAAATACAACTTGAAGTTCCTGTCCCATAAAATGATAAATCTAACATATGCCACCATCTAATTTATAAATAGACTGATTAACTTCTTTTGATGTCATATCACATATGTCTGAGCTTTTGACCATGAAATTTTTAACTTTTTAAAAAATCTACTTAGTTTGCAGGATCAAATGTAGTTGGTAGGACTTGACAACTTATTTTGTAATAACTGTATTTTCTCCTTTTCTAACGCTCCTAATTTGGTTATTTTCAAGTATCCTAAGACATTAACATGTATCAAATGAAGGGGGGAGGTAGTATGTCCCTCCTGTGCTCTTTTAAATTTAATTACCATGCTCATTCCTTGGTTTCTATTTCTATGAGGGAATATTATCCAATTCTAACCTACTTGCTATATGAACTCCCGAATTTATACATAATTTGGGGGTTGAAGTTGCTTCAGATATACAGAACCAAAGTACAAACACAATATGATTAAACTAAATATCTAATGAAAAAAGTGCAATCACTCAGGAACACAATATAACTATATACAGAAGTAAATACGACAAAATACTACTGGGGATTTATAAAAGTGGAGCCAGTAATCACACAGGTGTGAAAACAAGCTATTATTTCATGAAAAACAAAGGGAAGAATGGCATGAGCATCCCAAGGAAACTGCATTTGGTACCATGTTACAGCTGTTGGCAAAGGCACTTTTTTGTACAGGCTTCCCTAGAGTTTTTATTGCAGTATGAATTTTCATTGCAATGAAAATGTTCCAATCAAAAAAGAAGTATTCAGTAGGGATGTTGAGTCCTGGAATCAGCTTTGCTGGCAAGGACTACACCATTCTCTCCCCCCCCCCCACACACACACACTTTCAAGGAAATGTTTTTACCTTTATTAAATTTGAAAAGAAACTTACTCTGAAAGGCAATCTTTATGTACTACACAAACATGTACTGAAAAGTATTCTTTTTGCCAATTGAAGAAGTGCTGACCTAGAATTTTAAAGAGAAATTCAATAAAATAGGATTTGCTTTAACTGAAGTCTATTTCACTGAAAATGGCCTTCGTGTTTCCAGTAGTGGACTCTAGGAAAAGAAAAGAAATGGGTTGATTGTCTGGCTGCTTTCATTTAAACTACCTGATAGAATGTCTTCAGGATGTGACAATTACCTTCAAGATCTTTTCTTATGCAGTTATTTGGTTTTATCATTCAGCTTTCAATAACTGAACTGTATGAAACAGATTCATTAAAAGAGGGTACGTTGCTTACCACATTCATCACATGGAAAGGCCCTATTTGTTGTAGTTCCTGATGAATCAGGAATGAGGATAAACCCAAGTGGCTTTCTTTCTTAGGTAAGAAATCATCTTTTCCAAGTATTTTCTCAAGGAAAGGGAATCTATTATTACCATTTTAATCCCAAATTTATACTGTCACAGAGACGACAACATGGGAGTAAACAGACAATTGCATAAAGGCTTATAAAATAATCAATGTCCATAGTCAGCTCTGCCTACTATGTGTGTATGAAGTTGTGAACATGTGTGACTATGTTTGTGTGGCTACATCCTTTGGGGAAGAGGTACTAGGAAGCTGCCAGTCTCTTCTTTCTCTGTTCTTCTTAAAATCCTATGTGGTAATGGGGAATCTTCTGTGCCAATGTCTACCTCACTTTTCCTGATTCATAACCATCAACCTTTCTTCACGACCTCAGTTCAAGCCTTTCCCCCTGAGTATTTGAATTAATAGGTGATGTTAAACTTTATGTATATTTTGTGTTTCTTATACATTCACAAGTATGAGAAAGTTTAATTAATAAACTGCATGTGAGAAATTAAAACCATGATTAATAATCAGATAGGAAAACCATGGTCTTACATTGTCCATTGCACTATTGTTACCCTTCTATTTGCTTTTTGATGGGACCTGATTTAGAGCCTACATGATGACCCAAAAATAACTGAATATTGTGGGTCTAGAACATAACTTTAAGTTACCAACATAAAAGTTACATGAACACAAGAACTGTGCCATCATGTTCCATATTTTATTTGGCGAATACAAAAGATACAGATTGACTAAGAGGAGGATAAGTAACCCTGTGTGGACAGTGGGCACAGAAAATGTCTCATACCTGTGCTAGGATGCAGCCAGACCATTGAGACTTTCATCCTACAACTTCATATGACTTGTGTTTGAAACTGATAAATTGCCTTTTACTTGAATTTCTAATTAATATTTTTAGCCATAGTAATTTTTTTAGCTATTTAAGGGTGTTTTCTCTCTTTATCCCACTCATTCAAAAAAATCATTATTTCCCATTAGTGATATAATTATATTTGTAAAACCCTCCAGTACAGGAAAAAAGGGGATTGGCTTTTGATAACTCATCAAAGAAATTAATTTAAATAAAATAACATCATTCCTACAAAGTAACATTAAATAACAGCATATTCTTTAAAGCATCATTTTTCATTGGCTCTAGGTTTTCTTTATCAGACTCACACTTTAAGTAACCCATCTATGTATGGTGCTTATTTATGAAACACGGGGACTCTATCACTCCTTCACTGCTATCATTTATAGGAATTGAAGTTTTATTAATTTTCCTTATTTATATAAGAAACTATTTACTAAAATATTAAATCTTTTCTTCACATTATTTTTATAATGAAACAATCTAAGTTGACTGTTTTTCAAATTATAATGGGTAAATTCTTCCAATTTGTAACATTTTATTTGAATTTGAATCAGTATCTTTCAAACAAAGTTCATATCACTGGTATATGAGTATACGAATGAGATTAAAATTGCACATGAAATTATTAAATACTATTGAGAATTTTTAATGTTAGAGTCAATGCATTATACTTTCTGAGCTAGCTATTACCGTATGGGGTAAGGAGTGTAGAAGTTTTGATTTAAAAGCAATGTGTTTTCGTGTGAAGTTGACAAAGGGTGAATTTGTGATGCTTTTGATACAATCAAGCCAGCTGATTCTCACTCCTGTATCTATGATGTCTTTGGCATGATGAATTCTAGCCTTAGACTATGAAAGAAAACAAACCCCTATTTCCTTACATTGCTATTTTTGTATGTTTTGTTGCAAAGTGAAACAAATAAGTAAAGCAAACAAAAAAGTAAAATACTAGAAAGAAAATACCTATGCAGCAACAATTAATGAAAAAAAGAGACATGAATTGAAAAATAAAGAAAGAAGGGATATATGACAGTTTAGAATGGGAAAGAGAACGGCAAAATGATGTAGTTATAGTATAACCTCAACAATAAAAGAAATAATTACAAAATTAAAATTATAGCATGAAAATAGTGACTATGATCTATTGCGTCCATTGTTTATCAAACAGTAGCTGTTTCTATGCAAGTAAATACTAAAAATAGAACTTGTGGAATTTTATATCATCCTTGTCTTGTTGGCAAGCAATTCCTCCCACAGAAAAGATACAGTAACCATGTAAATATTCATTGGAAATAATGCCAATTTTTTTTCTTTAATCTATATGACAATTGCCCCTCCCCATTTTTGTGTGTGTGATACATACACACACTTTGCATGTAAATATATACTGTATGCATCTATCTATCTATCTATCTATCTATCTATCTATCTATCTATCTATC
>NW_026596433.1:1112365-1320541 GCF_907164565.1 Psammomys obesus | reverse complement strand
ATCTATCTATCTATCTATCTATCTATCTATCTATCTATCTATCTATCTATCGAATGAAAAGAAACCAACAGTAAATAATTTTTGTTTACTATATAATAATATGTTTTATTTACCTCCTTTTTTTTCTAATTACATGGTGGATTTATTTTTTGTTTCTTAAAATTTTAATTTACTCTATTCAATGTAAGCAAATAATTATATTTATATATTTAAGCACATATATTTTACTTGATATTAAATATATAAATAAGCAGTTTCATTTCTATTTTATTATATATATTAAGGTATATTTATATATTAATACCTGCTATTATATGCTGAGTAATGTTTGAAGATACAATTTTAATAAAATTTGATTTTTTCTTATCTAAGAACCCTCAAGAAAAGCATACATGAGTAAAAACTGTGAAGAAAAAGAACTCCAAACCAGTAACATATGAACATACAAATTTAGATGTTAATTCAGAATGCAGGAGGGGGTGGCTAAAAAGCAGCATTTCCCATAGATTCAAGATCACTTACCAGAACAGAAGTGGGAGGACCACACGGATGAGTAACTTATAAAGTCTTATCAGCAAGTATTCAGAAATCTCAGAAGAGGAGAAGGAAAATCCTTAACCTTCAAGTAAAATGTGCAAACATGATTCTTTCAGTTACTGACATTTACTTGGTTTGGGAGTGAAATATAAATATTATGGAAGAAATGCTTCAAAGGTCTTGATACACAGATTCCCTGCTAATTCTAGAGGTGCATGAATGTTTCTTCTGCTGTATAATCACTTAGATGTTACATGCCATCTTTGCTTTGGCAAGACCCTAAAGCTTAACAACATGAAATAACACCCTGAAGGATTGTGACAAGCTGTCGAGCAGACAACTTTTATATTTCTTCTTTGTTTATAAATATTATACTTGAATGACAGTCGCTTTCAACTTGAAGCTTGTGGATTTTATTGTGACATATCAGTTATTCAAAGACAACTTTTACATTTATTTCCAAGTTTAAGTTAGTTACAGGAAAAGTCAGAACATGGGAAATTCTATCTCTGGTCACTGCTTGGAAAACTGGGAGCCTATAACACACATGGGTCTTGATAGTAGAGGAAGAGAAATTCTAGTTTTTCACAGACACATGAAAATTCCATATGAATCAAGTTCTCAATGAACAAAAAGCTAAAGATTATGTAAGTGTCTCCAGTCAAAGCTTCTTAGTTCTCTAAAGAGTGCCCTCCATTTGGAACTGGCTTCTTTACTGCCTAGCATGAATTCACATGTACATACTGATATTAGAGCTGTGTTATAGAGATCTTATTTCTTTGGTTATTCAGTGAAGCCCCTATTAACTTATGGATAGGGGCATCAAACAGATGAACTTGAAAACTACTGGAAAGAAGCTATACTGTCAAACTTCTATGTTACATATATATTCTTTCCTACATAAACATCACTTACTTGCCTTTTTTTGAGTGGAACAATTAGAGTTTGGGCATTTGGAAGACTCATACTCTGGGGGTACCCATAATCGTTGAAGCCAATGTGCCAGACTCTTGTTGACTTGAATTTTGTAAAACAAAAAGTGAAGTTTGACTTGTGAAGAGTACAGAATGTCTAATATTTTGTTCTCTTCACTTTTCTTTACTTAATTAAAATATAGTTATATCATTTTCCCTCCTTCCTTTGCCTTATATTTTTACTTTGCTCAGCCAAATTCATGGAGCCACCTCTTCTTTGACCATTGTTGTTACTTGTACATATAAATAAATAGATAGGTAAACCGAATCTCTTAAAGTGTGGTTTGCATGTTTAGATCCTAGGACCGACTAATTAGACAATCTTTGATGGATCTCATCTTGAGCAGATGGTAATAGAGTTATCAAATAGCTGTTCTAAAATAACTTTTATGGCCTATCATTTAATATTTTATTTTCATATTTCCTTTATGCTGTTATAAATACAAAATTGTGCTGGGCCATATATTATTATTAGCACTATAATTGTATTAATTAACCTGATATCACAAAAAGACACAGATACCTGTTAAATTTTATAATCTCCTTATTTCACCTAAGCTGTGTCAATAACCTCACCATCCACCTCCCAGTCCCCATCCAATGACATCTGCCTTAACCACCCTTATCTGGGCTACCTTCTATACATAATCCCAAAATACTTGCTTATATTCTTCATCTGGGCCTTCCCACAGCATTATTTGAGTCCTTCCTCCTGGCCCACATGGTTTCTGATCCATGCTCACCTCTCTGTCATCCTCCTTCTTCCTCTCTTCCTGTCCTTCTGTCTTTTTCCCGTGATTTTCTTGAAGCAAAAGCGTGAGGATCTTAGCCATGCCTAACCCATTCTGCCCTGACCAAGTTTTAGGCTTTTAATCAATCAATCAACCAGGTATAATGTCTTAGGAAGGTTTGCACAACAAGGATAGGTTTACAGAGGTAGTAACCAGATCTTGAGGGCCCGTAATTAGCATAAAAATACAAGCATCATACCAACCTCCAACAATTTTATCTACTTAATATACCCATGTTGGAAAAGGCCCTCAGACCTTAGTACAATTGACACTATGATGGGAATTCCATTCAGGCCTTAGAACCCAGCACATAGGTAGCAACTCTTGCCAAAAGGAGAACACAGACCTGATCCATCAAAATCCGTAGTTCTGGGAAAGTCCCTAAATGTACTATCCTTGTCTTTCACCTACTGTAGTTCTGTTTCTGACTAACTGTTCTTACTAAGTGATATGTTTCAACTCAGGATGTGCCAAACGTGAGGCTTTAAAGCTGGGAGATGGGTCATTGGTCCAGCAGTGAAGTGAAGGGATTCCTGTGTATCTAATACTATGACTGCCTAGCTGATGTTTCTGTATTACCAGGCAGAAGCCAGGTAAATATCATGGCTTCTGTGGGGTTGTAAAACTGAGTCCTTCTGGGAATAGATTGATCATTTTATAGTCCTAAAAAGGAAAATATCATCACCTATCTATGGTCACAGTCAGTGCAATCCAATATACGTAAAGTTTAGGGACTGGCAGAAAGTGGAAGATCATTATTGGAAAACCAGTAGAGGAAGGTGGGGCGTAAGGTCATCACAAAATAATCTACATCCAGGCAGCAAATTTACTATCCAAAAGAAACCTGTGCCTAGAGCCATCAGTCTCTCTCCCTCTTCCTCTGTGGTTGTGTGTATGTGATTCTATGTGTTTGTTTGTGTGTGTGTGCGCGCATTTGTGTGTGTGTGTGTGTTATGGAGAGAAGCATCTATTTTTAAGGAAGATGTTTTCTAATCCATATAAGAAAAAAAATTTAATTCAGTGTGAAAGATACTGTAGTACTTAAAAATTATCGCAAAATTTTAAGAAAAAAATTATAATACTGATAGGTTAACTGACTGATATGCTGGTTTGAAGACAAAGATATATTTGCAACATACCAGTTAAGAGTTTTACTATTAAAACCTTAGATCTGTTCTTCAATTTTTTTATTTATTACAATTTAATTACTATGTATCCAAGCTGTAGCTACCTCCATTGTCTCTTCCTAGTCCCACTGAGCTTCCATGGGTTACATCTGAGCAGGGGTTCTAGGTAATATCTATGCATGGTCCTTGGTTGGAGTATTGGTCCCTGCAAAGGCCCCTTGGCCCAGATTTTTTGGTTCTCTTGGTCTCTTTGTGGAGCTCCTGTCCCCTCCAGGACTTTCTATCTCCCTCTTCTTTCATGAGAATGCCTACACTCTGCCCACAGTTTGGCTATGAGTCTCAGCATCTGCTTTGATACTCTGCATGGTAGAGTCTTTCAAAGGCCCTCTGTGGTAAACTCCTGTCCTGTTCCCTGTTTTCTCCCACTTCTGATGTCCATCCAGTTCGCCTTTCTGAATTAGGTTTGAGAAGCTTCTCTAGGGTTCCCCTTCCCACTTAGCACATTTAATCTCTTTTAAATATATTTAATTATTATTATTTATTTATTATTTACTGCAATTTATTCACTTTTTATTCTGGCTGTAGCCCCTCCCTTGTCTCCTCCCAACGCACCCGCCCGACCTCGTCTCCCCCCCATGCCCCTACCCTAGCCCTCTGATAGGGGAAGACACCCTCCCTTTCTATCTGACCCTAGTCTATCAGGTCTCATCCGGGCTGGCTGCATCATCTTCCACTGTGGCCTAGCAAGACTGCACCCCCCTCCCCCAGGGAGAGTTGAATAGTATAAAAGAATCCAGAGTGCCCAAACAGTAAAATACTGCATAATTTTTTATTTTAAGAATTAATTAATTTTAAGTTTTTATTTATAACAATTTATTCACTTTGTATCCCAGTTGTAGTCCCTCCCTCAACTCCTCCCAATCTCACCCTCCCTCCCTCTTTTCCCCCTATGTTCCTCCAGTAGCACAGTCTTACCCTAACCTGTCAGATCTCATCTGACTGGCTGCATTTTCTTCTGGTCACCTAGTAAGGCTGCCCCCACCCCCCAGGGGGAGATGATCAAAGAGCCAGCCACTGAGTTCATGCCAGAGACAGCCCCTGTAACCCTTACTAGGGAATCCACTTGGACATTGAGTTGCCATGGACTATGTATGAGCAGGGGTTCTAGGTTATCTCCATGCATGGTGCTTGGTTGGTGTATCAGTCTCAGAAAAGATCCCTGGGCCTAGATTTTGCTTTGTTGTGGAGCTCCTGTCCCCTCCAGGTCTTTCTATCTCTCCCTTCTTTCATATGAATTTATAAATTTTAATAACTGAAAGACAATATTTCAGTTTATAATATATATATGTAGAGATGATGAAGGTACGAAACACATTCATAATATATTAATATATATCTCTCTATATATAGATATATTTATTGAAAAGTATGCTGAAGATATGCGATATAAATAACATCCCAATGGTGGTACTTTTTTGTATACCTCTGCTTTTCTGTTAATAATTATTTGTTAGTAATGCTTGCAATTAAACTATAGCCTTCTCTGTGACATGAATTAAGTTATATTTACTCACATTTCCAATTTCTATATTTGTGATTAACTGAACTTTAAAAACTATGAAATAGTAAGTGCTGTTATGTTTTATTGAGTTACATAAAGCAACTAATCAGTCTATCAATGAATCGTTTAACCCTGACAGTATTTCTTGTAAATGTTTAAGTGTGACTAGTAATATATTATACCTCTCCTGTTGGAAAATATTTAGCAAGCAATGATAGTGATATGATTTATGTAGTAGCACAGCACACAAGCTTCTGGGTTGGTACAGGTATGACATACAGAGGGAAATGGCACATATCACAGAGGGAAAATGCCACTATGCACATGTTTTCCTCCCTAGCAAGCACGGGGACTTCAAGAATCCCACCTGTGCTCCTTGGCACAAGCTGCTGCCGCCTAAGCATTTTAGTAGGGCATGGCAAGTCAGGCCACTCTCAATTAATGCAAAGAGCAGAGATCAAACGCTGGGTCTTTTCTGTTCATCTGGCCAGGTTTTATGTCAAATGCTTGTTTCACATAGTGTTCTGCCCAGAGCACTCAAGGCGTGTGGCAGCTCCCCAAGCAGTTCAAATGGAAAAGCAAAAGCCTTTTATTGACCGTTTCTCTATGTTGTATTTTTATTTCTCAGGGAATTTCAAAGCATCACTCTGTAACAGAAAGAGAGAGAGAATTCAGTATACCTGACAGCCAAGTGATTCAGGGTTTTGCAAACTGTGACAGCATAAATGGAACGCCGGTAGTTTAGCATGCCTTCCTCTCTCTCAAATGTGAAATGCAAGTGCCCTGACACTCCACCACTAGTCAAAACAGGTCATTCTACCATGTGCCCATTTGAAAAATTAACTTATTAAAGAGCTCCTGCATTCAAGCAGCTTGGGAGTAACTGCCAATACAAGATTTTTCGACTATGGGGGTGGAAAGATGGCTCAGCAATTAAGAGCATGAACTAGTCTTGCAGGGGACTTGTATTGGAGTTCTAGAACCCATACTGGAGACCACACAAGCATTTATCACCTCAGTTGCACACAGGTCCAATGCCTCCAGCTCTCTTGGGTAAATGAACTCACCTACGCATTCCCTTATACAAACTCATACAATCAAAAAATAAGACTTTAATTTAAAAATATGTTCATATTTTGACCTAAATAAAAACTTGTATGTGTGTAAATGTATTATCTGTATGTACACGTGTATGTGTGTTGTTGTGTGTGTTTATCTTTTAAATTACAACTAATAAAAAGGACAGCTACTGAAATCAATGTAGCCTCAGTTTATCTGTTAAAAGATATGCTTCATTTTATATGTGAACATCCCTTTTCCCCAGTCTGAATTGATTACAAGAACTATAATAAGTAAGCTTTAGGGAACTTGATTGTGATTTGATTCTAGACTATAAATCAGATACTTTCCAGTCACGATTTTAATGGTTTTGTGACACAGTCACAGAATTCAGATAATAAAAGGCTCCCAATGCTAGTCTGTATAATTGCTGTATTGTTGACATATGAGTTACACAAACAGTAGGCACTTTTATTGTTTTATTTATATGTTTTGAAGTTAAAAAAAAAAAAACAATACCTGCCTAATCAGACTTCTTTAAGCTTAGCTGATACACAGGAAAGATTGGTTTTGATCATTAAAATTATATTGAAGATTTTCATTTCATGGTGTTAAAGAGAACAAAAACACGATTCCTATTCAAAGGACATCCATAACTCTCTTTCTAAATTGTGGCTTAATTTTAACCAGACTTACACTGTTTTCTCAAAAATTCAGGACAGCATGGGGATGGCTAGTGGGTAATCAGCACTAAGGACTGCCCATGCAGTATGACTATTCTTTCTTTCTTTTTAAAACTTGTTTTTAAATTTATATATTCACTTTACAACCCTGTCATAGCCCTCCCTTCTCTCTCCCCAGTCCCACTCTCTTACCCTATCCCCACACCCCTTCTCCTCAGAAAAGTGGAGGCCTCCCTCCATCAACCCACCCTAGCACATCAAGTCATAACAGCCCTGAGCTCATCTTCATCCACTGAGGCCAGGCAAGGTAGTCTCATTAGGGAGAAGTGATTGAAACAACAAAGTCCATGTCAGACAGCATCTGATCAACTTACTAGAGGGCCCACATGAAGATCAAATTTCCTGTCAGTTACATATGTGTAGGGGGCCTAAGTGCAGTCCATGAGTGCTCTTTGGTTGGTGCTTCTGTCTCTGTGAGCCCCAATGAGCCTAGATTGACTTTGTCGGGCTTCTTGTGGTGTTCTTGTCTCCTCTGGGCCCTTCTATCCTGGAAAATATTTTTGCCTGCCTCTCCACAGCATTCTGTTTAGTATAATATGAAAATACTCTTTAGCAGATCTGCAGTGCTGACATACTGCAAAATTTCAAGAATAGTGGTCAAGTCTTTCAGAATATTAGGAAACATATGATAAATCTCTCAGGAAAAAAATATTTATTTATATCTATAAACTAAAGAAGAAATCCCAAACTTTAGTTAATATAAGCAGATGGAATAGAGTTCAAGATCAGTGTCAACAATATAATGTACTGTAGGCTTCTTTGGGCTACATGAGACCAAGTCTTTTAAAATAATATTCTTTAAATTTCTTATTACTTATTTGTTATTATTGTTATTGTTGTGTGTTGTCTGTGGGTGGATGAATGCTATAGGGTATGTATGAAAGCCAAGAGGACATAATTAAGGACATATTAAAAACAGGTTAAGGACATATTAAGGTTCCAACTTGATATGTGTCCCAGGAATGAAATTTGGTTTTCTGGCTTGTGTGACAATTGTCTTTACCCACTGAGCCATTTAGTCTGCCCCAAATAAGATTTATTTGTCTATTTGTTTTTGCTTGTTTGTTTATTATCTATTTATTTCTTCGAAGCTGAAAAACTATGGTAGCTTCTTTCTTCCTCTAATAAGAACTTATTTGTGCTCCCTATGGCCCCTTACTTCTACACCAGTGTTCATAAGGTTCACTTGATTAGATTCCCTCCAACTACAAACATTTCCTCTGTGATGAAGCAAACCCTACTGGAGAGGAGGGTAATTGCATCTGGGTAATCTCATCTCCCTTGCTATAACACCATGTGTTCATGGTAGGCATTTCAGCATGTCCACTGGTCCTGCCCATATTAAAGGTACATCACAGGACCGTGTTAGTATTCTTCCTAGCACTAAGGAGAGGGTTGTTTATACTATGATGACATGTGTGCTGGAAAGGGCGTTGATAAACATACTCTCTACTAGAAAAAACAAAAATTAATGTAGGACATATAACAGTAATGATGATAACTAATTTTAATATAAAAGAAAGCTTAACTACAGAGATTTAATATGGAAGTGGTATATGTTCATTTTTGCACTGTGAATCTTTCTCTTGTGTTCATATCTGCACATGATATTCTCTAGTTTTGTGATCTTATTGGTATGGTACCTTACACTTGATCATTGTATTAATCTTAAAAGGAAAAGAAGAGCAGGTGACTAACCTTAAGACAGACAGACAGAGAACCGTGCTGAAACCCTTGTTGCATATGAATATCTAACATGTTTATGTTGTTTTATAATAAAAAGTAAAACTCCAGACTAACTATAGTTAGCTTTGTATCTTTCCTTTTAAAGAAAAAAATGTCAAAAATAATAGAAAATTATGCCTTTTTAAGATAGTATAGCCTTATTTTTCATTTCATCCCCCTAAGCATAATTGGATATCACAAGATATTTTTCTGAGGATAATAAAAAAAAAAAATCTGAAATGTGGAGAGGAGGCCAACTTGCTAGGGAGTTTGGGAAACTAGAAAATGGTGAATTCCATGGTTTTTTTTTTTTTTCTCTTATGCTATATGAATGACTTAGAATTAAAAATACTAGAAAATCTAGTAATACCAATTAACCCAAACAAATAGATAAAGGAAACCATTTTGAAACTGAAAACTCTGGCAAATACCCAAGACATAGAAGTGATCAGATATGAGGTTGGGGGTTCTGATAAATTGATTCCGGACTATTCTTGCTCAATGAGGTCTACAAAAGGCAAGCATGAAAATGTGATGGTTACACAAAGGAGCCTGCCTGAAATGTTGGCTAAAGGAAAGATGAGTTTGCCAGCAGAGGTGTTACATTGGAATACATGAGTTCTATTTGGATAGATGGAGATGTAGAGAAATTCAAATGTTCCCAGATGAGGAAAAAGTGAAAACACCCGATGGGGATAATTTTACCTCACAGAAAATGGCTTCATGAAGTGAATTCAGAGGGACAGCAGAATCTGAGATTACAGTTGGAAAGCATGCAGCATATTCCGCTGAAGTAATGAGGCTTGAGTAAATTCTGAAATGTAGCAATCCTTCATAGGCATTTCAGTGTAGGGGATCGCAGTTGTTGGATTTGTGATGTAAGAAAAAGGAATGTTCAACCAAAATATTTGTAGCACACTACATTTTTACTGTTCTGAAAAAAAAGACAAACTATTGTTAACAATCTAATTTTAACACAGAAGGAATGGTAATATGTTTTGCAATATTTTGGCCATTTAAATAGTCACAAAGTGAAGTAAAATCTAAGAGGAAATAGAGGATTTTTTCTGAAAGGAAATACTGAGAAGTGCTTCAGAAATCAGGTGGATTACAGGATTTGGGCTAGGATTGGGCTAGGGTAGGGCTATTTTTCATGATTAGATACATACAATTTGAGAACAAAAGACAATGATAAAATTGTATTAAAATATTCTGTCTGCTGAAATTGTTGGAGTTATCAGCCGATAAACACTGCTAAGGGTTTTTAATAATGTAACATCATTCCTTGTAGCAATATTTATATTGTATCAAAACACTTCTCTGATGGTGAATAGAGAGAATCTACAAAGAATAAACAATGTCTAAATCTCACAAATGTAAAGCTCATTAAACCTGAAATAGCATGGGAGATAACTAAGAAATTATTTAAGATATAGCCTGACAAAAAAGAACAGTGAAATTTCCATGCAGACAAATGAGAATGAAGGCTTAGTTTTATTCCCTATACTCTCTTTATTCTTTTCAATAATTCAATACATAACATAGAAATATACTAAATGTTTACAAGAAATAATTTGCCTTAATTTCTTAGCTAAATTCTACTTAAAAATTATCCTCCAGAGTCAATTTTCTTTAAACATGATAGGTTGGCAACATTCTAGGGCAGCCTCCACAGCCAAAAGTGTTAGACAATGCAAATTGGACTCCAAGGGTGAGAGATGGGGGTGGGGGAAGAGAAACAGAGGAGACAGAGGACAGAGAAGAGGGAAAGAATGCAAACTTTGTAGATAAGATACAGACAGACAGACAGACAGACAGACTTACAATAACAATTTTAAAAATGGAGCATGCATTTGAAGAAGAACAGGGAAAGGTTATTTGGGAAGGTTTGGAGTGAGGAAAGGGAAGGGAGAAAGTTATAATATTATGATCTCAAAAATAAAGGAAAAAAGGCAAGGAGAATACACATTTCTGAGATATATTGGCAAAGGGAAATAAGCATACATTATATACCTTTTTTCATATACTTGTTTGTGTTTGCATCAATTTCCCTGTATGGTCTACTTTGTGAAATGCCTTTGCATGAAGGTAAATGTATTGAAACAAATGTTCTAAGAGAACAGTATGAGTTAGGCCTTTTCTTCCGATGTAGAAAGCATGAGCATCATTGTGACTAGATACATCCAGCAGAGCGAATATTCCTAGCTTGTTCTCTAAACACACATAGTTTGTGTGTTAGCGTGTCCATGTGTGTGTGTGCACACGCACATACACACAGCCATCACAGCGATGAAATGGCAACACAACAGAGTAAACTGAACTGCAAAGATGGACATGATGCTCAAGCACAGGCAAAGCGAAAGAACTGCTCACATTTGACGTAGCATGGTTGCAAACAAAATGTCTTCTGTATATTTAAGTAGACTTAAATTGTAATAAAAGGCACAAAAAATAAATAGACACACAGACAGACACACATACGAGAGGGAGACAGAGAAAGAGAGAGAGAACACCTTCAGTCCTTCACTGTGAAAAAAATATATTCCTCATGAGTAAATGTCTATATAATCAAGATAACTGCTGACAAACAAAGTAAATACTGCCAAAGTCTAACTTCCGTCAAAATGGTTACTTATGGGACTCTGTGTAATGGGGTACCAACAGGAGCAAAAATGACTCAAAGACTGCCAAACTGCCAGTGCCCACCCCTGCACTATGACAGCACAGGAAGTCTGGAGAGCTGGAGTTCTCTGAACAGTGCTCAAGTGGCTCAAGCTTAGAGGACCCCTGCCATGTAGTTCATTTGATCTCTCCCTTCTCTTTTCTCTCTATCTCTGTCTATCTGTCTCTTTCTCTCTATCTCTCTCTTAGGCAGCTCATTTGATCTGAGAGCATTTCTTGGTGGTCTTAGTATTGGTTACTTCTTATACATGCTTAGTGAAGGAAGGGCCTAGTGAACCTCATCAGTTTCAAGGACTATCTGAGCCTTTGAATTGGTTATTCCCTGAGTTTAAGAAGCAGGCTACTGTGACTTGAGAGATGGCTCAGTAGTTAAGATCTCTGGCTACTATATCAGAGGATCTGGTTTCAAATAGCATTCTGTGCATGACAGCTCACAACTGTCTGTACCTCCAGCATCTGACACCCTCACACAGACATACATGCAAGCAAAACAAAAATGCACATGAAATAAAAATAGCTTTTTGCAAAAAGAAAAAAAGGCTTGGCTACTAGAAATTATCACGAACTGTCATGAGTGTACATTCTTGTATATGTTAATGTTTCTTGTAATATGTTAATGTTTCAAATAAAACATATTTACTGAGACTTCATAATAGATGTATCATCAATCTTCTTAGAATAAATATGACACCTTATAAATACCCAAGCTGAATTAAAGGACAATCTTTTTTTTGCTTAATGTCCAGTCTTTTAGGGAAACCTTGACAGGATGAAGATCACCAGTCCAAAGAATTGATTGTTTCATTGAAACAAATCATTTTTAAGTTCAGCAATAAGAGCTAGGGTTTACGATGTATTACCTTATTCCACACCAGTTTGTTCTTTCAATAAGTTACAATGAAAAAGAATCCACTCAAGTAAGGGCTTATTCTGTGCTTGGATGACACACAAACAATTGCTTTCCCACCACTCTAATGTCAAGGAGAAAGCTTTCTATATGAGAAATATGATTAAACCTCGTGGTAATAATGCCTGTGCCTTGGGAGATAAATAATATGATGTTATCAGAGAATCCCCGGTGTAAAGCAATAACACGGGGAAATTGTTGCCTACATAATATGATAAGCTACACAGCGTTATCTAATTCTTATGTATTACAGATAACAAATATTTTTGTTCTCTGGAAACAAACAAAATTATATAAATCCAAGCAACACTATATCTGAAAAACCCTTTGCTTTTCTAACTGAATTCAAAGGAAATTTTGAAAATGTCATATGGAAATTAATAATTTACATATAAATTTATATTTGCCAAAACATTTTATATTGACTTCACTTAATCTATAAAAATGTAATGAATCTACCTTGTTTTACAGTACTCATAACATATATAGCTTTGACCATGTCAAACAATTTTGGAAAACTTGAAGCTGTACTAACACCACTCTATATACAAATTATTAAGAAGAATTAATTAGGCTGAGAGTTGTGTTGAATGTGTATTTTTCATTATTATATCTTATAGAATTTCATACAATATATTTTGATTATATCCATCCTTCTTCACTCCTCTTCTCTCTCTCTCTGTATTTCTCTTTATTTCTTTCTCTTCCTGTCTCTGTCTCTCTCTGTCCCTGTCTCTCCCTCCACCCTTCCTCCCTCCCTCTCTCTCTCTCTCTTTCTCTCTCCTTAAAAAAACCTAAGTCCACTTTTTTCTTGACTTTTTAATTCTGTGCATGAGGCTTATCCTGGTGTGTGGTTGGTATAGGGTATTACACCATGGATGGAAATGGCAATTGACTTTCCCTGTCTTGGTAACCAATAAACAAACAAATAAACAAGTAAGTAATTTTTTAAATGTCAGTAACTCCTTAACTAGGTGAGACTCCATGCATGCCAGTCCTCCATGTTGAGATTTTGACTTGCGCTTCTGCACTCCTTGTGCATGCTCTGACACTACTGAGTTTATACTTAACACCTTGTTGTGTCTAGAATATACTATTTTCTTAAGTCATCTGTCCCTTCCGATTTTTAGCTTGTCTGCCTCCTGTTTCAGATATTTACCTGAGTCTTGAGGGAAGTCATGTACCAGTGGACTTGGGGAGGGCCATGGGAGGAGATGACAAGGGTGATTGGGATTGGGGGGGAATGAGGGAGGAGGCTACAGCTGAGATACAAAGTGAACAAACTGTAATTAATATAAAAAACAGAAAAAAAATAAAAATGAAGTATTTAGGCTAATCAATGTAGCTATAAGAAGGCAATAATGTACTAGATGATAAATCTGCCAGAGAAAAGATAGGTGTTTTGGTTCATTGTTAAATATCAAGCATTTGTGGGAGTGGGCTAGTATATCACAATAAGTGGTCCTAATTTAAAACCAAGTTATTAGAGCTCTCAGGTGAGAAAAAAAGAATCCCTGTTTAATGTGACCAAATTCTTCATAAAAATGAGTTCAATAAATGTTTGGTGGCTTCTAAAAAAAAAAAAAGAAAATAGTATATTCTAGACACAACAAGGTGTTAAGTATAAACTCAGTAGTGTCAGAGCATGCACAAGGAGTGCAGAAGCGCAAGTCAAAATCTCAACATGGAGGACTGGCATGCATGGAGTCTCACCTAGTTAAGGAGTTACTGACATTTAAAAAATTACTTACTTGTTTATTTGTTTGTTTATTGGTTACCAAGACAGGGATCTTAAGTCATCTGTCCCTTCCGATTTTTAGCTTGTCTGCCTCCTGTTTCAGATATTTACCTGAGTCTTGAGGGAAGTCATGTGAGATCTCACATAGGACTGAACACCCTAAAGTCTCTTTTTTCCTGTCTGTTGACCAGCTAAGGGTCTCTGCATTAATTCTCATAAACTGCAAGAAGTTTCCTTACCAAGACTTGACTAATGCACTAATCTACGGGTATTGTACCAGTGAGCGTATCTTGCCAGCCTGGTTACTCTTGTCGCTTATAAGGTTCATAGATGATGAAAACTGATGATTACTTTTCTCAAAGAGTAGGATGCAGTGTCTTCTAGCACTATGAACTCAAGCTACTAGGGGTGTAGCTTTGAATTGAGTGCCACTTATATCCCTCCATGTCCTATTACTCTGCTGTGTGGAGTGTCCAATAATAGAGTTTTACCATCAAGTACTGGAGGGAAACCAAAAGCATTGGCAACAGCTCGTACTGCTTCAAGGTTCTGTGGGACCCCCCTGGCCACCAGCTCAAAAAGAGGTAAATGTGACAGGTTTTGTCTGATCTAGGAATCTAAGTGAAGTTGTGTGTGGTTAGTGTTTGAAAGGGATGCCATTATGTCTTAAACAATGAAAAATTCAGTAAGTTTCCAAAAACCTAAATTTTGCATATGTACATATTCAAGCACTTTTTTTTTTCTCAAAACGAAGTTTGTGGCAGAGATGGAGTATTTAGCATATGTTTTCAATGGTGTAGTCTCAGAAGATTTTAGTCTTTGTCGAAGTATTTTTCCTGTTAGTGAAATTTCTATATCAAGTCTAAAGAGAGAGAGAAAAAAAGAAAAAAAAAAAAAAACAAAAAACAAAAACAAAACTCTTCATATTGGGAGAAGGTGGTTTCAGCAAATTCTACCTTTGAAAACTGCCCAGATTCAAATTCACTGCAGAGCATAGACTAGACCTAATTTTCTAATTTAAATTATTGAAGTTTCGGTTGCTTTTCCTTTTTAGTTCTTTCTCTATTCTTCTGAGCCTTTGTGTGTTTACTAGTAGAAAGCCTACAAAGATGGGAACCTCTCTGTTTTATAAAAATAATTGAAATACAGTAGTATTCTACTATTTAATGACATATTCTCACTACTAGGAATTCCTTACTAGGTGCATAGTGGGAGGTCTGATTGCACAGTACTACGCTCTCTTTAAAGCAGTTATTTAGTGGACAGTTAGAATATGTGCCATTCTTTACACTGTTATCATTTGTGAGTCACATGTTCAGCTACTATGCCCAACTTCTCTCGAGTAAACACAAGAAGTATCTTAATTACCTCTCATTATCTCCTTTCTATATCACAGGAAGTAGCCTTAGGAAGCCAGAGAATAGTAATTTAATTATTTGTCAAACATTAACTTTTTAGGGAAATGCTCCAAATTTCTTAACTTCTACATGGAATTTGACCCTTTGAGTTTTTATCAAAAGACAAGTTCATTTTAATTTTCAGGCCATCTGCTCCAGAAAATTGCTCATTCTAGCACTATAAAACCCACATTAAAAAAAGAGAAGATAAAATTTAGTTAAATACAGAGGTCACAAACAGCTTTAAGTTTTCATTTTCTTGTAAGCCCTTCACAATTAAATGAAATTCCAAATACGTTTTTTTTTTTTTCATCATGGGATCAGAGTTTTTAATATTCTTTAGTTATTTCTGTTTTCTTATTCACCTACTCCCTTTTCCAACCTTTTGATAAAGTTAGATTGATGAATAAGAGTGGACATTTAGTGACCAAACACAGCTTTAGATACAATAAGAGAGAATTTGTAAGCAGTAAAGTAATCAAAAAGGAGACGTGATTCAAGTTTTTTTTTTTTTTTTTTTCCATTTAGAATGATCTCAGCTGTGGGTTTCAATCTCTCTTTATAGACTTTTTTTTCATTTTTTTCCTCACATAATATATTCTGATTACTTTTTCTCCTCTCTCTACACCTTTTAGTTTGTTCTCACATTCCCTTCCATTCTGATATACTCCTTTTTTGTCTTTCGTTAAAAAAAAAAAAAAAAAAAAAAAGCTTATAAGGGATAATTGTAAAACATAATAAATAAGATAAAACTAGTACATTGGAACTGGACAAAACAAACAGAAGAAAAAGAGCCCAAGATAAGGCATAAGATTCAGAGACCCACTTGTTTGCACATTTAGGAATTCCATAAAAACACTGAACTGGAAACTATAATGCATACACAGAAGAACTGGTGCAGATCCATGCAGGACCTCTGCCTGCCACTTCAGGCTCTAAGAATTCATATGTGCTATGATCGTGTTGATATATAGGGCTTGCCTTGACAGTATTCTCTCTCCCCTCCGCTCTTATACTCCTTAGGCCTCCTCTCCAGCAAGGTTCCCTGAGCCCTGAGGAGAGGGATTTAATGAAGACATCCCATTTAGGGCTGAGTGTTCCAAGGTCTTTTGCTCTCTGCATAATATCTAGTTGTGGGTTTCTTTATTTGTTCCCATATGATGCAGGAGGAAGCCATATGATGGCTAAGGAAGCCACTGATTTATGAGAAGAGTAGAATGTCATTATGAATCTTTTTTTTTTTTTTTTTTTTTTTTTTTTTTTTTTTTTTAGCAGTAGTATTTGGTTTATCCCAGGTCTCCGGAATTTCTACTCTCTGGTCCTTGGTCTTTGCGCTGGCATACTTTGCAAACCTGACATCATTTTAGATCAAAGGGTTTATAGTTGCATTGGTGTTTGTGATTATCTTTTGGTAGCATGCAAATTATCTCCTTGTACCAAAGAAGCTGGAATGTAGGAGTGAAGACTTTATGTGGGCACCAGCTTCACTTTTCTATATTCAATGATGTGTAGGTATTTTTTTTTTCAGCAATGAGGCCTTGCTGTCAGTTTGTGGCAACAATTTGGCTTATTTTGGGGTTCCCATAAGATCACTGTGTCCAATAACTCAATTAGATGTAACCCAATCAAGATACTAGAAGCTTAATTTGGTGATCAGAGATGACCAGTTGGAAATGTCTCCTCCATTATTTGGTGATTTAATTTAGATCACCCTTAAAATATATGTATATATTTTAAGAAGCTTCTCCTGTATTTGGCTTATATACTACACTTTAGATAAATTGTTACAAATTGTATTTTTACTTTTAGAATACTATTTAATTTCTTTGTATTAAAAACAACTGAACAAAAATATAGTTCTAAGACATTTGCTTTTTGTCAAAATATATGATAAGTGGCTGGTGCCCACATAAAGCCTTTACTTTTACATGCCAGTTCTTAAGTGACATTGCATTAATTCTCACCACCTGGGTTCATTTGACCCTCAGACACCATATGGTGAAAGGAGAGAACCAACTCCTGAGTGCTATACTTTGACTTCCATACACATACTGTCTCACACACACACACAAAGACTCATACATGCACATACAAGCAAAAGGAATAAATATTACAATGTTAAAAGCTTCTTAAAAGTCTAATATAGAAGCACAGAGACTCATGGTAAAAGGAAGGACAAGTTTCCTAATATGACCTGATAATTCAATAAATGTATTCTGTGTTTCTTAGATTGCTTGGCCCCAGAGTGCTCACTTTTTATTTCTTGCTTCATATGTCTTAGGCATCCTTAGTTTTCTTGTGATTACAAAATAGGATAGATTATGCAGTATCTGAATAACTTAAATGTCCCAAAGCAAAACTATCATTTCATAATCCAACTAATTAAATATGACTCCATTCTTTCAGGGTTACTAATACTTATAATTTTACATCTTAATCTTTACAGAGTAGATTTAAATTGTCTTTATGAGACCATAAATGCTATAATCCTCATAAAGTATATGAATTAGTGTATTTTTCCTTATGATGATATAAAAATTTAGTCAAACTACATAAAAATAATGTGATTTATATTTTGTTATGTCAGGGGATAGATGTTGCAGATTGATAAATTCAGTGATCCTCATCAAAGGCACAAGTTGTTTTTTTTTTTTTGTATACTTTTTCGATCTGCTTTATTTTTCTGTCTTTGAAAATAGTAAAGCAAAACATCAAACCCTTCAGTTCAGAAGCAATGAGAAGAAATAAAACTGATAGCAATAAAAATGACTGTTTCTTCCGTAGGTACTAATTATTTAATTTAATTTAATTTATTTTAAATGAAAGAATCCTGCCACTAAAACTCCCTAACATCCATAATTCCTGTGTCTTTGGTCAGGATTGAGTGGTTTATTCATTCAGAAATGCCTCAACAAATTACCGTAAATCTGTCACTTATTATATTAATATGTAATAAGCAATATATTATTTTATTATATTATATTAATTAACAATATTATATTAATGCACAACAGAAAGCCTTAGAGAGAGTCAGGTTCTGTAAATGTGGAAAGTAGTTTTGAGCACAGCAGTCTTCAAAGTTCAGGCTCCCAAGGTTCTGATACACTGCTGTCTTGGGCTTGTTGTAGCAGACTAAAATATTTAATGCTGGTGACAGAACTATATATGGTAGTTAAGATATGATGAAGCAAGCTTTAATAGGTACTGATAGAACTGGACTTCATTACAGGGTATTCTTATCACAATCTGAGTTTTGAAGTTTCATTGTGCCTTCCTTCTTTAATGTATTTCTACCTGTTTTATCCCTTGGGGTAGCCAGTTAGGTGAAATAATTTTACTTACTTTTTAAACTATCCATTGCTAGGAGCATATAAATGAATCATCATGCATTGGTATCTCAACCAGTGACATTCCTGACATCTTTAATAGTTCTTCCCTCTGTCTCCATAGCTCTCTCCATCCTTTCTTCTCTTTTTTTAAATTTTTATTTTTATATTAATTACAGTTTATTTACTTTGTATCCCAGCTGTATCCCCCTTCCTCATTCTCTCCCAGTCCCATCCTCCCTCCCTCGTCTCCTCCCTGCCCCTCTCTAAATCCACTGATAGAGGAGGACCTCCTCACCTTCCTTCTGACCCTAGTTTATCAGGTCTCACCAGACTGGCTGTAATGCACTCCTCTGTGCCAAGCTAGGCTACTCCTCCCAAGGCGGGGTGGGGAGGTCAAAAAGCTAGATGCAGAATTCATGCCAGAGACAGTCCCTGTTCCCCTTATTAGGGAAGCCACTTGGATACTGAACTGCCATGGGCTATGTCCAAGCAGGGTTCTAGGTTATATCTATGCATGGTTCCTGGTTGGAGAATCTGAGACTGATTCTTTTATTTTTATTTATTTTATTTTATTTTTTTACTTTTTATTAAGATTTATTTATTTATTACGTATACAGTGTTCTATCAGCATGTAGGCCAGAACACCAAAAGGGGGTAAAACCATGTGGTTTTTGGGAATTTAACTCAGGACCTTTGGAAGAACAGCGAGTGCTCTTAACTTCTGAGCCATCTCTCCAGTCCTGCTGTTGACTTTTTTTTTCTTTTAGAGTATTTTTTTATTTTTATTAATTACAGTTTATTCACTTTGTATCCCCCGTGTAACTCCCTTCCCCCCTCCTCATTTGTGCCCCTCCCCCAGTCCACTGATAAGGGAGGTCCTCCTCCCCTTCCCTCTGATCCTAGTCTATCAGGTCTCATCAGGAATGGCTGCATTGTCTTCCTCTGTGGCCTGGTAAGGCTGCTCCCCCCTCAGGGGGAAGTGATCAAAGGGCAGGCCAATCAATTCCTGTCAGAGACAGTCCCTGTCCCATTACTATGGAACCCACTTGGACACTGAACTGCCATAGTCTACATCTGTGCAGGGGTTCCAGGCCATCTCCAAAAGTAGTCCTTGGCTGGAGTATCAGTCACAAAAAAAAACCCTGTGCCCAGACATTTTGGATCTGTTGCTCTCATTGTAGAGCTCCTGTCCTCTCCAGGTCTTACTATCTCCTGATTCTTTCATAAAATTCTCTGTACTCTGCCCAAAGTTTGGCTATGAGTCCCAGCATCTGCCTCAATACCCTACAGGACAGAGCCTTTCAGAGGTCCTCTTTTTTTATTTCTCACTTTCTCTCTCCCTCTGCCTCTCAGTTTTGTGTGTGAGAGATAGAAACTCACAATTTTGGCTGTGAGTGTTAGCATCTGCTTTGATCCCCTGCTGACTGGAGTCTTTCAGCTGACATATATGGTAGGTTCCTGTACAGTTCACGCTCTTTAACCATTTCCAGTGTCTGTACTATTTGCCATTCTCAATGAAACCCAGGCACCCACCCTAGGGTCCTCCTTGTTATTTAGCTTCTCTAGGTCTTTGGATTACAGTATGCATTTTCTGTATTATGAGGCTAATATCAACTCATAAGTGAGTGTATACCATGTGTGACTTCATACTCTGGCCTTCAGCCATCTGGTTTTCTCTGGACTTTGTTGCTGTAGCAGGTATCAGGACGGTGGGCCTACCCTCCATGTTCATGGTACAGCAGGCCTTCTGTGAATATAACTGAGCTGGATGTTCCTGGTGTGGCAGGTCTGGTGAAGACCAGCAGCATGGTGGCCAGACAGTGAGACTCCAGGGGACAGTGTGCAGCTCTGGGCTTCTGGCCATGGCCCACAGGACATGTGGGTCAGGGAACTGGGGTGGAGAGTGACTAACCTGGATGTTTCTGGTGTGGCAGGCTTGCTGAGAGCCTGCAAAGGGGTAGACAGTCAATGGAGCTCTGGAGACAGCATGAAGCTCAGGACAGCTGGGCATCCCCCCTTGCTGAAATTTTAGTCTGTCTCAAATTTCTTGTTTTAAAATTGATTGACTGACGACTGATCAATTGTGTGTGTGTGTGTTTGTGTGTGTGTGTTTGTGTGTGTGTGTGTATGTATGTGTGTGTGTTCTTTTTTGTGTTTGTGTCCAAAAGCTTATAGTACTAGTGGGTTTATCAATGGAAAATTGAAAGCCAATAGAATCTGGAGCAATATATTAAAGTCCTAAAAGACTATGACAGAAAACCTGATTTAATATAGCCAACAAAATAATGTTTCATATTGGAAGGAGAAAGAAACTCCAAGATATAAATAGTCTAAAAAGCTATATGTACCAAACCAAACCTAAGAAACATTTGGAATAAATAAAAGAGTGCACATAGCAAAGAGATTGTGGAAAACTGAAAGCATAATTATTAAAATACAAAATACCACTGAGAATACAAACAACTTACAAATCAACATGATGACAATAACTAACACATATATTTCAATAATAACTTTACATATCAGTGCCTTTGATAACCCAATCAAAAGACACAGACTCACTAACTGGATCAATAAGCAAAATTCATCTAGCTGCTGCCTACAAGAAACACATCTTCCTCAGTAGTAGTCAAACACGCCTTTAAATACTAGTCTTCTAAATATGTGTATGTGTTTTCTTATTTTATGTGAGCCACATTCCTCAGGATGCTGATGATATATGTGGTGTTTTGAATGAGAAATGTTCCCCGTGAGTTCAGGTATTTGGACCTGTTTCCCAAGTTTTAGCATGTTTAATGAGGTTCATGAGATGGCAACATAAAACTTAAGCAATGAGGATGATCCAGTACATAACACAGCTGTTTGCTGATAGCTTCTGCCTTTGTTGTGTGAGGCAGAATTTTTAACTTAGAAAATGTGAAACTGACATTACTATTAAATTCCTACTGAGAGTGGATTTATGAAGATAATTCAGAAGATAATTTAAAAAGATAATTGAGAAAATAACTTGCCTTTATTAGAGGAAAAAGAAACATACAAAAAGAAATCTATCCAAAACACCATTTACAGGTTTTGACATAGGCTTTACCAAGAGATGCCTGATATCTTTTCCACCAATGTCCACTATGAGATGTATACCATGAGGATAGCTGTTTTTTGTCATAATAGCTTGAGGTGCTTTTTACTGGCCAGAGTGAGTTTACAAGCTGGCCATTGAACCTCCTTGATTAAAACTTCATGGGAATCTTTGGAAAACAGTCAATGAAGACAACTATGATTGTCTTCAACATTATGATTCATGTAAGTCTTGTGTAATAAGATAAATTTTAATTTTTCAGGTGGCTGGACCATATACCAGAGCCCCCTAGAAGAATAAGATCAGAAAATAGTTTTCTGTACTAGTAGGATGTCATAATTTTGTTTAATAAGTCAAAGTATAACCTTGCAGTGAGGAGTTTATTACATCAGACTTCTGCATAGCTGACACTTGGAAACCTTGTAAAAAAAAAAAAAGGCAGTTTAAATAATTGTCCTATTTGCAGTGCTCCCCTAACAATACATATATCTGTCTACATACCAGATGCAGCGTCTGGATGGAGTAGACACTATGGGACAAAACAGGATAAAATCCAGACTCTGCTTACTAATATCAAACCCAGATATCAGCACCTATTGGCCATCTAAATGAAAAAGTATAATCCTATTCATTCTTTATAAAGCATGATCCAGCAATGTCACAAAGACATCCTTTGGGTAAACTGAATAATTGTCCAAACCTGTAAATTTGACATCAGGGTATCTGGTTGCCTTTTTTAATCTAGTAACATGGAAACTTAGGGTTCAAGACTCATTAAAGCTCTGAAAATTACTGTTTCAGTTAGAGGATAGTGCCTCATAGTTGGGAAATATATTTTTCTTAAGATTTGACATCAGCATTAGCGAAAAAAGGGCTGTTTTTCTGGGCTGCAGACAGGTAGTGTAGTGAAGAATTAATCCAGGGACTTGTCTTATATCTGGAATATATATCAGGAAGAGAGCCATGGGACTGGAGGGACACATTAGTGACAAAGAGCCCTGGCTACTGTATAGATGACCCAGGTTTGAAACCCAGTATCCACACGGTCATTCACAATCATCTATAACTTCAGGCCCAGGAGACCAGATGTCTTCTCCTAATATCTCAATCTTATAGGCACTACACACATACATACAGGCAGGCAAAGTGCTGACACAGAAAATAAATTAAATCTAAAAAAAAATATGAAGAATCACAAGAGGAATCTAGTTATTCAAAAAACATCTTGTGTGGTAAAGTATGATGTTTGAGAACTGCAACCTCTTGAACTGTTAGAGAAACATACTAACCACTTTAATTATGGCTATACACTCCTAATGTGTATATAAGACCGCAAAATGAATCACTGTCTTTTACTGGAAGTCCAGCTAAGGAGCTAGTCTTAGGGGCAAACATGGGTTTTGGAACATTCCATGCATTTTCTAACAGCTGTAGTTTCATCTACCTGAAGAAACACTTCAGTCTCCTCTACAAGTGTGTTAAATTTACATTTTGTTTAAGTAAAATTTATGTATTTATTAATTATTTGGAGTATATGTGTGTCTTTATGAGTGTATGGGGTGCCTCAGAGGACAACTTACCGGACTCAGTTCTCTTCTGCCACTATGTGGATACTGAGATTTGAATTCAGACTATCAGGCTCCTCAGAAAGAACCGCTACATGCCTAATCACCTTACTACCCACTGAATACATAAATATTCTTTCAAATTAACTTATTGTTATTATAAAATACAATGTTGAATATTCATTGTATAATAATAAATGTATTTTGTGATGATGTGGTATATATAATTTTTCCAAAATAATTTCTATTTTTTAATATTTTCAAAGTTCTCTTTCTATATAAATCTCTCACTGAAGTTGATAATTATGCAGTCAATGGTGAATTAAAGATAAATTTCTGGAAAGGAAACAAGACATAGATGTCCTCTGAAAGACTCTACCCAGCAAGGGATTGAAGTGCTGAGACTCAACCAAATATTGGGCAGAGTGCACATGGTCTTATGGAAGTGTGGGGAGATAGAAGGACCCAGAGGATACAAGAGCTCTACAAGGAGACCAACAAAGCAAACATCTGGGCCCAGGGGGGCCTGCAGAGACTGATGTCCCAACCAAGGACCATGTACGAAGAGGACCTAGACCTCCTCCTCAAATGTAGCCCAGAGGCAGCTCAGTCTCCATATCTGTTCCCTAGTAAGGGGATCAGACATGAACTCTGTTACCCACTTTTTGATCACATCCCTGTCACACAATGGTCTTGTCAGGCCACAGTGAAAAAGTATTGAGGCAGTCCTGATGAGACTCGATAGGCTAGGGTCAGATGGCAGGGGAGGGTAGCTCTCCCTTTCTGTGGTCTAAGGGAGGAAGAAGTGGGGAAGAGGGAGGGTAGGACTGAGAGAAGATGTGCAATGGGGCTAGAATCAGTACGTAAATTTTACATATTATAAAAATAAATTGAAAAGGTAAACTCATTATTGTGTGATGCTATTTAGAGAGTTATTATTATTTGAAGTGAATTAACTGAAGTAGAGTATTGAATTATTGAGAAACCTCGCTGAGGTCCCCCATCCTTCAGTCTCCACCTCTCTGTTATTTTATCCTAATAGACAGCAAACACTGAAACTCTTTACTGGATATTTATTGCTTATTCTTTGTAGATGCTGATTTAAACTTTATCTTGTGGCACAGGTATCAGTGGCTTTTTCAGAGGAGATGAGATGATGAGATCAGATTTGCTTTATGAAATGTAATTTAATTTACATCATTTGTAAGCTTTATGGCACATTCATCAAGGACAGCATGTGTGTAAGGAACATTAATTTGAACCTGTGAGGATAACCAGCTGTGTTTCTCTGATATGAAAACTATAATATTTATATTAATCATTTCACAAAATGGAATCATTCAAACAGAAAATTCATTATACTTCATTGATGAAAGATGAAATCAAAATGCTTACATGTATTAATTTTAAACTATATGTCCACAAATCCCTAGTGCTTATAAAATATCTTTAATGATGCCATAATATTGATGAATTTATAGAAAACACAGTGTATTCTATACACAGTTTATTTGGGTTTTTGTTTGTTTGTTGGCTTTTTTTTTTTTTTTTGGTGTTTTAAAACTAGGTTTCTCTGTGTAGCCTTGGCTGTCCTGGACTTGCTTTGTAGACCAGGGTCTCTTCAAACTCACAGAGATCCACCTGCCTCTGCCTCCTCCAGTGCTGAGATTACAGGTGTGTGCCACTGTGTGTGTGTTTCATTTTGTGTGAGTGTTTGTGTGTGTGTGTGCTAGAATGTATACATGTAGAATGCTGTATGTGTACACTGACGCCTGTGGAATCCAGGAGAGAGTGTTGCGGTACCTGGTGCTGGAGTTTACACGTGTTTTTGAGGTTCCCAGTGTGAGTGTTGGTAAAGAAATCCGGGTCCTTCATAAGAGTCAAATGCAAAATGTGCTCATGACCACTGAGCTGCCTCTCTTGCCTCCCAAATGTCATTTCTTTGTGGCAAAATGTTTCAAATTCATTTCCTACATGCTTTTGAAAAGTTCCCTTTGTTTTATAATCTCTGGTCACCTTTTTAATACAATACACACCAGAACGTCTAACATCTATCTAATATACTGTTTAATCTTTATTCATCTTTCCCCAAGCCACAACCCAGCCCCTAGTAAATGCTGTTCCGCTGTTAATTCCTGTGATAAACCTGTGTTTCAACCTTTCATGAGTTAAATTATGTGATTTTTGTCTTTTGTAGCTTTGGTTTTTCTGCTTAACATAGTAATCTTCAGTTCCATCTGTATGTTCACAAATGACAGTTTTCCATTTGTTTATAAGTAACATTTGGACCCTTGAAATGCATTATTTTATATTTCTGTAGATTGGGTACTTAAGTCCTTTTCCTTTCCTGACTATTAATGATAGTGTTGTAATATAAAAGGAAGCTTCGAGACCCTTTGGCATACTGATGACAGTTCCTTTATAGAGACACCCAGTAGTGGATTTACTGAAAGATACTTAAGTATAATTTTTGACCTATGGTAACTTTCCATGGACATTTCCCATATTTGCTTTTTTAATTTTTATTTCCACTAAAAGTGTAACCATGGTATAGAGGATGTTTAACATTTTCCACAAAATTTGACCTTTGTTTTGATGTAGTAATTCTTAATTTATAAATATTTATTTTTGTTATGTTTAATTATGTGTGTATATGTGTATGGGTGTAAGTTGGTATATATGAGCCAAAAGAACTTCTGGAACTAAAGTTACAGTGGTTGTGATTGACCTAATGTGGGTACAGGAAGCCAAACTCAGGTTCTTTGCAGGAAAATAGACATTTTCCAGCACTGATCCGTCTCACTAGTCAACTGATGACAACCATTCTTTTAGCCAAATGAAATACATGCTTGTCTGCTTTTTCAATAGTTGAGATCTTGTTTATGATATACCATGGTTAAACTTGTCTGGAGACTACTGAAGGTCGTTTCCCTTTATTATTTGGATGTTTCTCAAAATTTGGTAACTTTTCCATTTGATCTCAATAAATGAGCTTTTTATCCTTGTTGGCACTCTTGAGACTTCCTTAAGTTCCAATGACTCAGTACTTGCTGTTTTAAAACCTTGAACTGAAAATTGTACTTACAGATTTTAAAAATGTGAGTGAATTATTCAATGACAAGGATTTGGAAGTTGTTATTGCTTCTTTCTTCTATTCAACTCTTTCAGAGTATTGAGTCAGTTTTCTTTGTTTTTCTGCAGATCCTTTGATTTTCTGAAGCAAACAAACATTTTCCATCTGAAAGTTTGCCCTTCTTCTTAATCTTTGGTCAGTTTGTCTTACTTTGAGAATTAACTATTCTCTTCCCTAAGCTTTCCATATTGAGGATTCCACCAGTTTGCATTCTCTTAGTGTTTCTATTTCCATTTTCAGGTCTTGAACAGTTATATTAATTTGCTTCACTTGTTTGATTGTATTTTCCTGTATGTCTTTAAAGGATTTATTTGCTTCCTCTTTAACAGCTTCTATTGTTGTCATAAGAATGGATTTAAGATTCCCTGCACTATGCCCAAAGTTTGGCTATGAGTTTCAGCATCTGCTTTAATACCCTGCTGGGTAGATTCTTCCAGAGGCTCTCTGTGGTAGGCTCCTGTACTGTTTCCTGTTTTCTCTCTCTTCCGTTGTCTATCACTTCTGCCTTTCTGAATGAAGATTGAGCATCTTACCCAGGGTCCTCCTTCTTGCTTAGCTTCTTTAGGTGTAGCTTTCAGTGTGATTATCCTATGGAAATCTTTTGAAAAACAAGGGAGATAGAAAGACCTGTAGGAAACAGGAGCTCTACAAGGAGAGCAACAGAACCAAAATATCTGGGCCAAGGAATCTTTTCTGAGACTGATTCTCCAACCAAGTACCATGCATGGAGATAACCTAGAACCCCTCCACCTGTAGCCCATGGCAGCTCAGTGTCCAAGTGGGTTACATAGTAAGGGGAACATGGGCTATGTCTGACTCAGTGGCTGGCTCTTTGATCACCTTCCCCTGAGGAGGGGGAGGCACAGCCTTACCAAGCCACAGAAGAAGTACAATACAGCCAGTCTGATGAGACCTGATAAGCTGGGATCATATGGAAGGGAAGGAGGATTTCCCCTATCAGTGGACTGGGGAAGGGGTATGAGAGAAGAGGGAAGGAGGGCAGGATTAGAAGGGGATGAGGGAAGGGGCTACAGCTGGGACACAAAGTGAATAAACTGTAATAATTTTTTTAAAAGGATTAGATTTAAGGTCATTTTCTGTGTTTCAGTTGTGTTAGGATATCTATCATAGGATAGCTGGGTTCTGATTATGTCATATTGCCCTGGCTCTTGTTAATTGTGTTTTTTACGCTGACCTATAGCCATCTGGTTGTTCCTGATGTTTGTTGGTTGTTTCTGATGCCTGCTGGCCCTCTCAAGGCAGGAATAGCCCTGGGCTAGAGGCTGAATGTTCCTGGATTCTAGAAGTGTTCCTTGGGATGGTGGGTAGGGCCATGATCTGGAGGCTTGATCTTAGGGAATAGCCCCCAGTTCTCCTTTGCCAGCTGTGTTCCAG
The DNA here is from genome assembly GCF_907164565.1 of Psammomys obesus. Lineage (NCBI taxonomy): Eukaryota > Metazoa > Chordata > Mammalia > Rodentia > Muridae > Psammomys > Psammomys obesus. The sequence goes on along the minus strand of NW_026596433.1, from coordinate 1,292,802 downwards.
TTAGACCTACAGGCAGGGATTTAGAGTGGGGGTGTCTAACCTGGATGATCCAGAGTTTGGCTGGTCTCCCCGGAAGGCAGATATTAACTAAGCTATGGTACCATGAAACTTTTTTCTTTCTTTTCAAGATTTATTTATTGTTTTATTAATTACAGTTTATTCACTTATAGCTGTAGCCCCCTACCTACTCCCTGCCCAAAACCACCCTCCCTCCCTCATTTCTTCCCATGCCCCTCCCACAGTCCACTGATGGGGGGGTCTTCCTTTCCTTCCCTCTGATCTTAGTCTATCAGATCTCATCAGGAGTGGCTGCATTGTCTTCCTCTGTGGCCTGGTAAGGCTGCTCCCCGCTCAGGGGGAGGTGATAAAAGAGCCAGCCACTGAGTTCATGTCAGAGACAGTTCCTGTTCCCATTACTAGGGAACCTACTTGAACACTGAACTGCCATGGGCTACATCTGAGCACGGGTTCTAGGTTATCTCCATGAATGCTCCTTGGTTCTAATAGTCTCAGAAAGGACCCCTGTACCCAGAATTTTTTTTTCTCTCCTTGTGGAGCTCCTATCCCCTACAGATCTTTCTGTCTCTCCCTTGTTTCATAAGATTCCTTTCACTCTGCTCAAAGTTTTGTTAATGAGCCTCAGCCTTTGCTTTCATACCCGGCTGGGTAGAGTCTTTCAGAGCCCTCAGTGGTAAGCTCCTGTTCTGTTCCCTGTTTTCTCCCTCTTCTGAGGTCCATCCTTTTTATCTTTCTGAATGAGAATTGAGCATATTACCTAGTGTCCTCTTTCTTGCTTAGCTTCTTTAGGTATACAGATTTTAATATGTTTATCCTATATTATATGTCTAATACCCACTTATGAGTGAGTATATACAATATGTGTCTTTCTGCTTCTCGGATACCTCACTCAGGATGGTCTTTTCCATTTCCCACCTTTTGGAAACTTTTAGTACTCGTTGATGTGCAGCACGGTGCTCATGTTGAACAACTAGGTTATTCTTCCTTTGTTCTTAGTCTTAATATATATGAGATGTTTTCCCAGGAATCAAACAAACACCACTTAATCTGAGTCCACAGTCACTTCTGCAATGTATTCATTAAATGGAAGCCTACAACCTAGCTTTCTTACAGATTTATGCTGGTGTGTCATCACTGTTTCATCACTAGAGAGCAATTAAAGCCTTGGATTTTCCTAAATGCCCAGGGAGTACATTGTTCAGCTTCAACAAGAAGAACATTCACAAAAGTATAGTGAGACCCTACAACCCTCTCCCACATCAGAGATAGGCCAGCTGCCAACAATCAAACAACAAATTGCCACAAAGTTCGTGCCAAAATCATTTTGAAGAGTCCAGCACCAGCCTTTTATGCTACTCTTGTACCACAAATACCATACTACCACATGACATTCTGATCACAGTCCACTGAGATCACCTCGTGCTGGGCTGGACTAACACCCAGCCACTCTATGATACTCTATGGGCTGTTGATTCCTGGGAGAGCCATGACCCAAGGTCACAGCCACCATCAATGGTGGAACAAATATCTGGAAGATTTGGGGACATTTTTCTTTCTGACAAGGCTGATCCAGAGGCTCCTTCTGTAAGTGCTGGGCTGTTCATGGAGGCATTAGAGTGTTTTTTAAAAATTATTTATTTGTTCATTTGTTTGCTTGTTTGTTTAATCACTTTATAGCCTGGTCCCAGATCCTACTTTCTTCTCTCTGTCTCACTGTCATGCCCCCATCCCATTTTCCCCTCTCTTTCTTCTCCCTGACAATGGGAATAGGGTCTATCTCAGAATCTTTTGCCTGCCACTGGATCCCTTTGCCCTAGCTGGGTTGCATTATCAGGCCATTAGGATCTTAAAAGTGTTAGGTCTTATCGCCTAAGCATTAGTTTTCGGCCATTTCCTGTCCTCATACACTGTAATATGGCTCTTCCTTGTTCCTAGGGGCAATGGCCACTAGTCCTTAGGAGGAAGGGATCAGAGGCTACCCAGTGGGATTTGGATTGTCTGCTATTCCGTGGATGATCTCCTCTGGAAACCACTTCAGCAAGATAGCTCAACTTTATTTGGAGTGAACAAATGCTCTATAGTCCTTGGATATTAGGTGGGGGCTCCCAGGATAGGAAGGAGGCAAAAATTCCAAGGGTGTTTATTTGCATTTGGCAGCATGGACCTATCATATGAATGAGAACACAATACCTAATTATCCAATAGGCACAGAGAGAAGGGAGTGCTAGAAGGGAACTGTGCTAAAGGTCATATACCAGACATGGATAGAGTTATCTATTCCTAAAGACACTCTCCAGATGACACTCAGGCAGAGCATATGAGCCCCTGCTGGGTAGAAGGAGTCCTCTATCTAGGGCCTAGTTTAGAAAACTATCAGGATAAGAGGACTGCAATCTCAAACAGCAGGATCCTCCAATATAATCCCCCTGTTTATTTTATAATGGATAAGTGTCATCATGAGATCAGAGAAATATATTGTCAGAGAAATATATCAGAGGTATCTAGGGTCTGGTAACATCCCATGACCTGATTGGTGTTAATTACAGCAATGGTGATAATCTGTCACCAGAGAAGCTGTATGAGGCAAGGGGCAAGCATCAAAATATAATATAACATAATTAGAGAACTAATAAGGGGTAGGAAGACAAGGGGTTATTGAACTAACTTAATTGCTTAGTGGGTTGAAATTTCAATAGCAAATATGTACAGAGCTTTTTTTTCTTTTCCTTTTTGAGGGTATTAACATTAGTCTCAAAAACATTTGATACATTCACATAAAAGAAACACTCTTTTCCCAATACTGTGTAAGCCCGGGATTAAGTCTAGTGCTCTTTTTGTTTTGGAGCACAACCCTGACAAAGGAGCTCATATGTCACTGGAGGAATTCAGGGCTGTTAGTTTGTGGATGCCCTCCTCAAAGTTCTCCAGCAAGATGGTATTTATATACTTCATGGTCCCAACAGTTGCAAGGGAGTTTCAGGTCTAGAGAGGAATACCTCTCATTTCTGTCTGGTTTGTAGTAGATTCCTCTTCCTCAAAAAATAGACCTGTGGAATAAATCCAGGATGTGTGAAACCCTGGCAGCGGTGTTTGTGTGTGTGTCTATGCATGACATTATTTTTCCTTTACACAACAGGAATAAATGGGATAATGCAAAAGTTAAGCTGGTAACAGTATGATTGACAGCATATCAGTGGTCTGTTGGTGTAGACCTAGAAAAAGGCAGGGGTTGTGGGAGTGGTGGACATTTGAATGAAAAGGGGAATGTTTGAAAGGTGAGAACCAGTGAAATTTCTGAGGTCCAGGCATATAGAAAGGTGGTGTTAATTGATACTGCTGTCAGCAAAGGTCTACTATTAGCCATGCAGAAGAAACAGATGTTGGATGGGTAGAGAAGAGGGAAGTCAGCAATGTGGTGAACATATTGGTTCCATGTGATGGTGGCATGATCTGTCGAAAAAACAGATTTTCATGGGAGAGAATATTGTGATATGTTAGAATGGGTTGGGATGTTGGGATAATTTGTCAAGATACAGAGTAAATGAAGAATTAAATTCAAATTTCTGTTCACTCTTGTTTAAATTACTTCAAGAAGAACTACTTTTTGCTTTTTAAAATTAATTAATTAAAATAATTAATTAGCTTTACATTCCTGTTATATCCCCCTTCTCCTCCCATTCCTCCCTTCCTTCTTTCCCCCTTCCCTATTCCTCAGAAAAGGGGAGCCATACACACCAACCAGCCCAAGTTATTAAGTCTCATCAGGACTAGGTGTATCCTCTTCCCCTGTGACACGGCAAGGCCCTGCCAGGAAGAAGTGATAGGAAAGAAGGCAACAAGTCCATGTCAGAGACAGCCCCTACTCCCCTTTTAGGGGACCCACATGAAGACAGAGCTGTGCATTGGCTATATCTGTGTAGGGGGCCTAGGTCCAGTCCATGTGTGGTCCTTGGTTGGTGCTTCATGTGAGATCTATGCATTACTGGTAACTTTGTCTTTACCATAAATTCATTCAAACTGACACAGTGACACCACATAGCCACCAAATTACATATTACTCTGTACTATCCTATCTAAGGCAGAGTAGTTAGTATCAGTGGACATCGTTTCATAGTTACAAGTGTGACACTGAGCTGGATTGTCCCCAAGTCTTATATAATCAATGAGTAGCACAAACTTATAGATATATCAAGACCTACTCAGTAACTGGTAGTGATGGAGTCTAAAACAAAAGCCATTCATACAGAGAAAAACATCTTCCCTTGGAACCTCAAAAAGTTGCCAACACTGTTAGTCAGCATTTATCAGGAGAGCTATTATTACATGACTTCAGGGGAAATTTGTGAAGTTAATAGTTTGGCCACCAATGCTGAGGTTAATCTATATTGCATTTTACTCTTCATGTTCTATAACATGTGAAGTCTGAGGATATGGGTATATTTTTTAATCAGTTTTGTGTCTTCATATTAGTCTACTAGCTAGGGTCATATGGAAGGGGAGGAGGACCTCCCCTATATGTGGACATAGAGAGGAGCATGGAGGAGATGAAGGAGAGAGGGTGGGATTGGGAGGGAATGAGGGACAGGGCTACAGCTGGGATACAAAGTAAATAAACTGCAATTAATATAAAAATAAAAATTAAATTAAAAAGTAAAGGAAATTTAAAATAAAGGGATAAATGGCAGAGGGAAGGAAGGAGGGTAGAAAAATCTGTCTTTTTTACTGAGAATGATATTGTGATAATGTTCTTCAGTTTGCTTTTTATTAAATTGTGAAATTTAGCAATTTTCTTTATAAACACTATTACTGTTCACCCAAATAGGTTTAATTACCTCTCTCTCCTCCCCACTTTCTTTCTCTCTCTTCCTCTCTCTCTTTCCCTCTCTCTCTCTCTCTCTCTCTCTCTCTCACACACACACACACACACACACGCGCATATATATATATATATGTCATGAACTCACTTGCCTGCTCCTTGATCACTTCTCCTTGGTGAGGCTTCCTAGCCAGCCCACAGAGGAAGAGGATCCAGACAGTCCCGGTGGGACTTGATAGGCTAGCTTCAGAGTCAGACAGGAGGTGAAGAGGACTTCCCCTATCAGTGGACTAGGGTAGAGGAATGGGGAAGAAGAAGGGTGGGACCAGTAGGAGATGAGGGAGGGGGTACAATTGGGATACAAAGTAAATAAATTGTAAGAGGAGGAGGAAGAAGAAGAAGAAGAAGGTAGAAGTTAGTCAATAGCAAAAAGTGATGATGTTGCAGGAACCAAAGTAAACTACAGAGTGAACTGTTCTGGGGAAATCATTTACAGAGAGAAAGCTACAGAGTTTGAGAGCTGTGTCACAGGTCTGTTTGGTCATGCTGTAGAAACTAAATTATCATTGTTACTACTCTCCTTCTGTACTCCAAATATAGCTTGAGTCCCTGCCATGAAAGAATATAGTATGGAAAAATGCTGGTGTGGATCTGGAAAAATCATAGTCTTATACTGTCATGAAGAATGCAATATATATAACTGATCTTGAATGCTAACATTTATGATTTTAGACTTCTATCACAATGGATACATTAGAAATAAATCTTAAGAAAAACATATGATTAGTTTCTTTAGGTGTACAGATTTTAGTTGGTTTATCCTATATTATATGTCTATATGAGTGAGTATATACCGTGTGTGTCTTTCTGTTTCTGGGATAGCTCACTCAGGATGATCCTTTCCAGGTCCCACCATTTACATACAAATTTCATGATTTCCTTCTTTGTTTTTGTTACACTTTATTCACTTTGTATCCCCCCATAAGCCCCTACATCCTCCCCTCCCATCCCACCCTCCCTTCCCCTCCCCAAGTCCACTGATAGGGGAGGTCTTCCACTCCTTTCTTCTGATCTTAGTCTAACAGATCTCATTAGGAGTGGCTGCATTGTCATCTTCTGTGACCTGGTAATGTTGCTCCCCCAGCAGTGGGAGGTGATCAAACAGCAGGCCAATCAGATTATGTCAGAGGCAGTCCCTCTTCCCATTACTATGTAACCCACTTGGACACTAAACTGCCATGGGCTACATCTGTGCAGGGGTTCTAGGTTATCTCCATGCATGGTACTTGGATGGAGTATGAATCTCTGAAAAGACCCCTGTGTTCAAATTTCTGGTTCTGTTGCTCTCCTTGTGGTGTTCCTCTCCTCTCCAGATCTTATTATTTCCCACTTCTTACATAAGATTCCATGCACTCTGCCCAACAGTTGGCCATAAGTCTCAGCATCTACTTCGATAGTCTCCAGGGCAAAGCCTTTCAGAGGCCCTCTGTGGAGGGTTTCTAGCTTGTTTCCTGTTTTCTTCTTCTTCTGATGTCCTTCCTCTTTGCCTTTCTGGATGGGGATTGAGCATTTTAGTTAGGGTCCTCTCTCTTGATTAGTTTCTGTAGATGTACAGATTTTAGTAGGTTTATCCTATATTACATGTCTATAACAGTGAGTATATACTGTGTGTGTCTTTCTGCTTCTGGGACAACTCACTCAGGATGATCCTTTCCAGGTCCCACCATTTACATGCAAATTTCATGATTTCCTTATTTTTCATTGCTGAGTAATATTCCATTGTGTAGATGTACCACAATTTCTGCACCCATTCTTCAGTTGAGGGGCATCTGGGCTCTTTCCAGCTTCTGGCTATTACAAATAAAGCTGCTACAAACATGGTTGAGCAAATGTCCTTATTGTGTACTTGAGGCTCTTTTGGATATATGCCTAAGAGTGGTATGGCTAGATCTTGAGGAAGAGCTATTCCTAGTTGTCTAAGAAAGCGCCAGATTGATTTCCAGAGTGGTTGTACCAGTTTACATTCCCACCAGCAATGGAGGAGGGTTCCCCTTTCTCCACAACCTCTCCAGCATGTGTTGTCACTTGAGTTTTTCATCTTGGCCATTCTGATGGGTGTAAGGTGAAATCTCAGGGTCATTTTTATTTGCATTTCCCTAATGGCTAATGAAGTTGAGCATTTCTTTAAGTGTTTCTTTGCCATTTGATATTCCTCTGCAGAGAGTTCTCTGTTTAGCTCTGTTCCCTATTTTTTAATTGGATTATTTGGTTTGCTGCTTTTCAGCTTCTTTAGTTCTTTATATATACTGGATATTAGCCCTCTGTCAGATAAAGGGTTGGTGAAGATTCTTTCCCAATCTGTAGGCAGTCGCTTTGTTTTGATGAAGGTGTCCTTTGCTTTACAGAAGCTTTTCAGTTTTATGAGGTCCCATTTATTGATTGTTGCTCTTAGAGCCTGTGCTGTTGGTGTTCTGTTCAGGAAGTTGTCTCCTGTACCAATGAGTTCTAGGGTCTTCCCCACTTTTTCTTCTAACCCATTTAATGTATCTGGTTTTATGTTGAGGTCTTTGATCTCCTGAATAAAATGTTCCATCCCCATCCTGAAAGGCAAAGAGGATGGACATCAGAAGAAGAAGAAAACAGGAAACAAATTAGGAGCCTCCCACAGAGGGCCTCTGAAAGGCTTTGCCCTGCAGACTATCAAAGCAGAGAGAGACATATAGCCAACTGTTGGGCAGAGTGCAGGGAATCTTATGTAAGAAGAGAGAAATAGTAAGATCTGGAGAGGACAGGAACTCTACAAGGAGAGCAACAGAACTAGAAAATTTGAACACAATGGTCTTCCCAGAGACTCATACTCTAACTTAGTCCCAGACATGGAGATAACCTAGAACCCCTGCACAGATGTAGCCCATGGCAGTTTAGTGTCCAAGTGGGTTCCATAGCAATGGGGACAGGAACTGCCTCTGATATAATCTGATTGGCCTGCTCTTTGATCACCTTCCCCTGAGGGGATAGCAGCCTTACCAGGCCACAGAAGATGAAAATGCAGCCATTCCTGATGAGATCTGATAGACTAAGATCAGAAGGAAGAAGAGGAGGACCTCCCCTATCAGTGGACTAGGGGAGAGTTATCTGTGAAGAAGGGGAGGGAGGGTGGGGTCGGGAGGGGAGGAGGGAGGGGCTTATGGGGGGATACAAAGTGAATAAAGTGTAATTAATAAAAGTTAAAAAAGAAGAAATAATCACACACACACACACACACACAAAGAAAAGCATATGAGCTGCTTGGAAAAAATATTTCACAACACAGGAAATATAAGTCAAATAAGTTTTGTGATTTTTTTTTGCCTGTTGTTTGTTTTATTAAAAATGGTAAAATTAACAGTTACTTGCATATAATCCAAAATACATGAGTGAGTTCACTACTTTCTTTGCTTATCTGGTAATACTGGTCTGGAATTCACATTGATAATCCAAATGATGTGGCCTAGTGGGTTTTTAATAATATGTGCTTTCTTTGTTATATTTAGTATTATGTTCAGAGGGATCAGGCACAACTTTATGGCAACCTGTCTCTTTGGATTTGGATTATGTAAAATATCAAGTGATGATGACGAAATCAAACTATCTACCTTAGCTCAGAAAGCCCTTGTCTAAGGTTTACTTTTAGGACTTATCCAGCGATTCAAGTCTGAAAATATAATCCTTCATGGGTCTTCATCAGCTCCATTCTCGCTGCATCACTTCACTATTGATTACTTAGGAATTGAACACATTAAACAATTAATTATATATGCTTCTTGTCACACATAACGTTTGAATTTATCTCCATTTGTCATTTAATCAAATACAAGTGTTAAGAATATTTCCTTTAGTGGCTACAGCAAATATTGAACCTTTATTTTGGAGGATGTATAATCTAAAAAAGAACAACCAATAGCTAAAAAATATACTAACAAATTTTTATCATATTATATTTATTAAATATTTATTATATATTAGATAAATATTCATATCTGTACTTATGTCTGTCTGTCTGTCTGTGTGTAAGTATATATGTGACACATGTAAGCCCAATTTTATTTCATATTGGCATAATGTTCCTGTGGACTGTACAGTTTACCCCAGCTCACTCAAATGTTGATTTCTCCATACCACTATCTGGTTTCAATTCAGACATTGCATTGCGGTGTTTATTCTAAGCATCTCAGGTTTCAAGTTTAAGGAAACACACCAACCTTTGTTCTCTGTATTAACAATAAAGGTCAAGTAGCCAGTGCTGAGCAATACGGAGAATAGGGTGGGACAGCCTGGTCAGGTGAATGAAGGAGAAAGGATAGAAAGTGGAGGATGGATTCGTGAGAAGAGGAATGCAAAACATCAGGAAAAATGAATTGGACCTAGGACATGATTTAAAAAGCAAGTATAATGTGGGAGATCTGAATGGAAGGAAGCCATACTAGCTTGTAGATTTAGGATGGAGTAATTATTGTGTAGCATTGTGCTCTAGGCTAACTAAATAAATCCTAGTTTCTCTGCAGGGTTATTTGTGTATGTAGTTGATTAGGAAGTAAGTGCTGCTTTACTAAAATGTAAATAAGTCTTAAATATTAGTAATTATTCAACAATTTTATTTTTAAAATTTATTTGCAATTTATATAGTCACTTTATATACCAACCGTACCTCTCTCCCTCTTCTCCTCCTGGTCCCATGCTCCCACCTTCTTCCCCCTGTGCCCCTCCTCTTCTCAGAAAAGGGGAGCCTCCCCAACAACCCACCTCAACACATCAAATCACATCAAGACTGAGCTCATCCTCATCTATTCAGGCCAAGAAAGGCAGCCTCATTAGGGGGAATTTATTGAAAAGCAGCCAACAGAGTCCATGGCATAGACATTTCCTTCTCAACTTACTAGGATACCCACATGAAGACCAAGATGCCCATGTGTACAGGGCTTAGGTCCAGTCCATGCATGCTCTTGGATTGGTGCTTTCATCTCTGTAAGACCCCATGTGCCTAGGTATGTTGGCTCTATTTGTCTTTTTGTGGCATTCTTTCCCTCCACCCCAGGTCCTTCTATACTCCCCTAACACACACAGTCTCTTCCAGAGGGCTCCCTGAGCTCTGCCTAATGTTTTGCTGTGAGTCTCAACATCTGAGAAGTTTCTGAAGTAATATTTCACTTATTAGAAAAGAGTACAGGTGCTGTCTCTGACATGAACTCAGTGGCTGGCTCTTTGATTGCCTCTCCCTTAGAAAGGCCTGGGAGGCAGCCTTACCAGGCCACAGAATAAGATGATGCAGCCTGATGAGACCAGATAGAAGGGGAGGAGCTCTTCCCCTATCAGAGGACTAGGGAAAGGACACAGGGGGAGATGAGGGAAGGTGGGTGGGACTGGGAGGTGATAAGATAGGGGTCTGCAGCAGGGATACAAAGTGAATAAATTGTAATAAATAAATATATAAATTAAATTAAAAATAAAAGAAATGATTGTGTCATGAAAATAGTCTTTTCAATTTGTTCATTGATTAATAATACTCATAAACATATGATGACATAGAAGCAGCTTTGTCAACCAGGTAGCAATTCTTATTCAAAATAGGCAAATTAGCTCAGAACTACTCAGTCTATGAGGAGATGACCATATTAAAATAGACTTAATGTTTCTGATAAATTGTAAAAAGAAGGTGTGAAATATGAAGTATCATCACTAATAAATTTGATACTGAGCTCAGGACAAATGCTTGAGTAGTATAAAACACTGTAAACAAGAAATAAAAATACTTTTTTATATTTATTTTCAAATTTAAGATAATATGGATTTAACTGTACCTTTTTATTTACACAGTGTTAAATACATAAAGTGATCATTAAGAAAATTCTGTTTTGTAAATACTTTATAGTTTCAGAAATGTTTCTTGACATTACAAAAATTTCTGCTTTTTATGGATCTCAGTTACTACGAATCTAGTAATGGAATGCTTTCCACAAAAAATTCAGGGTCTAATGCCATGTCAGGTTATACATGTAACCTTATCAGGAAAGACAAGAACCAAATCAGGATGTGTTCAATGTCAAGGTTCTTCTGATGCATATAGTTACACTCTTTTATGAACTTCCAATTCCAGCCATTTGTTTCAGGCCTTATATGTTGTTCTTGCAAAGCCAGTCAGCTTCTTATTATTTCAAATGATTGCTAAATGCAAACACCTTTGAGCTTACAGCTTCATTTTTTATCTCATGGTAACTCTTTTAATGGCTACTGAAACTGATTACAATAGCAGCCATGAGTTCCATTAATATTCTGTAATAGTAAAAGCAGTTCTTGGCAGGATCCTGAATGGAATTCATCTGATTAAATATGCATTTTTTGATTATTGTCTAACCTTCTACAACCTTTGCTGTCCGTCTTTGCCATTAAAGATTAATATACCAGTATATCAGATAAAATAATATTCTGAATGGATCTGCATCTCTTACCATCTATCAAATCAGGTCAGACCATTATTTTTACTCTTTGAAGACATTTGTGGCTGTAAAATCCCCATTTACAAGGAAAGGAAACTCATTAGAATGCAAAGCTATGCTGTTAAAATGTGTGGACTGTAAAATATACTTTATAGTCATAGCAAAGGAAGTTGCCACCTACATAGAAGAAGCATCTTAAAGGAAGTTAAAAAAAAGTAAGACTGAACTTTCTATTCTTTGTCCATGATCCACCTACTCAACAAATAATTTTGAAGACTCACTGCTTATCTTTATATTTGTCTTGTACAGATTAAGCATGACAGTTGTATTTCAGTTTCTTCTTTCTGAATCATTTACACAGAGCACGCACACACACACACTGCTACGCACAAAAACTTATTGCCTACAAGAATATGTTTTGTGTGAAAACAATGAAAAAAGTTTTATATTATAGTGACAAATTATGCCCCCAAATAAATGTGTTTAATGAATTTCCAGTGCCATTTATTTGTAAGACAGTAGATTTTTTTTAATTTATTTTATTTATATATTTATTTAGTACAATTTATTCACTTCACTTTGTATCCCTACTTCAGCCCCTTCCTTTGTTCCTCCCAGTCCCACCTACCCTCCCTCTTCTTCCCCTATGTCCTTTCCTTAGTCCCCTGATGGGCAGGCCCTCCTCCACTTCTATCTGACCCTGGCTTTACCACGTTTCATCAAGGCTGGTTGCATCATCTTCCTCTGTGGCTTGGAAAAGCTGCACTCACCAAGGGAAGGTGATCAAAGACCCAGCCATTGAGAGTATGTCAGAGACAACTCTTGTACCCCTTACTAGTGAAACTGAGCAGCCAATGGGCTTCCTTACAGGATAGACATCAGAAGTACGAGAAGACAGGGAACAGGACAGGGGCCTTCCATATATGACCTCTGAAAGACTCTACCCACCAGGGTATCGAGGAAGATACTGAGATTCACAGCCAAACTTTGGACAGAGTGCTGGAATCCTTATGGAAGAAGAGGGAGATAGACCTGGAGGGGACAGGAACTACAGAGCCAAAGTATTTGGTCTCAGGGGGGCCTGCAGAGAGGGATACTCCAACTAAGGACCAGGCATGGAGAGAACCAAGACAGTTGATATTTAAATCTTTCCTCTTGAAGAAAATTTAATGCTTTACAGAACACTATACTGGCAAATTGTTAAGGCAAAAGCTCCAGTATAGCTGACTTTTTTTTTTCCAGTGCATTTGGCTTATATATTTCAGTGCTGGCTCTATTTGATATGTGAAAATCTAGCCCAGTTCAATTTATTTTGCACTGATACAAAACAGTATGTTCATATACATATGAACACAATACCATGCAATATTACAGTTTGTGAATATCTACCTACTGGCCCAAAGTAGAGAAATATGCACTAGTTTTTTTGTGTACACATTGCCAGCTCAATGTGGAGAAAATGAGAGCTGAAAATTCTCCTGTTTTAATCACTTTCTTCATATAAATGGTAATTGTCAAGAATTTGTAATGCTTGGTATTTCGAAACAAACACACTGTGCAGAAATATAAAATATATGTGAAAACTATATAACTGACATAACATATCTGAACAGGAATTTCTTTCAGAATGCCAAGGTCACCAAAAACCTGGAGGGACCAAAACTTTATAGAAAACAACATAATGTTTACATGGAATCGACTCACAATCTCCTAAATAACTTAAAATATGCTGAATAATTGCCCAGATGGCTTAGTGTGTAAAGGTCTTTGCCACCTAGCTTGATGACCTAAGTTCAATCCAGGAACCACATGGTGAAGTATAACAATAGACTCCTTCAGGTTGTCCTCTCACATCCACTAGTGTTCCATGGTACATACATGCCATGAACATGTGCAAAGAAACACACACTCACACATAAATAAATACATCAATAGAGAAATGAGTAAATAAATGTTGAACAAACAAAATCTCTATATTAGTTATACTATATAATGTAGTAGCCTTATTCAAATAATTGTTTGACTCCTTTGCTGAAGAAATCTTCAGTGCTATGAAAGTTGTAATCACTCATGGCTTACTGGTAGGGATGCAGCCAGAGACATTCATAATTATCAGATTGTGTCACTGTGAGAATATCAGAGAGTGAACATAGACAGCAAGATGACTAGCCTGCCAAAGTGATATAATCTCATGAAATTATTATTGTATATGTGGTTTATCATTGACCAACATGTCACCAAATGACATATTACTACATGCTAGACAGGTTTTTGAGTGCACAAATAGAGAAATTACATGTGCAAGGCCAGCAGTATTTGGTAAGATTTTTCTCCACAGTTAAATTTATTTTAACTGATAAATAATAGCACAAAATTTCATATATTACTGAGGTACCTTGTATGATTTCAATGTATGTACTCACTATCATTAGTTTTCACGTCACTATTTCTTCAAACATTTATCATTTCTTTATGATAAAAATATTAATATATTACTTTTTGCTTTTTGAGCAATGTAGTCTTCCATTTCAAGCCATAGAAGCAACTATGATTTATAGTTGGTTTAAGTTGTGTTCTGTCACTCTGGGCATGTTTCCCTCGCTTAATTAGTGCTTATGGCTATGGGCAGAAATGTGTACCTCTCATATTTGGAAGGTATTCTTTAGCCAATTCTTTAAAATGTGTTCATGTCTAGACATAGCGCCATTAAATAGCTAACTGCTTTAGTAATCAATGGCTAGGCTCTAATTCAATTGGACTGTTTTCTTTGTGAGGAGAGTCAGACTTTAGACAATACAGACAAAATTCCAGCCAAGAGAGAAAAGAGCAGAAGGAGAGATATTACTCTTTGAGTCTGAAATGAACTCTAACTAGTATTTTGAGAATTTTTTGCAGCAGTTGCTATTAGGGAATTTTTAATTATCTTGTTTTTGAGATCATAATATAATTACACCATTTTTCTTTATTCATTTTCCTCCCAAAAATCCCTCATGATTTGTTTCAAAGTCATAAGCTCCAATAATTGCTCTTACACGAATATATATATATATATATATATATATATATATATATATATATATATATCCTTGTAATTTTAAATATAACCGTCTCAGTCTGTATAATGTCACTAGAATGCATGTTTTCAGAGATGATGATTTGGCTTTGGAAAATCAATTCATGTGCTATTCGCTGAGCACATGAAGAAGGCTTCCTTCCACTTGCAACACTTCCTAGTTTCCTGTAATTCTTTGTACAGGGTTGGAACTGGGCTTTCCCCAGTCCACACTTGTATGTCTACCATTGACCTCATTCAGTTTATGCTTACACAGTCATGTTGGTGAGACTTTATGGGTGTAGCTTCTGATATTACCAGGGAACACAATCTCACAGAAAATTCTCGCACCTTGAACTTCTGTCTCTTTCATATGCTCACACCCGAGTTCAGCATTGTTCTCTGACCAGGAAGAGGCTGAGGGACGCTGGGAGAGAGGTGTAGCTGGTGGAAGGAAGTCACTATGACCTGCTCTTGCAAGGTTCCACTTGACTCCTAGTCCCAGTTGCTTTGCTCTACTGTCCTTAACTGTGTGAACAGACTTTGCCACAGTCTCCTGTTGCTGAGCTTTTCTCAGCAACAGGAGAAATGCCCTGAGAACACGACCGAAAATGAATCTTTCCTCAACTGAGTTGTTTTGTCAGCTGTTACAGTCACAGCAGACTCACACAATGTCCGTCTTCAAGACAAGAAGGACAGCCAAGGTGCTTCCCTTTTATCTTGGACTTCTAGTCTCTAAAACATGAAGAAAGAAAGTTTTTGTTTTGTCTAGTCTTGTGATACTCTGTAAGGCAGACCAACAAAGTGAGCATACTTAGTAGATATTACTTGTGAATCACACTGGCAGAACAGCTAGGTCCCTAAACCCACAGAATTTCATAATACAGTGCTACATTTCCCTCATCTCAAATAAGGGCAATCTGTTGCCCTGCTTTATCTCACAAGAGAGATCAGGAATGCCTCTTTCTTTCAGCTCTAGTGACTTCATCTTAGTTCTATTGCTCCAGAGCAGAGAGTAGCTATTAAAATTGGTGGAAGGCTTTTTCTCTGATCTACTTGATAGTTAATCTGAATATAATATAAAACAACAATCCCATTTATATTCAGATCAACTAGACATATATATGACATAGATCTTTCATAAATAAAATTAATATATTGATATTAACTTCATCCATGTGATTTAAATAGCATTTTGCTTATATTATTGTTAAATACCATAGGTATATTTGGGTTCTCATGTCATATTTTATTAGTAGAAAACAACAGCTGTTATTTTCTATCTGCAGTTGATACATTCACATTTAATAATAGTCACTCATGTCCATCCTCAAAACAAAAAGACCTGTATTTTTCAGGATGTTAACTATGCCAACAAAGTTTGTCATCTTAAAAACATATCTGTCTAGAATGTCATCTTGTCACATGCTTCTTCCCCTATTTGCTCTTGCTTTTCCGAGACCTTTTGATAACCTAAAATGCCACAGACTGTCAGAGTATAATGAGTCATGTATTATTGCTACCCCAATGCCTGCCTGGAGACTCATCTTTTCAATAGGTTCTTTCTAATGTCTGAATAAAATGCCTCCAGTATAGAAGCCTCTATCCGTGGGCTATCCTCACGAATTAAATTATTTACGAATCACAAAGCTTCAGATACACTTGTGAACATGAATATTTTTAATGGATATAAAATTTGTAACTCATGTTTTAATAAAACTGTATAAATTACAGCAATGCTAAAGAGTCAGATTTTCACTTTCATAATTTATCGCCTTAAAATGTTAGCGTGATTTTAAAATACAGTATTCTCAGACTAAAATTTTCTGTTTATCTCTCTATCCTTCTCTCTCCCCACTCTGTGTGTGTGTGTGTGTGTGTGTGTGTGTGTGTGTATGTTTGTGTGTGTGTGTGTCTGTCTGTCTGTCTGTGTCTGTGCGGCATCTCAAAACTATCTGTCAGATGTTAATCTTAGAAAATTCTCCATGATCTTTACCTTTTTCTTTATGTGTTGTTTTTGTTTGTTTTATTGATTTGTTTGTTTATTTCTCTTTGACATCCTTCTTTTATTCTTCATCATAGAAGTTGTTTATTATCCTCTTCAAGTCTACCACATACATGTTTCTTACCAACTTTGTGTGTGTGTTTGTGTGTGGGTGTAAATAAATGTGTATGCAATTTTTAAAAATTTCCAAGAGCTCTGCTTCTACTCACCTGTGTAACACTGTGTTACACTCTGTGTAGTGTTATGATCCAGTTAACACCTTAGAAAACCTGAAAGAACCTGAATTATAATTTATATTTGTGGAATGATAATTTAAAATGATATTTTTTCTATTAGCATTCTCTTACTGATTCATGAAGTCACATATAATTGGGCCAACAAGTATCAAATACTGTTTTAGTTCACTTCTATCTATGAAATTCAAGGAAGGCACTTAACTTGTGTATCCCAGCTTCCACAGCTATTAACAACAAAGATAATAATACTCCCTCTAACCCTCTAGGCTTGACGTTAAGATCAAATATGAAATATCATTAAAAATTACTTCATGCTTAGTGAATGTAACATCTTTTATCTAGAAAAGTAAAATTGTGCAGTAGAACATTTGTGAAATAGGAAGAAATATATATATTTGATTGACTTGGAGAAAAAAGATCTCTAGTAATACACCAATAGCATTCAAAGGCCTGTTGTGGGGGAAATATGACTGGGTCCAGTGTACTCTGATTTATTTGTCCTTAATTAATGCCTCTCAGCAGGGGAAGCTAGACTGTGATTCCAAGCACAACAGTGTACTTCAATAATATACATGCTATATAATATTTTTTATATGTGCATAAGGACAGATTGACTCATCACTTACAAAAAGTAGTCTGGTTATTTTTCGTAGTTTCCCCAAAAACGAATAAATTGGTGACATTTATCTTATTGAATAACTGCTAATAAGGAGCTTTGTCTGTGGCTTTTGTGTGTGTGGCTGTTTGTACTGTAACTTATTTCTCGGGAGAATCTCTATGACGTGTTTTTAATTAGTATCAAACATTTGACCTGGAGACATGTGATTTCTTTAAAGTCAAGAAGATCCAATTACCCTGTATAGATTTGGTGCTGGCTTCTGAAAATGTATTTTGCTAACATCAAATGTGTCCTACAGCGATGCTGAGCTCATATCGTCATCATCATCATTTAATGAAATGGAAGTTTATGAGCTTTGAGTGAGGCTTGCCCTTTTTGTTCTAAGTTGGTCTTGAGTGAGACATCTGCAGTGGTTTGCTTTAGAGATTTGGAACCCCAGTTCTGACCTACTGGTTCAAACCCTGGCAATCCCACATTCCTCTCTGACACCAGAAAATTTCGGCAATGTCAGTTTTCTGACATTTCAAGCTGAAAGCAATAATAAAGCTTTTATGAAGATTTTCAGTTAATATAGTTCAGTACTCCACACAGTAATTATGCACTTGTCAGTGGTTGTCATTATTATAACAATTATTGGTATAAGATATTTAATTTCTAATTTTATTGCAACAACAAGCATAAACTCTTGAAAGTTAAATTATGGTATTAGATGCAAGAAAGGTACTTAAGGTCTCAGAATTGAGAAGAGTTTCTGAAATACTCCTTTTCTTAAATATGACATTTCATTTAAAAACTAATACACTTTCAAAATTATTCCATTAAGTATGCATATCAAGCACTTTACAAGTTTGTTAAAACTTGCAAACATAGCAAAATATCACAATTCAATGTTCATTGGACTTTTTTACCATCTACTGGTAATTTATTTGGCAAAATGTTATACTACACTTGGTGCAGTTTGCCAATCAAAATGTCAAATACTATTCAGTAAACTTCTGCATTTCAATATTTGTTTATGATAGGCAATGCATTAATATGTTTGACTTCTAAAGGTATAAAATGCACATAAACTATCCTGTGTCTTTATATGTAGCTATGCAACCCGTGACAATGTATTGGTTCCTTAGATATGTCTCACAAATACAAAAATGCATTACCCATCTTCTTTTTTTTATTGTTTTAAATATTAGTTACAGTTTATTAACTTTGTATCCCAGCTGTAGCCACTCCCTCATTCCCTCCCAATCTCACCCATCCTCCCTCATCTCCTCCCTGCCCCCTTCCAAGTCCACAGATAGGGGAAGTCTCCTCCCCTTCCATCTGAACCTAGCTTATCAGGTTTCATCAGGACTGGCTGCCATGTCCTCCTCTGTGGCCTAGCAAGGCTGCTGCTCCCTCTGGTGTGTTGGGGGGCGGGGAGGGTCAAAGAGCCAGCCATTGAGTTCATGTCAGAAATACTCCCTGTTCCCCTTACTAGGGAACCCACTTGGACACTGAGCTACCATGGGCTACATCTGAGCAGAGGTTCTAGATTTTTAAAAAGGACACCAAAAGTTCAAGCAGCAAAAGCAGAAACTTGACAGAAGCTGTAACAAAAATGCTTCTGCATAGCAAAAGACAGCAATCAGTAAAGTAAGTAAAATTGAAAAACTCACACCTTAGAATGGATTATTCTTCTAGAAGTGGATTAAAGAAACTGTATATGGGGTATCAAAATGTTCTATTGCAAAAATAAAATGAGATCATTTATTTTTTTCTTTTTCTTTTTATTAATTACAGTTTATTCATTTTGTATCCTCCCTCTAACTCCCTCCCTCCTCCCCTCCCAGTCCCACCTTCCATCTTCCCCACCCGTGTCCCTCTCCCAGTCCACTGATAAGGGAGGTCCTCCTCCCCTTCCCTCTGATGCTAGCCTATCAGGTATCATCAGGAGTGGCTGCATTGTCTTCCTCTGTGGCCTGGTAAGGCTGCTCCCCCTTCAGGAGGAGGAGATCAAAGAGCAGTCCAATCAGTTCCTGTCAGAGACAGTCCCTATACCCATTACTACGAACCTACTTGGATCCTGAACTGTCATAGGCTATCTCTCTGCAGGGGTTCCAGGCTATTTCCATGAGTGGTCTTTGGCTGGAGTATCAGTCTCAGAAAAGACCCCTGTGCCCAGACTTTTTGGATCTGTTGCTGTCCTTGTGGAGCTCCTGGCCTCTCCAGATCTTATTATCTCCCACTTCTTTCATAAGATTCCCTGCACTCTGCCCAAAATTTAGCTATGAGTCTCAGCATCTGCCTCAATACCCTGAAGGGCAGAGCCTTTCAGAGGCCCTCTGTGGTAGGTTCCTCTCCTGTTTTCTGTTTTCTCCCTCCTCGATGTCCATCTTCTTTACCTTTCTGAATGGGATTGAGCATCTTAGCCAGAGTCCTCCTTCCTAATTAACTTCCTACGTGTACAGATATTAGTATGTCTATCCTATATTATATGTCTAATATCCACTTATGAGTGAGTATATGCCCTGTGTGTCTTTCTATTTTTGGGATACATCACTCAGGATGATCTTTTCCAGTTCCCACAATTTTCCTGTAAATTTCATGATTTTCTTGTATTTTATCACTGAGTAATATTCCATTGTGTAGATATAACACAATTTCTGTACTCATTCCTCAACTAAGGGGCATCTGGGCTGTTTCCAGTTTCTGGCTATTACAAATAAAGCTGCTACAAAAACATGGTTGAGCAGATGTACTTGATATATACTTGAGCATCTTTTGGATATATGCCTAGGAGTGGTATAGCTGGAAGGCAAGCGCTTCTTGAGGAAGCGCTATTCCTGATTGTCTTAGAAAGCACCAGATTGATTTCCAAAGTGGTTGTAGAAGTTTGCATTCCCACCAGCAGTGGAGGAGGACACCTGATTTTTTGACAAAGATGCCAAAACCACACAATGGAAAAAAGCCAGCATCTTCAACAAATGGTGCTGGTCTAACTGGATGTCTACATGTAGAAAAATACAAATAAATCATATTTATCACCCTGCACAAAACTAAAGTCTAAGTGGATCAAAGACCTCAATATAAAGCCAGATACACTAAACCTGTTACAATAAAAAGTGGGGAAGAGCCTTGAACTCATTGGCACAAGAAACAACTTCTTGAACAGAACACCAAAAACACTGGCTCTAAGGGCAACAATCAATAAATGAGACCTCATGAAACTGAAAAGCTTCAGTAAAGCAAAGAACACTGTTGTCAAAACAGAACAACTGCCTACAGATTGGGAAAGGAGCTTCACCAACCCTATATCTAACTGAGGGCTAATATCCAGTATATATAAATAACTCAAGAAGTTAAAAAGCAACAAATCAAGTAATCCAATTAAAAAAAATGGGGTACAGAGATGAGATAAAGAGCGAATTCTCAATAGAAGAATATCAAATGGCAGAGGAACACTTAAAGAAATGTTCAAAATCCTTAGTCATCAGGGAAATGCAAATCAAAATGACCCTGAGATTTCACCTTATACCCATCAGAATGGCTAAGATGAATAAAATGAGATTTTTAAAATGTGAAAATTATCCAAACAAACATTTTTCAAAGGCATATGCATAAGTTGGGGTTGGTAAACACACATTGTGATCCTGAGCTATGTAGCAAGTACCAGAGACCATGAAACCATGGCTTTAGGAATCAGAAAGAAAATACAAATTTTCAACAAATACAGAACAGAATGCACTAATCATTAGGGTAATGCAGAAGATCCATGCCACCACAATCCACCATCATCTGTTCATCTAGATAGAATGGCTACAATTAACGACAAAAAATAAAAATAAAAATAAAGAAATCGAATGCTGGTTACCAAAAGGGGACTAGAAGTCTGTGGGAATGTAAATTAGCATAGATAAACGTTAAGTTAAACAGTATGGGGATTTCTCAGTAAGCTAAAAATAGATGTCTATTATATAACGTAATTATCCCACCAGGAGGCACATAAAGAAAATAAAATCAATATAGCAAAGAGATACCTCTTTTCCTGTTTACTGCAGAACCATTCCAAGAATCAACAGATTCCTTCAGTGGGTAGAAGAGGTGATATGTGTGCTCAGTGGAATGTTATTCATCCATAAAAAAGTAAATCCTGCCATTTCTGTCAATATGGACAAAACTGGAGGATATTACATTTGGTAAAATAAGCCAATTATAGACAAAAATATAACACAATCTAATTCATTTGTACCTCATCTTCTTACATAATGAGGTTATAATGCACAGCATTAAATGCGTTCTTCTGTCCTTTACCTTTATTAAAAATTTAAATAAAAGCTATAATTTGGTAGATAATGAACTTCTTTATATAGTAAGTTAAGAGTCGAAGTGTGTGACTTTGTTCAAGGAATGTCATCAGTCCAATGTTTGAGGCAATAATATTGAGAACAAAGATGCTATTAAACACAACTGAGTAAATATATTACAAAGCTGAAGGGAAGATTTTACATGTGTGCACTCACTGTTGGAATGCATTTTATTAAATGAGTGTTGTTAGATTGGGTGTGACATAGATTCTTTGTAACAATTTTAAGAAATGTTTTAAAGTATTTATTATTTTCTAATAATAACAAAGGTAAAGAAAGGGTGAATGGCAAAACAGGTCGCCACCATGCCAATTTTTCTGATTCTAACTGATCTATGAACTTCGTATACATCAGTTCAGGGAAAGGATGATGGCAAGACGCAATAGATATACCAGAGCACCTGGGAAATATTTATATAAGGATAAGTGGTATTTCACTGAGCCATCATTCAGCTTCAGCAAGCGAGATTCATGAATTATAGTGACACTAACATTGTCTTCCCTAAATGAAGAGCTGGATATGACTTTTGTGAAATTCTTGGGTCCTATGCCCCTCTGACTCAAAACTGGCCTATGACATAACCTTGAGAATTGACCTTTTCTGCAGTACTGCAATACTCTTACACACTTTTCCTCATGTGTCATATCTTTCCTCATTCTATTATTTTTCTCCAATTTATCATGTTTCCCTTGTATTTCCTCAGAGAAGATTATGCTGGAAGTTTTATTTGTGGATCTTAAATACGTAAAATATTTTCTTTATATTATTCTCCCCATTGATTTTATGTTAAATGAGTCCCAGAAAGAAGAAGCAATTTTCACATGCCCAAACAAGTATTAGTGAACATTTCTACATTTTTTATTCCTTATATTTAGTATTTGGGCATTTTTTGGTTTTCATTTCTTTTCAGAGGGGTCTATGATCTTTGTCAATAGTAATATTCAGAAATGTTAACATAATATCCACTTTATTGGGTAATGGGGCAGATTGTAAATCTAGGCATTCCCTTCAAGCCCTAGATAACTGTTTAACTATGTTCTGTTACTATAAGTTAAACTCTATAGTGCTTAATATATGTAACATCAGAACATATGTCTTCTTATTAATTACATTACAACATAACACAGTATCATGGTTTAAGTTTTAGAAACTATGGCCAACTCAAGAAGAACTTAATGGTATTTTGTAAGTTTTTGTTTGTTTGTTTAGAATGCTTTGGCTGGGAATTTTCCCTCCTTATTGGTCATTTGTTTCAATTTTTTGTGTATTTGTGGGTTGTCAGTGTGTGTGTTTGCCTCTGCATGTGTATGTGTTTCTACATGTTCTTTGTTGTTTTGTTTGTTTGTTTGTTTGTTCTATTTTGTTTGGTGATTTCAGACCACTTGGCCAACAACCTCTTTAGATTTAAGCCATTCCTAGAACTGTAATTTAAATTTGATAACAAGTGATGTTCAGCAGGGTCTCAATTATCCCAAATGTTTGGAGATTTCATTTAGATTGCCTTCATAAATGCATGTATTTTTGGAAGTTTCTACTATATTAATTTTCCATTCAGACCCACAAATGGACCTTGTTTTTAGTTGTGCCTTGTGATATTTACCCCCATATATTTCCTTCCTCCTTCCTGTTTTGTCTGTCTGTTCCAGTTTATACCCCCAGCAATCTATGACTCTATATTCTATTTTTCCCTCCTAAAGAATCCATCCCTCCCCATAATGTTCCTTACTTTATAACTAGCCTCCATAATCATAAAGATTGTATGTAACCATTCTGATGGGTGTAAGGTGAAATCTCAGGGTTGTTTTGATTTGCATTTCCCTAATGGCTAAAGAGGTTGAGAATTTCTTTAAATGCTTCTCTGCCATTCGATATTCCTCTACAGAAAGTTCTCTGTTTAGCTCTGTTCCCCATTTTTTAATTGGATTTGTATGAAAAAAATTTCAAGTCTCTGAAGAAAGAATTAGAAGAAGATATGAGAAAATGGAAAGATTCCCATGCTCATGACTTGGCAGGATTAACATAGTAAAAATGGCCATCTTACCAAAAGCAATCTACAGATTTAATGCAATCCTCATCAAATTGCCAACATAATTCTTTACAGACCTGGAAAGAAAAATTCTCAACTTTGTATGGAATAACAAGAAACCCAGAATTGCTAAAACAATCCTCTACAATAAAAGATCTTCTGGAGGTATCTCCATCCCTGATCTTAAGCTGTACTATAGAGCAACAGTTATAAAAACTGCATGGTGCTGGCATAGAAACAGAATGGTGGATCAATGGAACTGAACAGAGGACCCAGAAATAAACCCACACACTTATGGACACCTGATTTTTGACAAAGATACCAAAACCATACAATGGAAAAAAGACAGCATCTTCAATAAATGGTGCTGGTCCAACTGGATGTCTACATGTAGACAAATGAAAATAGTCCATATTTATCACCCTGCACAAAACTGAAGTTCAAGTGGATCAAAGACCTCAAAATAAAACCAAACACATTAAATCGGCTAGAAAAAAAAAGTGGGGAATACCCTAGAACTCATTGGCACAGGGGACACCTTCCTGAACAGAACACCAACAGCACAGGCTCTAAGAGCAACAATCAATAAATGGAACCTCATGAAACTCAAGCCTTCCTTTAATCAGATTTCCTTTCAATCTTTCTGTGATTCCCTGACCCTACATGGCAGCTCATAACTGTCTGTAACTCCAGTTCCAGGTGATCTGATAGCCCCACACCCATGCACATGAAATAAAATTAAATGACTTATTAAAAAAATGAACAATCTCCACCAAATGCTACTCCTCTGCTGAGTGGAAGTGAATTTCTAGGGAAATGAATCCTGTTAAAAATTTTATCATTTTATTATATTAAGTCATTTGAATTCCACATTTTCTATTTAGCTTTGAAAGAACCTGGATCACAATCATCAACCACACTGATTTCATTTTTATTTAGGGATTTTCCTCATTCAGATATGAATAGTTTGAAAGCTGAAGTTGGTATTGATAGATTATTTAAAATATATTTTTAGAAATATGAAAGCCAGAGAAAAAGGAGGGTTTTTTTTTGTTTGTTTTGTTTTTGATTTTGTTGTTTTTTTTTTTTTGTTGTTTGTTTGTTTGTTTAGTTTGGTGTTTCTGACCTTAGGTGAGATCTCCTTTATTTGTTGTAAGGAAGCATGTTGTCATGCAATTCTAAGGCTTGATAAGCTGCCTACGGAGGAAAGAATGAGACCCCTTAAAGAAACAGAACGAATTTCTATAGTCCATTAGGAGACCTAGAAAATGTAGTCTTTCAGCAGGAAACTATCATTCATAACTCTGAGAAGATACACCAACACCCCACTCCCCTTTACACACATAAACACACACACCACATACGCATAAGGTAGGATATTATAGCTGCTTTCTTCTGAAGAGGATCTTTGTCTTTGTGAGAGGGGGTAATTCTTAGTCCATCCAAGAGATCCTCTTGTCATGTACTATCGGAGAATCATAATCTGATCATCTGCTTCAATGGATCACATGATTGCCATCCTATCTTTTGAAAGATTCTTGGAAAATAATTATTAGAGGTTGCTAGGCATATGATTTAGTTACAGAGAAAAACTGACAAATTTTCTAAGAAAGTTGAGGATAGGGATGAGCAGAGGTGGGAAATACAGAGTGGGCTAGTATGAGAAAGTGGGCATAGAGTTGATTCATGTGACAGGGACTGGTCCCATTGCCAGGACATTGTACTAAAATGAGCTACTAGAAGTACCAGGGAGTTACAGAGCATCAAAGAAAATAGGAGAAAATAGAAACCTACTGTATCTGGCCTATCATGGAAGGGACGATGGTCTCTTTTAGCCAGTGTTTTTCCACAGCGTCTAAAAGGTTTATTTGCAGATATATCAGGAACAAGTGTAGCCGTTGTAGGGTGAAAGCTACTGGGAAAGACGTCATTGAAAGTTTTGTTTGGATAAATGGTGAATTTCAGTAAGTCAAACATTTAACAGACAGAGCAAGAACATAGGAGTGAGGATAATAAAGAGAGAAGAGGGATCGAGGGGAGGAGCCACAGTGGGAGGGAAACAGAAGGCAGTTTTTTCTGTCCCTCCTGTCTTTAGGCCCCATTTCAAAATGGTTAAGATCTGTTGGTAAGGAAGTAGTATTTTTCCAGCAAGGCACAAATCCCATCCGTAGCAGCAGTCAGAGCTAGTCATTTTTAATTCGGGATACTGCAACAATAAAGGAGTACAGCTGTCCTTGAAAGGTGTTAATCTGATTTGAGCTAATAAGGTAGACAGGGTGCAGAGAAGGCTTCAGTCCACCTATTTTAGCCTCCAAAACAATGTCTAGAATGGCAAGAAGAATAATAAGTGTAATGTCCCAAAGTCTATTAGTCCCCTTTCAGAGGTCACTCATAAATGTTAGTTTTATTTCCTCACATGAGGGGATGAGAAGAGAGCTCTTCTCAAGCTTTTCTAGATCTTTCTGAAGTCTTGCTGGTTGATTCAACTCAGCTACGTTGGCCTAAACCCTTTTCCAAGCTGACTGATACAAACTGGCCCCTCTTGGATTCTGATTGAATTTCTCCTCCTGGCCTCAAACTAATTCTAGCAATATGTTTTAATCTTCTGTCTCCTCATTCTCTTTCTCATTCTATCTTCACTTGTTTATAGGTTGTAATCTCTGCAACCTGTTCTCTATAAAATTGTCCTGGTAATCAAATCTCAGTATAAACTCCCTTTCTCTCTTCCTGTGCTGCTCTTGCATTGCCTCTCTTTCCTATCCTGTTCTCTTGAGAGTTAGGCATATCAAATATCTGACACATTCTGTCAAATCTTTCTCTGATTTGATTTATCACTTTGTCTGCCTCTCAACTAAACATCACTTTGAAACATGCTGCTTCCTTCTGTAAACTATCCTTACCTTCACTGTTTTGGATTTCATGTGCGTACTAAGGGCATGTCTATATTCCAGCCAGATCACACTGTTATCCAGAGCACGTCTGCATCCCAGTCAGATCACAAGATCAAGACAGTCTTTTGATGTGATCCCTTTCCAGAGCAGCCACATTGCTGGATTAAAATTTCAGTGACTTCTTTTAATGGTTTGGGATGTTGATTTTTCAGTGCTCACTTTGAAGTAACATATGCTCAATGAATGGAGCAACAATTAGTGTCTAAAAAAAGTTCCATCCAAGAGGCCAGGAAATAACATAACAGTTGGCAAGAATCAAAAGCTTAGGATTTAATAACTGTATAATTTTGTGGGAAACAATAAGAGACAAAGTTAAATGAGAAAAAAAATATTTGCGTAAAGATTAACCTGAGTTAAATAAAATTGTACATGGTGGTACCAGGTACCAAAGTTCTGTAGAATGATAGGGTAACTGTAATGATGTTTGTAATGTCAGCCTCCTACATAAGAAATTGGCACCTGACGCTTTACAAAAGAAGTCAGTTAAAGTCAGCCTCAAAGAAAAGAATCTGAAGAAAATGTGTCTAAGTGATATTCCTTGCTTCTATATAAGATAAACTTTGTAAAGTTGTTTCAAATATTAATAAAACCAGATATTTTTCAATACCAGAAACAAAGTATTTCAAGTAAAACAAAATATTTGGTTAGAAACAATTTTTTAATTTTTATTTTTTATATTAATTACAGTTTATTTACTTTGTATCCCAATTTGAGGTGGTGAAATTTAAAAAATTGTAACTAATACATTACATAGTGATAGTATTTGAAAATATGAGTAGTACATATTTTGTTAATATCAAAATTTTATATTATATTCCAAGATCATATAGTAAATATTAGGCTGTATCAAGAAACAATTTAATTCTGAGTTGTACTTCCCTAAAAGAAATACTTTTTTTTAATTTAAATGTATTCTCAGAGATAGTGAATCTCTTGTTTTCTCCTCAACAGACACTTCTCTAGAACAATCTAGAAAATTCTAAGTTACCAAGTCAGAGACTACTGTGTCAGGAGTAAATTATTCATTTTACAGAATTTTCCAGAATTAGCACTGTGAAGGGATCTTTTCAAAATCTCTTCCATATTCATTCCATATACCTAACTAATTGATGAATTGAGCAGTCAGTTATGTCAAATCTATTACAAGTAATTTATACGTAACAGGCTGAATTAACAAAAAAGACTAAAACCAACATCTTACTCTTTTTATTTATGAACAGATCTCTGGCATCACATGTTGACAGCAATAGGCATGCTTCTTAACATGTTTATTAACCTTAATATTAGATTGTTGTTTAATTGAGATTGAGACTTAATTGGTAAATCAAGATAACCAAATTTTAATAAGTTTTGGCTCCTGTAATTTCTCTGAAAACATGCAAAGGCATCATTGCCAACACCTATATACTCTTTGTAGGCTTCAAGGTAAGAGTGCAGGCACTGGCCTTCCATCTGGGTAGAGAGTAGATTGTATTGTCAAAGCACCACATGTGAGCTCAGGTTGGATAGGATTTCCTTTATCGAAGTCATCTCCTCCTGAAGACTCTCGCATCTACCGTTCATCAGGGAACATGGATGGTTGAGGCATAGACCCAGAAATCAGTTTTTGCTAAAAGAAAGAACTGAATGCCAGGGTAAAAGAATGACCAATTGAACTAGCATGCAGGTACCATACAGGGTGGTAAGCTTAGATACAAGGTATCCTTGTTGACAATATTTCCATATATTAGTTCAGAAGACACTAAGGACAGAATAGTCACAATTTTCTACTCTGCAGTTTGAGACATTTGGGATGTAAGTATAGACTCTGAGATCTGGCACCATGCATGATAATCCATTACACTGTCACATGATATTAATTCATTTTTACATAAGAAGGATGTTTTCTTTATGGTTTGGACTAAATGGTCAAAGCTGGCCAGGCTTATGCAGTAGGAGCAGAAACAGCAGACTTCTGGCATGTCATGTTCTTGCATCTTTGCAAGAGTGAATCTTTGTCTTGCAATGAGACCAGCATACAATTTATTCTGGTGGGATGGTGTTACATCCAAAGATACTGCTTGAGCATAGGAGGGTTCATACCATGCAAGTGTATTGTGATTTACCCATTGTACTAAAGTATTTGATCTTTTTAAACATTTATTTATTACAGTTTATACACTTTGTTTCCCCCCTGTAGCTCCTTTCCTCTTCCTCTCCTAATCCCATCCTTCCTCCCTCTTCCCTATCTGTGCCCTTCCCCAAGTCCATTGATAAGGAAGGTCCTCCTTCCCTTCCCCCTGATCCTAGTCTACCAGGTCTCATCAGGAGTGGCTGCATTGTCTTCCTGGTAAGGCTGGTAAGGCTGTTCCCCCCTCAGGGGGAGGTGATCAAAGAGCAGGTCAATCAGTTCCTGTCAGAGACAGTCCCTGTCCCCATTACAATGGAACCTACTTGGACACTGAACTGCCATGGGCTACCTCCGTGCAGGGGTTCCAGACCATCTCCATGAGTGGTCCTTGGCTGGAGTATCAGTCTCAGAAAAGACCCCTGTGCCCAGACTTTTTGGTTCTGGAGCCCCTGTCCTCTCCAGATCTTACTATTTCCCACTTCTTTCATAAGATACCCTGCACTCTGCCCAGAGTTTGTCCATGAATCTCAGCATCTGCTTCGATATCTTGCAGCATAGAGCCTTTCAGAGGCCCTCTGTGGTAGGCTCCTATCCTGTTCCCTGTTTTCTCCTTCGATGTCCATCCTCTTTGCCTTTCTGCATGGGGATTGAGCATCTTAGTCAATATTTTATAATCATTTTATAATCTGTCTGATTTGGAATATTATTTTGTATTGAACATGCTTTAAAGTTATTTAGACTTGTTTTTCTTTATTTGCTTTAGGCTTAATTTTAAAAACATATAAAGAATACTATGATGGGGAAATAACAGAAGACTTTATGATATGATGTGAGATAAAAATTGCTCTAATAGCTCAAAGCTTGTCTCTGCAGATCTCATTTTTACTTTTGATGACTGATCATTAATGTGTATATCTTTATTATCCTTAACAGTTTACAATTAGTAGTAACTATTTTATAATATTGGGGTTTTATAATTTTATGCCTTTTAAATTTGAGCCTTAAAAAATATAATTCTCAAACTAAAGATCCTTTGGTATCAAAATAATGTTTAAGCTGTAAATATAATCTATGAAGAGATAGGTCTTTTAGTGTACTTTTACAAAATCCCAGCTTTTTATGTCACCCAGTTTCTTCAAATAACCAAAGCTTAACAAAACAAGAATATTGCTGTCTTTATATAACTCAGTTTCATCAAATGGCTAAACCTTAATAAAATTACCAAAAATATAAGTTTTTTTCATGAACCTGTTGTAAAACAAATCATCTTAGAAGCCCTGTGTTGCTTTCTTCATCTAAAGTAGGCAAGTCAGTGATAAATAGAATACTACATGATCACCTTAACCATAAATAAAGTGGCAATAAAGTCACACAGCCTGCCTCTATCCTTATGAGGACAAGATCCAAGATGGCAGCAAGCCACAGGGCTGCTAAGTCATCAGCCAAGATGAAGCAAGCTATATGATCCTCCAAGGTCAGCCCATCAGGCACATACCCTTTCCCTAAACAAGAGTTGAATTCAAGTTACATACATGTTATGCAATAGCAAATTAAGATTATCATACATGGACTTTTAACTATTAACTTTTTGCTTTAAAGATTTTAAGCTAACATTTTGGCTTGAATTTTTACAGCCCTTTTTAAAAATTTATTTAATTTTTTATTAATTACTGTTTATTCACTTTGTTTTTATTTTATTTTTTATTTTTATTATTAGTTACATTTTGTTAACTCTGTATCCCAACTGTATCCCACTCCCTCATTCCCTCCTAACCCCACCCTTCCTTCTTCATCTCTTCCCTGCCCCTTTCCAAGTCTGCTGATAGGGGAGGACCTCCTCCCCTTTCATCTGACCTTGTTTTATCAGGTATCTTCAGGACTGGCTTCGAAGTCCGTCTATGTGGCCTAACAGGGCTGCTCCTCCCTTGGGAGATGGGGAGGTCAAAGAGCCTGCTGTTGAGTTCATGTCAGTTCATCTCCCTGTTCCCCTTGCTATGGTAACCTAATTGGTTACTGAGCTATCAAGGGCTACATCCAAGCAGAGTTTCTAGGTTATATACATACATGGTCCTTGGTTGGAGTATCAGTCTCAGAAAAGACCCCTGTGCCAAGATATATTTGGTCCTTGTGGAGCTCCTATCCTTTCCACGTCATACTAACTCCTCCTTCTTTCATATGATTCCCTGCACTCTGCCCAAGGTTTGGTTATGAGTCTTAGTATCTGCTTTGATACACTGCTAGGTAAGAGTCTTTGTGAGGCCTTCTGTGGTAGGCTCCTGTCTTGTTACTTGTTTTCTCCTATGTCCAATGCCCATCCCATTTGTCTTTCTAAGTGAGGATTGATCATCTTACCCTGGGTCCTCTTTGTTGTTTATCTTCTTTAGGTGTAGAGATTTCATTATGTTTATCATTTCTTATAGGTATATATAAGTGAGTATATACCATGTGTGTCTTTCTCCTTCTAGGATACCTCACTCAGAATGATCTTTTCTAGTTCCTACCATTTGCCAGCAAATTTCATGATTTACTTGTTTTTAGCTGCAGAGTAGTACTCCATTGTGTAAATGTACCACAGTTTCTGTATCCATTCCTCAACTGAAGGACATCTGGGTTATTTCCAGGTTCTGGCTATTACAAATAAAGCTGCTACTAACATGGTTGAGCAAATTTCCTTGTTGTTTGCTGCCTTTTAAAACTACACTTATAGATTTGAGATAACATTTTAGAGATATTAAAGCAGGAAATGTCCTGAGAGTTAAACATCTGGGATTATACACTGTCATTTCTATAGATAGAAAACAAAGAAAACAAAACAAACAAACAAACAAACAAAAACACCAAAAAAAAACAAGGAAAAGAGGTGGGGTACTTAGAGTTAAAGGAATCCAAGAAAAAGGTATGAGATAAATAACAGTAATCCCTATTTGGAATAATTTACTTTTTAGCTATTTTAAGCACATAGTACTTAAAAGCACCTTTTGTTTTTCTTCTTCTTCTTCCAGTCACAGAGTTAGGTGGCCAGCCTGACCCAGGACAGAGATATAGGACAGAGATATTGGACAGAGACATGCTTAGCTTGGAGCAGACTGGCCAAATTATAACTTCAGAGGCTGGATATTCAGAAGAATAGATCATGAAAAATCTTTCAATATTATCTAGACCCCAATGACATTTGAGTCTGTATTAAAACTGAAACCAGAAATCTACATAGCCATAATCAGGTTGTGTGTCTGCCACAGAAAGCACACGATCTGAAATGCTTTCACCTCTTAGCTGCAAAAGATGCAAGCAGGACTTTGCAGGTCTGGAGAGAGGTAGAAAGATAAGTAGGCAAAATGACAAGGCAAATAAAGCATAAAGCAAAAAGACTTTTATGCTCTCTCACTTAGGAATAATCGTAAAGATACAATTTTGGAGACCCAGCTGATATAGCAGGCATTGTGGTACTGGACATGGTTCTAAGCCAGAACTTTTAGGTACCATTAAAGCGAACTTCCGGTTTTATGGGGGTAGGGTCCTCAGACTAAACTACCATTCTGTCTTATGGAGTTATTTAAATCTGTTTAGATGTGGGGTTCTCTGTGGTTTGCAACCCTTCTGGGCAATGGGGAGGGTCTAACAACCCTTTTACAGTGGTCATATATAAGATATCAGTTGTATCACATTACAACTCATAACAGCAGGAAAATTACAGTTATTAACAATGGAATAATTCTATGGTTGGGGTGATCACTACAAGAAGAACTGTATCAAAAGTCTGCAGCATCAAAAAGGTTGAGAAATACTGTTTTACATATTTAAATTGAACATTACACACTTTGAGTTAGCAGTTAGGCCATTTCAATTGTGAAACTCTAGTGAACTGCAGACCTATGACTTTCAAGTGAAAGGGTCTTAGAGTTTTCTGTAAAGCTCTTGGATTCTTAGACGATCTTCGTTGAAATGACAGACACAGCAGTTAATAAAGGATTGTCCCTAACCTAATAGAATAATTCCAGGGCAAAGGAGCTGCAGGGCCTTGGGAAGATTCTGAGAGCTTTCATCTGAATATGTATAAAGTCGCCAGTTCCTTTGACTGAAGGGTCTTGCACAAGAAAGCTGCAGTGAGCGCCTGCCTCTAACTGAAGTGTCTCTGAATTAGGCCCAAAGAATCACCTTGTTCCAGTCATTTGCTCTTGCATGAGTGTGAATGTAGCAAGGCCTCCCACCTCAGTCAGACTCTCAGGGTCAGAAGGGAAAGTGAAGAAAAGGTCAGAGAGAGAAAGGGAAAATAAAAAGCTTCAAATGGTGACCCCACAGGTCCATTGGGTCCTAGAGTAACAAGTTTGTGCTGTCTACTGGACACAAAGGTCCTTCATCCTTTCCAGGTTTCAGCACCATATGTTAGATGAAGTAAAAAGTAGTTGCGAACAGACAGAAGGTGGAAAGAAAGGGAGGCCTGGTCTGACGGTAGGAGGGACCACGTATCTTCACAGAGAGGGAGCCTTTTGTCACCCAAATGTATGGATAGAAAGAATACTAGGGAGGAAGCTGAAATATTGCTCTTTATGGGGCAGAAACAACTCTGTAGTCTCCAAGGTAAAGTTTGAAGTGTAGCCTTTCAAGAGAAAACTATCAGGTCTCCCACTAAAATTTTATTGTTATTAAACACGTACGTTATTTCTGTTTTTAGCCTGCAGTGACCTGGAATTCAGAGAGGTGGCGAACAGACTGAGAGACTGGTTCAAGGCCCTTCACGAGGGTGGGAGCCAAAACAAGAAGACAAAAGCACCGCTGAGGCCCGAAAGAAGCCGTAAGATGTTAAAATTGGATAAAGCTATTATCTTGAAGATGGTGACCTATAGCCGGTGATCTTCTCAGGATGAACACACTTGCCACATTTATCCTTTACCTTAATGCGTTCATGGACCCAGGGGTTACATAGCAGGATACTATTTAAAAATTAAGAAAGACAGAACAAAAGAGAGGAGGAATTCCAAAGCTCTCTGTATAGGAAGATATAGACATAAAGGTTTTGTAATAACTACTTAGAGATCATAAGAAGACTCATTTAAATGGATGGCATGTTGACTTTGGTCCTGTATAAAGTGGTTATATTAGTTTCTTAAAAGTCAGTTTCATGTAGAGTGCTTGGATAACATGGGTTTAACCTTTGCAGGAGTCATTAATCTCACCAGTTGAGAATAAGACCACTACCCCATTTTTTGAGCCCAGTTACAGAAAGCTTTAATTAAATACTGACCATGATGATGGACTTTATCCAGTTCCATTCTGTGGTTCCCAGAAAATGGTGATAAGTCACATGAAAACCATTTTGGACAAGGTTATAAAGGCAACCCCATAAGGCTGCAGTGTTTTCCTTCAGGCCCAGTCAGGGGCGATCATGCACCTTGAAGTATTTCCTGCCTAAGCACCTCCCACCCACATGAGACCAAGCACATCTTGGGCAGTTGGGTCAAACAAGCTTGATTAGCAGGGAATATCTACGCTCAGACAAGGAACTCAAAGGTTAGAGGCATTTTCACTTTATGGCTCTTTTAGGTTCATTAATTAAAACCTAAAACATAAATTTGGCTTTCATATACAAAAAACAAACAAACAAAAATATGAAAATTGCTAAATAAAAAAGAGGTATTGTTATGAACAATTTTATATTATATTTGTATGAAATTCATTTTCATTTAATGAACGCAGAAATTATACTGAAACATGACTGAATATTTCAAAGATCAGAAAACTTTTTTTTTTCCTAAGAGGCAAGAAAAAAAAATGGAAGAGGTAAGTTCTGTAGCATATCTGGCAAGAATTATCTGGCATGTGACCCTCAGTGTTTATCATAATGAATATGATTATCAGTTCTACTTAGACCTCTCACGATGCATTTTCTGTCAAAATGATAGCACCATTACACAACTGTCTGCGATATTCACATTTTTCTAATATCTTTCTATTTTTCCTCCAGGTAAGTTATTTTTTCACAGTCCCAAACCTACGTATTTATGAATTTTACTTTCTAGGATGATTTAATAAATGTGAAAATTAAAGTCCCCATAGAAATAACTTTTCACTGGGCAAACATGCATACAATTCTTATGAATTATAGAAACAAATTACAGTATTTACCAATACCACAGGAGCGTTTCTGGTATGTGTCTTTTAGTCAATTTTAGAGCTTGGGCAGTTTAAGTGGTTTTCTGTCTTTCAGTTGAGTTTATTTCATAGTAGAAACAACTAAATACATCTATTCTCCATCTTGAATAAAATATGTTAGTTGGGAAAGGCCTTTCCAGAACATTGCAAATTGAGTTTTTACTAATATGCATATATCCATAGCCATATTCTAAGTACATACTCTTGAATAGAGTATGTACTTTCTTTTCAGTCTTTTTCATTCAAGAAATACCATGAAACACTGTCACCATGGTTATTGAATTACAGGAAGTTCCTCTAGAGTTGAGGATCTTTGCCAAATGAAGGGGAGAAATGTGAGTGTATAGAGAATTACTTAAGAAGTTAACAGAGAGTGCATTTGCAAAGGATGTTTCCTTCCTTAACCAAAAGCCAAGCTGTCCAATGAAACCTCAGGTTTCTTCATCACTGAGTCTTTACACCCCCCTTGATGAATCATTCCCAAAGTGCACTATCTTTCATTTTTAAACCAATTCTGAAGCAGCAGGTTTGTGTCTCCTGTTTGTTGATCTTACTTTTTGAACTACATCTCCCATTTTCTCTTTCCAGTATGCTGAAATAAGAGCATGAGGCAACAAGCCAAGCCCTAGCCCATTTCCTTTTTTTTTTTTTTTTTTAAAAAAAAAAAGCTTAAAAAAAACAACAACTTGTTTTTTGGAGTATGAATCCATTTAAACATTGTACTACAGTACTACACTTTCAGTTACAATACTAAAAATATTTAGAATTTTAAAACACAAAAATTTGTTTTGATGTTGATATTTTAATATGACAGTGAGCAAAATTCATGCATTATATGACATTATGACATTAACATAAAATCATGAAAAAATATTCTGGAATGTTCTATGACTTTTTATGTATTTTACACAGAAAATTATGAAGAAAAGTAATTTATAATTTCTTTTGAACAGAAGAAA
Source organism: Psammomys obesus (assembly GCF_907164565.1). NCBI lineage: Eukaryota > Metazoa > Chordata > Mammalia > Rodentia > Muridae > Psammomys > Psammomys obesus. The sequence continues at coordinate 1,257,044 of NW_026596433.1, read as the reverse complement.
AATTATCTCAAGAAAATTTTGTCATTTCAATGGAGAGAAAAATTCAATCTTAGCTTGGCAGCATGATAACATTTCATTCTGTTTTTAAAAATATATTATGTATAAATCCTTAAATACTAAATGTCCTTGTCAAGGAAGAAGACTTTGTTAATCTTTTCTGACTCTGTGTATTTTAACTTTACCTCACACATTTTGGAGTAGTATGTGATTTTAATATTAGGAAAAATGACTTCTTTAGCAAAACATTGTCTTACAATCCTTATATATCAATATTTTTCTGGAAGAGTCATACTTACATAAAATTTTAATTTTGCTACATTTTTATTTTATAGAGAGACATATGAGGCGGATAATTATAAAGTATTAGCCACCAGCAATTTCAATAGATTTTGTGACTATACATTTTATACTTTTTATAGCCATATGTTTCTTTGTAGTAAGTCTCTTTAATGTGTTGAAATAAACATATAATTCACAGTGCCAAGTACGCACATTCCTCTAGGCCATTAAAAGAGGTAAAATTCATACATTTAAATGCATGCTTTTGTATTTCATCAATTAAAAAAATAGCTGATATTTGGCTAGCTAGCATAGGAATATCATTTCAACTTAATGAGGATCTTAGAAATTATTTGATGATAACTTAATAAATCATAGCTATTGTTGGAATAAATCGTATCATTCATTTGAATAACAATTATATATTTATACACTAATTTTGGTGAATTTGATCAGTATTTTAAAGTATTCTTTAAAAATACTCTCAAATCAGCTACAATATATGCTTAACACTGTGTGCGTCTCATTCTAAACCTATCCCTGTTTGTTTGTTTATATGTTGGGTTTTTGGTTTTGTTTTTGTTTTTTTTTTGGTTGTTTGGGTGTTCGGTTTTTCCAAAACAGGGTTTCTCTGTGTACCCTTGATTGTCCTGGACTTGCTTTATAGACAAGGCTGGCCTTGAACTCTGCCTCCCCTAGTGCTGGGATTACAGGCATGAACCATTGTGCCTGGCTCCTATACCTGTTTTTAATTAAATAACTTTAAACTAGTCTCTTCTACCAAGACTGACTTCAATTATAGAAACTAAATTTATAAAACTTTTCAGTTATAATTCATATGAAAAATTGAAAGTAATAATGTTATTATTCATTTTGAAAAATGAAAAAAATATATTTATATATAATAATAATTTACATATTATATAAACTAGATGAAATTGAAAGTTGTAATTTACTTATTTACAACAAAGATTGTTTTAAGAGATTTTATCTAATTTTCTAATATGATCACATTGAAACCCACTGACATGGCTAAAACATATGTGAAAACATTTTACTATCAAAGCTGGGAGAGAAATCACTGTACAAACCTACCTTTATATGTTGATAGATTCCAATATGTATTTGTCTGAGGAAATCATGAATGTGGCTTAAAGTTAACCTTGGCAGAAAAGCATGCTGCATTTGTGAGAAACAGAACACTTTCCATATGAAAGAGCCAATCTTACATTCAATGAAATGTGACATAGAGCACAGTGTAAAAGGAAGGGTGGTTTCTCTCCTTTAATTTGTGTTAAATCTGTTGCCGTAAATTGATTTCTATGACATTATTTTTGGTATTGCTGTTTGGTTAATACTGGTATATATTATTAGGCAGGAATTAAAATTACAAACTAAAGAAATACATTCTATTCTTTCCAATAAAAGTCTCTATTTGTTTCTATTAGGTGTGTCTATAATATCTTGTTAATATTAAACATCTTAACATATATTGTGGGGCAACTGTTCAAGAAGTAGCTGAACTGCATAGCTTATTGCCTAAACAAGTATTTGTCTTATTATTTATAATTTTTCTTTCAGAGACATCTTTTTCTTAGCTAAACACTGTTCAAGTTTCACTCTGTCAAAGCATCTGGGTATATTCTGGTCCTGTTTTGAAAATTAGAATGGTTAGAATTAAAAACTAATGTGCTCCGATTTTCAATGGAGGCAATGTCAACATTGCACAGCAACCGGGCCGTGGCATGGTTACTGCCCTCAACTCTTAAATTTAGGAAGAAGGAGGGACGACACCTATTGAAAATGTACAAATGTAAGAGATCATGAGCAACTTTAAAATCACAGACAAGATGGGTACAGAAAAATCAGTTGTACTTGCTAAAGAGATCAGGGCCACTGAAAATAAAACTGTTTTTCAGTGTTTCCATGTGGTTTCTCAGTGGCTCCATGAGAAAGGTAACCTAGAGTAAAACCCATCAAAGACTCCAACTGGTGAAAAGGCACATTGATTTTAGAGAGCCTGGTTTGAGAATTTTGCTGAACAAGTGTTCTTTTTGAGAATGATCACACAGGAAAAAGATTTTAGAGGGTTAGTTTCCTAGTTGCTCAGACCACTAGAGTTGTAATGCGAGGGAATCAGACTACATATTGAGCTGTTAAGAAAACTTGAATATCTTATCTACATGATGCTCACTGTTGCAGATATATAACTTTTAAGAGTTATGAGATTTGTGCATCAGTCTCTGCAAGACCCCTGGGCTCATATTTTTTACTTTGTTGGTCTCCTTGTAGGACTCCTGTCCCCTCCATGTCCTTCTACTCCCTTCCCCTCTTCTTCTTCCATAAGACTCCCTGTCCTCTGCTCAAAGTTTGGCTGTATCAGCCTCTGTTTCAATCCCCTGTTGGGTGGAGCCTTTCAGAGGACCCACTATAGTAGGTTTCCATCCTATTTTCTCCCATCTACGCCTTCTGGTGTTTATCCTGTTTTCCATTCTGAATGAAATTTATGCATCCTCTCTAGAGTCCTCCTTAGTGTTTAGCTTCTTTAGGTCTGTAGATTTTAGTATGGCTATCCTATGTCATATGGTTAACATCTGCTTATAAGTGAGTGTATACCATGCCTGTCTTTCTGTTTCTGGGTTACCTCACTCAGAATGATCTTTACACAGAGAGGACATACACTCCCTGCTCAGATGTAGCCGACTGGCATCTCAGTTTCCATGTGGGTCACAGAGTAAAGGGAGCAGTGGCTGCCTCTATCATGAACTCCTTGCCTGCTCTTTGATCACTTGCACCTGGTGATATGGTGTTGCTAGGACACAGAGGAAGAGGATCCAGGCAGTCCTGATGAGACTTGATAAGCTATGGGCAGATGGCAGAGGAGGAGAAATCCCTCTTTAGGTGGACTAGGAGAAGGGGATGGGGGAAAGTTGGGGGGGTGGGACTAGGAGAAGTTGAGGGAGGGAGTGTCAATTGGGATATATAATGAATAAATTGTGAAAAAAATAAATTAAAAAAAAATCAGGAGCTAGTTTAGCCATGCACTGATTATCCAGAAAGCTGAAGCCAGAAACTTACCTACAAGGTCTTTAGAAGGAGTTCTGAGAGGGCATTTTAGGGACGTGACAACTATGGTTCATTAAAGAGAGCAAAATGTTGGAATTCCCAGTGCCGAGGAAACAGTTGGTGAGGGAGCAGGGCCAGAGAGATGCTATGTATGTTTCAAGTAGCAGTGGTGGAGCCCAATGTGAAGCCATCATGAGCCCATGTGAAGCTGTCATAAACGCAATGCAAAACCATCACATTTCCCAGATGCAAATATGAGGCTGCAGGGTTTGACATTTTCCTGCTGGGTTTTAGTCTTGCATCCATCTAGTCTTTCTTTGCTCTCTTCCTGTTAGAATGTTCCAATGTACTTCCAGCTATATTCCATTGTATGTTAAATACAACTATACATATATTGACTCATAGTTAAGAGCTAGCCTTGAGACAAGAGATTGACTTCAAGCTATGAACTATTTAACAGTCTTGAGACTGATAATACATATGTAAACTTTTTTAATTATTTTTTATTTTTATCAATTATACTTTATTAACTTTGTATCCCCCATATAACTCCCTCCTCCCCTCCCAAGCCCGCCCTCCCTCCCTCTTCCCCAACTGTACCTCTTCCGCAGTCCACTGATAAGGGAGGTCCTTCTCCCCTTCCCTCTGATCCTAGTCTATCAGGTCTCATCAGGAATGGCTGCATTATCTTCCTCTGTGGCCTGGTAAGGCTATTCCCGCCTCAGGAGGAGGTGATCAAAGAGGAGCCCAATCAGTTCCTGTCAGAGACAGTCCCTGTCCCCATTACTATGGAACCCACTTGGATAATGAACTGCCACGGGCTACCTCTGTGCAGAGGTTCCAAGCCATCTCCATGAGTGGTGCTTGGCTGGAGTAACAGTCTCAGAAAAGGTCCCTGTGCCCAGACTTCTTGGATCTGTTGCTCTCCTTGTGGACCTCCTGTCCTCTCCAGATCTTACTATTTCCCACTTCTTTCATAAGAATTCCTGTGCTCTGCTCAAAGTTTGGCTATGAGACTCAGCATCTGCCTCAATATCCTGCAGGGTAGAGCCTTTCAGAGGCCCTCTGTGGTAGGCTCCTGTCTTGTTCCCTGTTTTCTCCCTCCTCTGATGTCCATCCTCTTTGCCTTTATGAATGGAGATTGAGCATCATAGCCAGAGTCCTCCTTCTTGATTAGCTTCCTTAGGTGTACAGATTTTAGTATGTTTATCCTATATTATATAGCCAGAAGCTGGAAACAGCCCAGATGCCTCTCAACTGAGGAATGGATACAGAAATTATGCTACATCTACACAATGGAATATTACTCAGTGATAAAAACAAAACAAAACAAAACAAACAAACAAACAAACAAAAAAACAAGGAAATCATGAAATTTGAAGGTAAATGGTGGGAACCGGAAAAGATCATCCTGAGTGAGGTATCCCAGAAGCAGAGAGACACATAGAGTATATACTCACTAATAAATGGATATATAGGTTTTTTAACAGATTAATTTCATCATTTGAACATCCATCTCTGGCGACATTTTCAAAGAAACTTACCTAAGCAGAAAGCCCCAGCACGGGTGTGAGTAACACCATCCCATTGACTATGGCTCTGAACAGAATTTTAAAAGGAAAGGTAGAGGACCCGAGTATCTGCTCTTTCTCATCAATTCTTTATTGTGACCACAATGTGAACAATTTATTTTCCTGCCATCAGAGTTAGAAGTACTTTTGGCTTGCACCCCTACTATGATGGACCATACCCACAATCTATAAGCTAAAATACGTCCCCTCCAACTCATGTTGTTTGTATCAGATGCTTTGATACAGTGATGAGAAAAATCACTAACACAATCAAAAAAATGGTATCCAGTAGCAGGAGCACATAACTATCACAAGCAGAACTAAAATAAAATCATGTCCTGAGCCTTAAGTGTGAGGATGCTTGATTCCTTTCTAATGTGACGACATGTTGAACATGAAATGTGGTTGCATGAAGAATGGAGAGGTTGCTTGTATGATTTCTTGACTCACGCATCATCAATCAACATGGCTGAATGCTAAACATGAGTGTCACATCTTATTTTATGATATAACTGTAAACCAAGTAATAATAGTAGACTTTTTCAAGGCAATACTAATCTGATATTTTGTTGACCAAATCTTATCAAAGCATTTAGATAAGGGTTAGAAGCCAATGTAGAAAGAAAAAACCTTGTTTGAATCTTTACTATTATAAATATTTAACAGTATATTGCTTTAAATCAACAAAATGTCAAAGCTTTTTAAAGAAATGGAGCAAACTGATAAAGTTTTAAGTGATCTTTATTATAATTTTATTATGAGAAAGGCTTTATGAATATATATTGCTTTAATATATCTTAATACAGTCACTGAAAATTAATAATCATAGAAGGACAATCAGATGCTAAAAACATTTTCATGGACTTTATGACAGTCATATGAAGGAAACAGAGTTTCAATTTTATTGTGTCATTTTTACCAGGATAATATTAGCTTTAAGGTCTTTGTAACATGTGTGTTTGATTTATAGGCCAAGATTTGCTTTTTTTCTTTACATTAAAAAAAAAAAAACAATAACAGTAGAATTGTGCTGGAAATCTTTTAAAATAGGCTCTAAATAGAGCTTCTTCAGAACTATGAAAAGAATATAGCATTAATTTTCCTTTTATAAATGTGGAATGCAGGTAGAAATGATCATCATATGCCAACTCCTCAGATGCACAATCTAACTCTGAATCCAGTGATGTTTTACATTGCTTCTTCCACACCAAATGTTCTTCACAGTGAGAGAAAATGATGGAATTACTTCAACCCCCAGGGTATAGGAAGGCACTCTAATTTCTCACCAAGATATTGCTCACTTTGTGTCATGCTGTCCTCACATTGAGAGGATGATTGAATTTGGCATCAGATGGATTAAAAATAATACCCCATTTTAATGAAATAGGAGCCTTCTAGGTATAACAGGGAACTTCATCTATTGAAAACAAAGATCTAAAGCCAGAAGATAAATTTTCTTTCCTCATTTCAAGTAATAAAATAAAACAACCAAATCATTGCTTATTTTGGTGTTTCTAATTATTAAGACATCTGGCAGTTTCTTCCTTTATTAAGAAGATGTAACTTTCTCTATAATGAAATTTAATTTTGTCCCATAACACCACTAAGGTATTGTCCTAAATTAGTAATATTGAAATTTTGATCAAAAAGTTAACATTTTGAAATCTTGTTATTCTATGTATTTTCATGTATAATTATAAAATAAATGTAGATGAAATTTACTTAATATAGTGAAGCTATTACATTTCATTATTCCAATGGAAATGATGCCATTGGCTTGGCAGCACAGTAAACTGTAGGTAGATTTAGATTCCTCATACCAAACAGTGGAACTACCATTACTATCAGCCAGTTGAGACCCAGGAAAAGTAGATTTTTAATCACTGGCAAAATAGAACTTTGTCAATAGCATTGTGCTTTTAGCAAAATAAAGGACAACTTTCTTCCTAACTAAAACAGTTCACTGTGTTCAGGACATGTTTAATCAAGAATCTGAACCAAGTTTGAATAAAATGGTTAAATATATCCTTGAATATTTCATCATCCCTAGCAATTAGGAGAATGAAAATCTAAAACAGCCTTGAGATTTCTTCTTAGACCTCTCATAACAGCAAAGATGAATAAGGCAAACTATAACTTCAGGAAAAAAATGAATATTTGACTAATAGCTGTCTTGAATGTTCAAGAATTAGTAGCTAAAACCCAAGGAAATGTAAAAGTTAAATATAAACAAAATAACTCAAAATCAGAATGATTTGTAGAGGTTTAATTAAGCATTAAATGAGTCTGTACACTATGGTTTTTCTTGAACAAGATGCTAGAAATTTATTTTATGATGATTATTTGAGACATTCCTATGTACAAGTATTTTCAATAAGTTTCAGGAAAAAAGAATGTATTTAGTATTATATATTAAAAATTTTTGATTATCTATATTTTAACTGAGCACAAAGTTATATGAAGAGAATTAGTATTCTTTTACTAATATCATTTATTCATTCAGTATAAGGTAAAAAATCATGTTGTCAGCATGGTAACTGCATACAGTTTTATGAAATGAATACATTCCATAGGCTACCTTTTTATATAAATAAATTCATGCTTATACAGTGTTGTGTTATTTAGCATTCTGTTGCTGTGACAAGAAACCATAACCAAGGCAACTTATAGAAGAAAATATTTAACTACAGTGTTGGGACATTACCATCAAGGTCGGGAACGTGGCTGTGTTCAGGCAGGCATGGACTGAGAAGTAGCTGAGAGCTACATCCTGAGCCGAAGGCAGCAGACAGAAACAGAGCCCCTGGATCTGGCCTGCATTGTGGGAAACCCAGAGCTCACCTCAAGGAAATACTTCCTCCAACAAGACCACACCTCTTAATCCTTTCAAGAAAGTTCCACTAACCAAGGACTAAGCGTTCAAAATACAAGCCTGTAGGCTCCATTCTCATCCAAATGACCTCAAGTGTGTTAAAATTACATATTATATGTACCTCTTTTAACCATAGTACTGCAATATATTTCATATTAGTTTATGTCCACTTGTAAAATACACCTTTGTGTTAACTTTGGAGTATCTCATTTTGAATTCCTAAGCGTTTTGCTGCCAAAAAAAAAAAAAAAAGAAAAAAGAAAAGAAAGAAAGAAAGAAAGAAAGAAAGAAAGAAAGAAAGAAAGAAAGAAAGAAAGAAAGAAAGAAAGAAAGAAAGAAAGAAAGAAAAATTGACCACACAGGACTGGGATGATAATGCAGTGTTTAAGAAGGCACACTCTCTTGCAGAAGAACAACATTAAATTCCTAGTACCTCATAAGGTGATCCACTACCACCTACAACCCCAGCTCCAGGGAGATGGGATGTCTCTGGCCTCCAACGGAGCAATGTTCACTTGTGTATACCCACATAGTTATGCACTTTCACACAAACTAAAAATGAAAAATGACTTTAATAGTATTGTTTGGCACACTGGAAAAGGTTTGCATTTATAAATTCAAATTTACCCATGACTTGTTTAGTGTGAGATAGAATTCTAACACTTATTTCCCCACTGTGATTTTGTGCGTTCAGAAGAGATAGTCCCGTATTTTTTTAAACATCTTGTCACTGGGTCATAGTTTTGTTCTGTGAGGTTTATTTTCTTTCAGCATGAAATCACATGTAGTCTTTTGCATCTGCCTCATGTAGTTTCATCTCATACCAGTGGTCCTCTGTCTTTGTTTCTCTACAGCAGTGGTTCTCAACCTTCCTATTGATGCAACCCTTTAATACAGTTCCTCATGTTGTGTTGACCCCAGTCATAACATTATTCCATTACTACTTCATAACTGCAATTTTGCTACTGTTATGAATTGTAATATAAATATTTGATATGCAGCATATCTGAAATGACCCCTGTGGGGGTCATTTTAAATAAGCTGAGAACCACTGCTTTATAGGAACATGGATTTTATTTTTAGCTGCTTAAAAAAAATCTTTAATATTATTGTTTAAAGTAAACATAATTCTAATGTGTCAAGTTTTTATTAGATATTTATTTGCATGATATCTGTCACAGTTTGTGTTCTGTAAGATTCTTCTCTACTTGATTAGATAAATTTCATTAGTAGAGATCCCTCCTATGTTTCCTGAGCTATTACTTCTATCCCATAGCCTTCCTTCTAACTCTGCCAATTTAATTACTAATTACTAATAAGGCTGTGTGGCATTGATCCATAGCTTTTCTGAAGTCTTTGCCATCTCTTTCTCCTTAATTGTCTCTCATTTCTCACAGACCCTGCCCCTGCTCAGTGTTCTGATCTCTCTTTAGCTCTGCACTCGAGATATTCTCCCTAGTTTTTCCTAGTGATAGAATTCTTTCTTTCTTTCTTTCTTTCTTTCTTTCTTTCTTTCTTTCTTTCTTTCTTTCTTTCTTTCTTTCTTTCTTTCTAAACTGTTCTCTGGATAAAGGAGAGGGGTATGATAATCATCTCTTCAATAAGAAATTAAGACATTCTATAAGAATTAAAGAGGCAGGTGGATGTACCCTTATCATTTTTCCCAAATCACCTTCTGATTCGCAGTTTGCCCTTTCTGTCTGTTTTCCTGCCTGGCCTTCCTTGAAAGCTTTCCTAGAGCTCTGTGGAAGGATATCCACCACATTCACAAAGAATGAAGTTCTTTGTGTATATCCCGTAAGTTCCTCATTCTTGTGGTATTCCTCCTCAGGCTTTATCAGCTCATGAACAACCTTAACAAGCTTCTTAGTAGTTTGTATGGTATTTCATGCCTCACATACGCAAGGACTCACATCCTATCTCCAGTTGTAGGAACTATATCTTTGTGTAATGATTTGGGGGTATTTTAATGGTTTAAATAATTGGTGTCATTGGACAGAATATAACACTTGTTGCTTCATGAGGTTAGTGGATGAATCATGTCTAAGCGAACATTGCTTGATGTTTCGTGAGCCCTGCCATCCGCCAGTGCACCCTAAGGCCTCCTGTCTTCACTCACTTGTAAGAGTAAAAATCACCACAAAAGGCTGGAGTTAGAATGAGCAATATTGCATCCTAGCTATTCTTTCTCTTGTTAACAGTTTTGTGTGCAGTGCTCCACTTAACATAGTTTTACCAACACAGGGCAATGTGTAAACTATTATGTAGTACATGCTAGTAATGCTTATGTAGAAACAGTACTCTTCATTTTTCATATGTAAATGGATTTCACCAGCGTTTGTTACTCAGTAATATTCTGCAATTTATGATGATGTAGTAAGTATTCAAGAAGATTTAATAGTGACTAGGAAAATAGCATGTAATTGCAATACTGCATTCCACTGAATGATGACTAATGAGTAACAGATGTTGTCTGGTTAATTAATCTTCAAAACTAGAGGTAGATATTTTTATGCCTAATGTAGTTTGAAACAAATTTTCCAAGTTGAAGTTAAAATAATGCTTTTCTGACTACCCAGAACTTCCCCTCTGTTCTTGCCCACTTTATTGATTTATTTTACGTTATGATGATGAGATCCTTCAGACTGAGATACTTAATCCTTTTCTCTTTGCATGTAGGATTTGATACCAGTATTTTGCCAATTTGCAAGGATTCACTTGGCTGGATGTTTAACAGACTTGATACAAACTATGACCTGCTCTTGGACCAGTCAGAGCTTGGGAGCATATACCTTGATAAGAATGAACAGTGCACCAAGGCGTTCTTCAACTCTTGTGACACATACAAGGACAGTTTGATATCTAACAATGAATGGTGCTACTGCTTCCAGAGACAGCAAGGTAAAAGATAAAGCTACTATGGGGGAATTATTTCGAATTTAATCTTTGCCCTCATAATAAAAAATGTTAGCACTACCCAATGCTTCAATTATTTTAGTATTTTTCTAATTTTAATGTTTAATGAAAAACAAATATACACCATATTGAACAAAAATAATTGTGCTAAAGATACAAATGTTCTAAATAAGATGGAAAATGGTAATTAATATTTTATATTAATGTATTTCATTATAGATTTCATTATGAACCAGCAAGCAGCACACAGAGATATGAGAACATAGATATTAAAAGTAATCATTGAAATTAATTTGCTATCTGCTTTCCCCACAGTGTAAAATAAATGGAGTTTTTATCACTATACTGTGGAGTTTTAATGTTCCATTTTGTGATCTTATTAAATGAGTTGCATGAACCATGGCATTCACTGTAGAGTTATTTTTACTCATTTTATTTTCAAAATTACTTAGTCTTTCAATCTTTCCCAAATAGTTTAGCTTGTTAAAAATTTGCTACTGAGAGAGTTTAACAAAACTCTGCAAGAAGTGAGACAAAAGAAAAAGTAATGATGTTTTTATATACTTTTTAAAATAAATTATACATATAAATTATACATTTTCTAGTTAAAATAGAATCATATCATACACCTTTTGTCTTTCATCTTTTTAGCTCATCCCACATACCCTCTCCAACACCTCAAACCTAGCTGAGATAAAAATACTCTTTATATTTAAAATCATGCTTCCAGAATGAACTCAATCATGTCTTATATTAAATACATGCAGAGAAAAGCACCTAAACATCATCACATTATGATAAATATTTGGAAAACTAATGAATCATTGTTAAGTTGGTGCTAACTTAAAAAAAACCTGGAAATGAGGTTAATACAGTACAACTAGCATTGATAGCACTTTTTGAACTTGTTGGAAGCAGAAAGAGTAAACAAGATACTTAAACTATAGCAATTGTTATCATACCTAACATGGAATGACAAAAATGACCTCCACTAAGTACATTTAGTAATAGTTTTAAAATCAGGGAGGATATAATTGTCTATACATTGAGAAGAAGTGAATCAACCGTAGGTCTAGCTACGGAGGAGACATTCACTATCTGTAAACCATTTTAAGTAAAAAGGATTTGGGTGAGAGGAGAAGTCCAGAGGGCCTAGGAGGAGCTAGGAGAAGAGAAACCATAACCATAATATATTCTCTTTTAAAAAATCTATTTTCTATTATGAAAAATGCAAAATTATTAAAATTGAATTGTTTTATTAAATGTTTTAAATCCTACACACTTAAGAATACACATATTTGAATTGATTACATATGTATTCTATGTAGGGAAACACTCTCTCAATGATATTTTAGTCATTGATAACTAGTGTCCCTTAACAAGTAAGATAGTAAGTTCAAGTATATTATCATTAAAATGCATTTCTTCATATTTTTCTTTAACAGTTGCCATTTTAGTTTTGTTGTTTGTTATGTCTTTCATGTTAATGTACATTGAAAAATACATATACATGAACATACATACAGAACCTACAAAGCTGAATTCATTGAACCTACGGTGTCAAATAGAAAAATAAATACTTAATTTTGTATGAAAATATGTTTGAATTAAATTAAGTAAATTTTATTTTGAAAAATATAAAAATTCTTAAAACATTCAAAAATAGCTGGATTTCAGGTACATATCAGTATAAATTTCTATGTAGTAAAAATAAAAGAAATTGATTTCTTTACAGCACATTGAAGACTATTTTAAAAATATTTGAAAGCTTGCCTAATGTCATGTTAGTAAGACAATGAAACTAAAATTTTATTTTGACATGTCAGTGTGTTTTGATGTATATCCTTTATTTAAAGGAAAAGTTAAATTGTATCAGTTTAAAGATGAACTACAATAAATTAGTTAGTAAGTATTACTTTTTTTACTTTTTATTTTCTTAGAATATTTTTGGCCTCACATACTGACCTAGATAATGTACAGCTTAAGCACATTATTTATTCTTTCTTTTTACTATTCCATTTAACAATTGAATTATTTTTCAGTTGGTATAGTAAACAGTTTTAAATTACTTAAATTGCATTGTATATTTTACCTTTTTTCTGGAAGTATATAGTGAAGAAGAATAAGAATTATTTTGATATTTCAGGGTCTTTTGACAGTTATAATACTTTTCATTCTCTACCTAGCTTAAGGATAAAAACTGTTCATTTTTTTTTCTTGTGGCATTCACTTAACCTTTGCAAAAGTATTTTCATGTTAAATTTCAATAATACATATTGCAAAGAAAAACCTGGGCCCAGGGGAATCTGCAGAGACTGATACTTCAACCAAGGACCATGGATGTAGAGGACCTAGACCCCCTGTTCAGAGGAAGCCCATAGGCTACTCAGTTCCCAAGGGGGTTTCCTAAAAGAGGTACAGAGGCTGTCTCTGACAGGAACTCAGTGGCTGGCTCTTTGATCACCTCCACTAGCTATCTAGATATCATCTAGGTGCAGCAGATGGTGCAGCCTTGCCAAGCCACAGAGGAAGACAATGCAGTCAGTCCTGATGAGACCTGATAGGCTAGGGACAGATGGAAGGGAAGGAGGTCCTACACTTTCAGTGCACTTGGGGAGGTTCATAGGGGAAGAAGGCAGAGGGTGAATGTGACTAGGAGGAAACAAGGGAGAAAGGAATAAATTATAATAAATAATAAATAAAAAAGGAAAAAAGAAAAATATGTACATTATTATACCTATAGACTATTGAAGTTTCCTTTACACATGTCCATTTAAGTCACTGATTATCAATACAACACATACAGTATATACTTACAAATTCACTTGAGTACTCTAAGGTTTTCTTTGAAACATGAGTTATAAAATATATTATTTTTAATTGCTTACACATTTGAAGCCTCTGTGGAAGCTAGAAAGACCAAGATTATCCTATGACCTATGTTTGATGAGAGGGTGATGAGTTAGTTCTTTGGTCAAAATCCTACTAGATTTAGACTGCAGACTTTTAAATGTAAAAAGTACACCATCATCTATATCTATGTTATTTTCATTCTTCACCAAATATCAACCATTCTGTGAAATATCCGAAAGGAACTACTATTGCCTACACTTGATAAATTATTACACTCCATTAGGTCTCCATAGCTATTTCTGTGCATGCCTATCTTGATGTATCCACGAGTATGCGTCCATGTGATACCATAAGAACAAATGGATAGCATGGGTGTTTTTATGAAAGAAGAAGCTTTGCTTGAGATTGACCACTTGGCATACTGTCTGATTAACTACATCCTTGAAGAACTATGTTTAATGTCCTTGCAGACCCCCCCTGCCAGATAGAGCTCAGCAACATACAGAAGCGACAAGGGATAAAGAAGCTCCTAGGTGAGTCACAGCTCATTCTTTTGAAGGTTTTATTGCTCATATAAATAACCCCAGGGAAACAGCAACATAAAATCAATACTAATCCAACAAAGACAGACGACCTTAAATTTCATCAGCAAAATTTATGAACTTTTGGAAAGCCATTGAACTTACTTTTATCACCTCACCTATTGAAGAATATGTTTTATTACTCTAATGCCATGTTCATTTTGAAAGTTTCTAAATACAAAAGTCATTTAACATTGCTAAATTTAAGAATCAGCAAAAACGTCTATTTCACTTGATGACAGATGGCAACATATGTGAACACCTATATGAAATATAAGCAAATGATTACATACATGGAGTGAAATGTTAGCTAACAGAAATATGAGCAGTACTTTTGTGACTTCATTAGTAAATTTTCAACTCTAGCTTTTAGTAAGTAAATATTAATGCATAGGTGGGTGGCAGATAGATGATAGCTAGATAAATTATAGATAGATAGATAGATAGATAGATAGATAGATAGATAGATAGATGAGAATTGTATGTTTTAGCCAAACCTTAAACATTTGATTTTTTGGCTATCAATATATTATAAAGCTGTTATATTTCCTTATTGTTTATACATATAGTACACGTTATTAACAAATTCCAATTGAAGTCATTTTAAATTGGAAAAATTTCTAGCAGTGACTATTTTCTATGCACCCTTCTCCCAGCTATCTCCATCCTAGTCTTTGTATGTCGTGAATTATTTTAGCTCATTTGTAAAATCTAAGAAATTATTATTGCTACAATACAACTTGGATTTGACCAGGTCTGTCACTGTTTATATTTTAGTATTGTAAATGCATTGTTTGTATTTTCACAGTAGCACATCATGAGCATGTATTAAAACATTTATACTGAAGACTTTAAAATGTCTTCAAATCTGATTAATACATATTATTTTGAATAGTATCTACACAAGTAAAGCACAGTAATTTTGTATTCTTCTTTAATACATTACATTCTAACCACTTTCCCCTCCCTCCACTCTTCTCAGGCGCCCTTCCATTTCTCCCTTTCCACAGATCTACCCTTCTTCCGTTTTACTCCCTCTGGAGAGGAAAAAGAAAAAAAAAGGCTGCCCAAAGATGATATGCCACTTAACGTGGCATAAAAATCTAAGCACAAACCCTATGATCAAGAATGAACTTGGCCACCCAGTATAGGAGAAAAGGTTCCAGGCTTAAGTAAAAGAGTAAGAGATGCACCCACACCCACTGTTCGGAGTCCAGCAAGAACGCCAAGATACACAACCATAACGTGTGTGCAAAGGACCTAACTCAGACTCTTACGAGGTCTGGGATTGTCGTTTTAGGATATGTAGGTTACTATGAGCCCCGCTTAGGTGATTCTGTGGGCCATGTTCTCACGGTATCCTGGACCACTTTGTCTCCTGCAATCCTTTCTCCCCTTCTTCTGCGGGGCTTCCCAGGCTCTGCCTCGCGTTTGCCTGTGGTTCTTGCATCTGTTTCCATCAGTTGCTTGATGATGCTTTCTCTGAAGACAATGTGGCTAGGCACCAATCTATAAATCCAGCAGAATATCACTAGGACTCTTTTTATTGACTTCCCTCCACATTATGCTTGGTCCTGTCATGGGTATTCATGCTATCCAGCCATTGGTTCTCAGCCATCCAGGCTGGGCCAGGTGTGCTCTACCTTTCATTGTGTGAACCTCAAGTTGGACCAGTTATGAGTTCACCATTCCCAGAAGTTCTGTGCCACAATTACCCCAACTTATGTAACAAGTAGGACATATTGTAGGTAGAAGATTTTGTGGCTATTTTGAAGTCCCTGTCAAACTTGGGAGCCATCGATGGTTGATTTGGGCTTAAAATTCCCTCTTATAAGAAAAATTTACTATGGTCACTCTTTTAGATTCCAGGGAGTTCCCACTACACTAGATTTCTACACACACACGCACACACACACACACACACACACACAAATAGTAGTCTTTTCTAATACTCTTTCAACCCAGATGTCCCTCAACAGAGGAATGAATACAGAAATTGTGGTACATTTACACAATGGAATAGTACTCAGCAATTAAAAACAAGGAAATCATGAAAGTTGCAGGCAAATTGTGGGATCTGGAAAAGATCATCCTGAGTGAGGTATTCCAGAAGCAGAAAGATACACACTCACTTGTAAGTGGATACTAGACCTATAAGATAGGATAAACATAGTAAAAACTGTACTTCTAAAGAAGCTAAACAAGGAGGACCCGGAGTAAGATGATCAATCCTCACTTAGAAAGACAAATGGGATGTACATTGGAAGTAGGAGAAAACAAGAAATAGGACAGGAGCCTACCTCTGAAAGACTGTACCTAGTAGTGTATCAAGCAGATGCTGAGACAAATAGCCAAACTTTGGGCAGAGTGCAGGGAATCATATGAAAGAAAGGGAAGTTAATAAGACCTGGAGAAGACAGGAGCTCCACAAGGACCAATTATATCTGGGCACAGGGGTCTTTTGTGATATTGTATCTCCAACCAAGAACCATGCATGGATATAACCTAGAAATCCTACTCAGACATAACCTGTAGCAGCTCAGTATCCAAGTGTGTTCCCTAATAAGGGGAACAGGGACTGTCTCTGACATGAACTCAGGGGCTAGATCTTTGATCCTCTACCCCGGTGGGAGGAACAGCCTAGCTAGGCCACAGAGGAGGACATTGCAGCCAATCCTGGTGAGACTTGATAAGCTAAGGTCAGATGGAAGGAGAGGAGGACCTTTCCTATCAGTGGACTTACAGAGTGGCAGGGAGGAGAGGAGGGAGGGAGGGTGGAA
Source organism: Psammomys obesus (assembly GCF_907164565.1). Classification (NCBI taxonomy): domain Eukaryota; kingdom Metazoa; phylum Chordata; class Mammalia; order Rodentia; family Muridae; genus Psammomys; species Psammomys obesus. The sequence continues at coordinate 1,240,126 of NW_026596433.1, read as the reverse complement.
TTGGCAGGGAATGAAGCAAGGGGCTACAGCTGGGATACAATGTAAATAAACTTTGTAAAAAAAAATTTAAATAAAACAATTTTAAATTATAACATTTTTCATATTGTTAGAAAATGATTAGCCCAGGACTCATCATTCAAATAGTTAAGTAGTTTGTCATAAAATGTTTTAGATGAAAACCTGATGATTATAAAAACTGGTGGGCATTTTTTTAAAACTGTGACCAGTTGCTAGTGATATATAAATCACTAGTGGAAATAATATTCCAATGCATGAGCATCTTTCTGCAATCCAAAGTTTTATATCATACCTAAGATGAACTGTTATCTCCAAATACATATTTTAGAGTTGATCAAGAGCAAGTTTTACTAAAACTTATCAGAATGCTTTTCTTATTTGAAATTATTAAAAAAATCACATTTAATGATGATATAGGAAGAGTTTCCTTACTTTTCTTTCATAAAAAGTAGGTATCAAAACTATTATCAGTTCTTTCTGATTAAGGTGTGTTATCATGATACATACATAATTTGGTCACCTGCTCTGTCAGGATAAAGTGTCATGTGTTTTAATGTACAGATCATGTCTGTAGTGCAAATCCTTTGCTGATCAGAGTTCTATTTTAAATTTTCTGGCAGAAGGAGTGATTGCAACATGTTTTTAAAAATCATAGTATTTTACATACCTGAATACCACAATATTTTTTCTTGTATTTGATGATCCTAATTAAGTCTGTAAAAGAAATTCACAAATTTTGAATATTGTTAATATTAGTTTATGCCAGTTTACATATTTCAGATAAATTATATTTGTAATAATTAACATCATCTATTTTTATACCTATGGCGCTTTTTAGGATTTAAAATTTTCATCCTACAGGTGGAACCAGAAAATGATGTTCAAATTTTCTCTATATATTAGGTATCTTAGCCAAAAAAAAAAAATGGTGACTCTGTTCTTATAAAAGAGTAAGCAGAGGAGAAAAGGAAATATCTGATCCTCTAGATGATGTATCTAACACTGAAATATTTGTTGAAGAAGTTTACTAAACTTTTAAAGACCTAAACATTCATCATTGCACATGTACTGTGTACTGTGTCAGACTGTAAAATAGGAGTAGCTATCTTCCCAGCATTGGTTAGGTAGACTTTCAGTGTAAAGGGTGTAGTTTGTGTAACAGTGGAAACCAAGAGAAGCTAAATATTTTTGAACAGTGAAGATATTTCAGAAAAGTGTAACAATGTATAAGAAAATACACACAGAGAAATTAACACACACACACACAGGTGCATGTGTGCGTGTACAGGTGAGAGAGAAAAGCCTTTGCTCTGTGAATAATATTTAAACTTCAAAATAAAAGATGGAGTAATGGAGAAAGTGTTCATAATAAGGATTTCATAGTACTTTGACATACGTAAAGTAATAGTATGTTGGGGAGAAGCAGCTTATTTTGGGATACTTTTGTAACATGTTAAGAAAAGTTTGGGTAAATTTGAAAGGAAATTATTGATAATAAGACAGTTGAAGGTCTTGTGTGCTATGCTAAGTGTTCTGAAAGATGTAATACAAGAATAGAATCAATCATGTTTGATTCTTTAGGACTTTAATGCATGATGATTTTGTTTAGAAGATTGCCGTTTATTAATAAACTGTTCTTATTTGTGTGTGTCACTGCGTATGTCACAGGACAGTACATCCCGCTCTGTGATGAAGATGGTTACTACAAGCCAACCCAATGTCATGGCAGCGTAGGGCAGTGCTGGTGTGTTGACAGATATGGAAATGAAGTCGTAGGATCCAGAACAAATGGTGTTGCAGATTGTGGTAAGAGAAATGCTCACTTCATACAATTTCCTAACATATGGATATGTCAAAATCTCATGAACATATTCAAGCATTTAATGAAGAACTGTCCTATTCTGATTATAGAATATGTAGGAAATGTATGAATGCTCGGGGTGAAAAGTAGTCTTGGACTTTGGTAATTGTAAACTTGTATGGTTGCAATAAACTTATATGAAACAGACACATTTAAGTATTTTGAGAATGATTAAAAGCTGAGTTCCAGTTCCAGATTCGAGTTAAAATGTCTGTCACAAAGCAGATTATCAATTATTCTAATTTAAGTCAGCAAAACATACTGCATAGAGTGTGCAGATCCATGTGGAACAGTCGTCTGCGGTCCTTTGGAGGAAACGATTTAGGTAGTATTACCCTCACCACCCAAACCAAATGAAGCCACCCTAACAAAACACAATTTCAACTCTGTTGTATCCAATAAACTAGACTGAGACATTACTGGTTTCCTTATGTCTAGGTATGGATAACACCATTACTATATTAAATGACAGTTATGATTTATGATCTAATAATTTTGTGAAAAGGTATTTTATGTGTCTCTATAGAAATTATGTAAGAATTTGGTATCATATGTATTTTATACTTTTTAATTTACAATCACAAAATCCAGAAGCAAAGATTCAAATAATTTTTGGGTTTGTGTTACACGAATACTTACCTATAAAAATCTTAATTACAGTGCCCCCCAAACTTCTACCTCCATCAGCATGCTATGTTTACACATTTGGGTCCCGTATTATGATGCTGTTTGGGAGCATAGGGAGCCTCTAAAATTTGGAGTGTAGTGGATGTTGCAGGCTTGGGACCAGCAAAGCTTTGGTGTGGATTTTCCCTTTTTGGTTTGTCATGTAATATGTGCCTGCCATAAGTTCAAAATCCCCTTCCCATTATTCCAGCTCTTCTTGTCACTCCAGCAACCATATTTCCCAACCTTGATGGACAATATACATTAAAATTTAGCCACAATTAAACATTACTATACTTTCTCCTGTTTTTCAGCTTGGAAATGATTTGGGTAATATTAGCCTCTCTTTACAGCAAAAGGAGAAGTAAACACAAAACAATCCCAAGGACCATTCATGGAGATAACCTAGAACCCCTGCTCAGATGTAGCCCATGGCAGCTCAATATCCAAGTGGGTTCACTACTAAGGGGAACAGGGACTGTCTCTGACTCTAACTCAGTGGCTAACTCTTTGACTCGCTCCCTGGATTGGGGAGCAGTCTTGCCAAGCCACAGAGGAGGACAATGCAGCTAATTCAGATGAAACCAGATAAGCTAGGGTCAGATGGAAGGGGAGAAGGATCTCCCCTATCAGTAGACTTGGAGAGGGGCATAGGAGGAAATGTGGGAGAGAGGGCAAATTGGAAGGGGAGGAGGAAGGAGGCTACAGCTGGGATACAAGTTGAATAAACTATAATTAATATAAAAAATAAAAATTTAATTAAAAAACGCTGAGAATTATGAGCAACCTTTGGGCAGAGTGCAGGGAATCTTAGGAAAGAAGTGGGAAACAGTAAGATCTGGAGAGGACAGGAACTCCACAAGGAGAGCAACAGAACCAAAAAATCTGAGCACAGGGGTCTTTCCTGAGACTGATATTCCAACCAAGGACTATGCATGGAGATAACCTAAGACCCCTGCACAGATGTAGCCCATGGCAGTTCAGTATTCAAGTGGTTTCCATTGTAACAGGAACAGGGACTGTCTCTGACATGAACTGATTGGCCTGCTCTTTAATTACCTCCCCCTGAGGGAGAAGCAGCATTACCAGGCCACAGCAGAAGACAATGCAGCCACTCCTGATGAGACCTAATTGACTAGGATCAGAAGGAAGGAAAAGAAGTCCTCCCCTATCAGTGGACTTGGGAGGGGCATGCATGCAGAGGGTGGAAGAAGGGAGGGATTGGGATGGGAGGAAGGAGAGGACCACAGGGGGGATACAAAGTGAATAAAGTGTAATTAATAAAGAAAAAAATGTAAAAAAAAAAAAAAAAGAAACAACAACAATCCCAAAAAGCAGATCTAATGGGTTTTATTTTTACTAATATCAATAAGCATACTGAAAATTTAAGGACTTAGTGATTAACTGTCTCTCCTATGCAATTTTTATAAAGATCAACAATGATTATTTAAGAAGAAATAAATAGTAAATAATAGCAAATAATCTTAAATAATTTTCCTTCCTGCCTTGTATTTATTTATTCCGTAACATTTTCATAATATTGGGAATTTGCCTGTATGATGAAAGCAGCAGCTAGTATTTAATACCTACCTTACACAGTGTTAGAAACTAGAGAACATGACTTTATAATAATAATCTTACATAGTTACTGGATTCGTCTACCTGTGATATCAGTAATAGATGAAGTATTTTAATTTATATCCTCCCAATGAGAATTATGTGCAGATGAGTTAAATATGTGAGCAAAAATTATTTTGAAGACTTTACTCCTGGATTTTCTTACAGTTTTGAAACTATTATACACACACACACACACACACACACACACATATATATAAATGTGGAATTTAAGAAAGATTTTCTTCACATCAGATGGTAATTTCAGTATGTTGTGACAGCAATCAATTTACCACCATCTAAATACATTAGCAGAATTTAAAAGAATTAAGAATAAAAATGCAGTATCATTTGAGGACTTAATATTTGTTACAGTTATGAGATATATGTTAATTGTCTTGAAATATAATTAGCTAATTTTAAGTTAATATGAATATTAATTTTATATTGATCTAGGAACATCTGAATGTCAATTCCACTAAGCTGCTTGTTTAATCAACACACGTTTATCATCTTTTAGTTCTCTTTGACACATTCCAACAAGTCTCACTAAACTAAGCATCAATATTTTAGCAAGCTATTGCTATTTCTAGGGTCTCTTTTGAAAAATCAATGTCTTCGCCTCTTTCATCTTCTGGAGTTTTCTCATGTTCATTTGATCAGTAGTTACATCTCTAAATTACTCCTTCCTAGGAAAAGTTGCCTGATTAAAAGGAACCAAGTAACAGTGAAATTACCAAGTATAGCCTCCAGACTTGAGGTCACTAACTGAATTAGATTTATAAAGTTACCTTTAATATCAGGAAGCATATCTATTTGATTTTTAAATTTAGGAAGTCTATGTTTTGCTAAGAATGGTTTACAAAATTCATTTAGAGGACATCTGTGGTAGGCTCCCATCCTGTTCCCCCTCTACTACCACTTCTGGTGTCTACCCTGTTTTCCCTTCTGAATGAGAATTAAGCATCTTCCCTAAGGTCTTCATTGTTGTTTAACTTCTTTAGTTCTGTAGGTTTCACTATGTATGTCCTATATTACATGGCTAATAACCTCTCATGAATGAATATAAACCATACATGTCCTTGGGATACTTCACTCAGGATGATGTTTCTTAGTTCCATCCATTTGCTTGCAAATTTCATGATTTCCTTGTCTTTAATTGCTGAGTAGTATTCCATTGTGTAAATCTACCACAATTTCCAAATCCATTCTTTGGTTGAGGGATTATTTCCAGATTTTTGCTGGAAAAATTGCTATTGTTTCCAGATTATTGCTATTATGAATAAAGCTGCTCTGAATATAGTTGAGCAAATACTGTATGGTTGAGCATCTTTCAAATATATGGCCAAGAGTGTTATAGCTGGGTCTTGAGATAGCACTATTCCCAGTTTTCTGAGAAAGACTCCTCACAGTAGGGGATAGAAGCAGATGCAAAGACTCACAGGCAAACTTTGGACAGAGCACAGGGAGTCTTGTGGAAGAATTGGAATATAAAAGGACCTGGAGGGGACAAGAGGCTTACAAGGAGAGTACTAGACCCTAAAAAGCTGGGCCCAGGGGGGACTGCAGAGACCAATGCATCAAACACCTTGTACAGAAAAGACCTAGACAACCTGCTCAGATGTAGCCCATGGACATCTCAGTCACCATGTGGGTCTCCTAGTAAGGGAAGAAGAGACAGTCTCTGACATGAACTCCGTTGCCTGCTCTTTGATCACTTCTTCTTGGTGGGGTGACCTAGCCAGCCTACAAGACAAAGAGGATCCAGGAAGTCCTGTCAGGACATGATAAGCAAGGGTCAGAGAGTAGGGGAGAAGGAGTTTCCCTATCAGTGGACTAGGGGAGATGGATTGAGGGTGGGACCAGGAGGAGATGAGGTAGGGGTTACAACTGAGATACAAAATGAATAAATTGTAAAGATTTATAATAACAATAATAATAGTGATGATAATAATATATAAGATTTCTAGTCTGACCTGAAATTCTACAAAACTTGGACTGTGATCAATTTTTTTTAAAACAGAAATCTTATACAGCACAGCACTTTGAGCATACACATTAAACAAATGAAAGTTTTAACATACAACATACTTCCCAAGAATGGATTTTTCTTTTATCTTCATTGGGATAAAGAACAAATACAAATTTATTAAACCTTTGAATTTTACTTATTATTTTCTATATTTTTAATTAATTTTCTTATTTATTACAATTTATTCACTTTGTATCCCTGCTGCAGGCTCCTCCTTTATTTACTTATTATTTATATTACTCAGAAATCATTCAATTGTATATTATAGTAAATATGATGTTCGCTTTTACAGCTATAGATTTTGAGATCTCTGGAGATTTTGCAAGTGGAGATTTCCGTGAATGGACTGATGATGAAGGTGAAGAAGATGACATTATGAATGATAAGGATGATATTGAAGATGATGACGAAGATGAAGGGGATGATGATGATGATGGGGATGACCACGATGGATATATTTGATTAGTGACAGCTAACGACAATAAATTCTACATTTTTAATATTTACAAAATAATAACATATTGAGAATTACCTTCTTATCCCTTAACAAAGTGATTCTAAACCTCCACATATATTTTGTATAATTATTTCAAATATTGCAGTGGAAATCATAGAACATTATGTTTAAATGAGAATAACTTGATTTCAGTTTTCATATGCCTTAGAAAAAAAGAAAACATATGGGTTGTAGCCTGAATAAAGAAAGTTGTGACGATTATGATAACAAAACTTTCATAAGAACACATGCTATAATTTGTCAGACAAACGAAGTAGCAATGAAAGTGTGCTTGGGATCATATGTGTTGCTTTTATGACAGATTTTATAAGTTCAATTTATAGTAACTTATTAATGACCTAAACCACAAGGATTCATGACACGAACCGAAATTATGGCATAATATTAATTTAATCTCAAATTTAGCATCTTCTCAAAACTTACAGTTGGAAGAGTAAGAAAGATGGCTTATGGGGTAAGATAGCATGATGATTTTTGAGTACTTATTTAGTGGTGATCTTTTACATTATGAAGTTAGTTTGGATATGATGCTTTATGCAATATGAAGTATGAAAACCATGGATTCTGAAAGTTAAAAACTTAGTTTTTCTTCCTAATTTCCAATTTAAATTAAATTGCATATCATGTGCATTTTTAAAAATATTTGTAAACAGCATCATTTCTAGATTTCTCTATCTTTTTGACCAGCAATCAGGGTACAGAATTTCCACTAGGAGAAGAAAAAGATTCATTTCAACATTTTTTTATTAAATATATTTTATTTACCTAAGACCAAATTTGAAAATATGAATTCCCATTTTTTAAATTTAATATAAAAATTTGAATTTAATCTTAGGATCATGCCTTTTTTTTAGTAGTACCAAAATTAGAGAATGTGTTGTATGGTGCCTTGCAAAAATAGAAATAGGAAGAATTAGCATGCATACCAGTATGGGATATTAGGCAATATTTAAACACACACAACAAATTATTGCTATAAAAGATACTGCTGAAATGAAGAAATGGAATATGTTTCTTTCTTTTTTTCTATTGTTACATAATCCCATATGGACTTGTTTATAATTACTGTGAAGAGTAGCATTTAAGATTAACTGTAACAAAAGTTACTTTGTTCACTATACATCAGTTAGCATGTTAATTAATTGTGTAGACGTTTTGACATGCCACCACCTTTGGGTATATCAGACCAATAGTTTTGTGCTCATAATAGAGGTGAGGAAACCTGATCAATTTTACACACTGGCATCTTTCACTTCAACAGTGAATTTAAAGATTTCCTGGAATATTATTCATAGAAAACACTTTGGTCAATTCTTTCCATTTAATTTATACACACTAAATAAAAACTTTAATGTTGACCTTACATAATATTTAAGCTATAATGCATTTTCTTTTTTACTGTTTATGTATAGTTTACAAAATAAAGAATCTTATAACCAAAGTAAACAGTTCCTTAATGATTTTCTGGGGTACATATAGTAGCATGAAGAGTTTTTAATTTGTTTCTTAACTCTGGAAAATAACATACCACAACAAAAAACCCAAGAAATGTTTCTGAATTTAATTTTTCAGTTTTAAACCAGAGTTGTTAGTGTCTTGAGTACAGTAAGATTATCTTTGTTGGTTAGTTTAATTAATCTGTTCATTTGTCAAAATGTTGCAAAATAAATAATTTTCTTTCCAAAAATACTATTTCAAAATTGATTTTGGTTACGTATTTCTTTTTTAATTTAATTTAATTTTATATATTTATTACAATTTATTCACTTTGTATCCCCACTTCAGACCCCTGCCTTGTCTCCTCCCAGTCCCACATACCCTCCCTCTTCTCCCCCATGCCCTTTCCCTAGTCCCCTGATAGAGGAGGACCTCCTCTTAGTCTATCTGACGCTAGCTTATCAGTTCTCATCAATGTTGCCTGTATCATATTCCTCTGTTTCTTAAAATACTTAACTAAATTTCTATAGTAAGAATATAAATGAAGAATGACTGTATAAAGTTGGATAACTTTATCTAAAATATGTATGAATCTTAAAATTATTTTGAGGTTATCACAAAACACTATAAAGCAAATTACATACAGGTATTTAGATTAATACTATGATTTTGAAATTAACCTTTTATACCATTGCCATTCATGTTTCCAGAATAGCTACTAATTTAACAGCAAATTCAAATATGGAATCAGGATAGTACTGGGTATCCAGCTTCGCAGTACAGCATTTGCTTCTGAAGGCTCTATGTGCAATCTCCAGTGCACCAAAATTACCAAGATTAACAAACTTTATAGAAATGACTTGTATACAGTAAATATATTTTAATGTAGGTGCATAAAACTTTTATTTATGCCAGTCATTAAGTGCCTTGACAAACACGTAATTCACTTTGCCTTGGCAAACTTAGTACAATAATACCTGGGCATTTATTTCCAAGACAGTAAGTATTGGATGTTTGTATTAAACCACTTACTATTTTAGTACTGGAGATTAATCAGTAAACAAAACAAACATGCAGATGCAATTCTAGTATTAAAGATGGACAATATACACATATTTCTAGTCCACAAACTGACACATTTTCTATTATATGCATCTTCTGTAGGCCATGAAAAGGGGAGCCCTCCTCCCTTGCCATCGGACTCTAGTCTATCAAGTCTCATCAGTACTGCCTGGATCCTCTTTCTCTGTAGCCTGGCAAGGCTGCTCTGTCAGGGGAAAGTGATCAAAGAGTGGGTAACAGAGTCCACGCCAGAGACAGCTCCTGCTTTCCTTACTAGGGAACCTACATGAACACTGAGCTGATTATCAGCTACATCTGAGCAGGGGGTCTAGGTCCTCTCCATGGATGGCCCTTGGTTGGTACATCAGTCTCTAAACCCCCTCCCCCCCGGCCCAGATTTGTTAGCTTTGTTGGTCTCCTTGAGAATCTCTTGTCCCCTCCAGGTCCCAGGGGATGTCTTATGACATTATTTTTCAAAACACTGCAAGCAAAAACCATATGACAGTTTGAATTGCAACGAAATACTAAGCATTGAAGAAAATGACACAAAATATTCACTAAAGATATTCAATGTTTCTGGTACATCACAAATCTACAAGTTAGCAAATTGTGCATATGACTGAGTGTGTGTTTGTGTGTATGTGTGTGAGTCAAAATGATATGCTAAGATATGGGAAAGAGGAGGAAAATCAGTGAGATATCTGTCTATCGTTTAAGAGAATCAAATCCATCCATTATAAAAACTATCGTGATTAATTAATAATACAAGTAGTAAGAGAACTTGTTCCATGCATTCATTTCACAGTATTTCACAAGAAGCTAAAGATGTTAAACACAACTCAGAGGGTTGATTCATTTGTTCTGGTTATAGCGTAATCAGAGAGAGCATTTTTAGGGAATTGCATAAATTATTTCATATTATGTAACAAATGTTTTGATGAGTTGTTTCTTATAAAATTAATATTGCCTTAGCTGTCTGCAATTAATAGGTTGCTATATACAAATCACTTTTCAAGATGGCTCATATTCATAGGGAAAATTGAAATCTAAAGCAAACCAGAGCCAGGGTTATGCATGTGTTCATTTTGTCTGATACAGGAATGCATGCAGGTTCCAAATGCTGAGAATAAGCAATTTTCAGGCTCAGCTTTAGATGGGACACCAATAGTAATACCTCCCGAACAGACTCAGGGAATACCAGAAAACAAGTAAGAGGAAGAATGTAGGATGCAGAAGATGAGGAGGGAGCATTGTGAAATACTATCCTCTGGAACTCACACCATTTTTGGTGACTTGTACAAGACCTACACAAGTTTAAACCAGCTAGAAAATCCAGCATGAGTTAGGCATGCTGGTGCATGCCTTTAATCCAAGAACTCAGGGAGGCAAAGGCAGGTAGATCATTGTAAGTTCAAGGCCAGCCTGGTCTACAACATCCCAAGCTAGACAGAGAAAAACTGTCTCAAATCAACAACAAACCCCAAAACAAAACAAAACAAAACAAAACAAACAAGTAAACAAACCAAAGAAGTTTCAGCATGAAGGTAGAGGGGGTGCTGATGCTCCAGCAGAGGAGCTATTTCTTGGTGATGGCTGCTGAGGCAGGGACAATCACTTTGTTTTGGATTTAGTCACTTGTATTCTACCCATGTCTCAGTGGATGACCTACAGGATGTTCACATGGGAAATACTAATTGAACTCTGTGGGTCAGAAAACATAAAGTAGAGGAAGAACCTGAAGTTGACAGGGGCCTTCATTGAAAGGGCCAAAGGAAGTTGAATGAAGCAGAAAGGGAGTTGGGAGTGAATTTTTTTATACATGAAATTTTTAAGAATGAAATAAAAACATGTAGAGCATAGTTGGTATTAAGATATAATATTACATAAATTTATTCACATTTTTATCTTCTGTATTATTCAGATGAGCATACAACATAATAGATTGGCAAGGTAGAGAAGGCAACATAAAACCTGAGAATGTACACACTGGTGGAAAATGGTGACTATATATGCTGTTCAACGGTTCTCTATATCATTCTCATCTTCTGCCAGAGAAACTTTCTCTGATGATGGCCAAAGAAGGCAATAATCTATGGGTATAGCAGAATGTCATTAGGAGTCATTTTATCAAGTTCTTTTTTTTTTCTTTTAGACCAATAGTATTTGTTCTTAATTAAACAAAATAGGCCTCTTACATTAGACCCCTGTTACATCAGGTTCTTGGTCAACCAAGCAGTGCCAGGTTTGGTTTCCATTTTATTGAGTATATGTTGACTTCTCCCTCTAACTTTGTGCCACCACTGTCACAGAGCATCTTCCAGGAGGTACATCTTGTAGATAAAGGCTTGGTGGCTGTCTTGCTGTTTTCCTTTCTCTTTTGATAGCATGCAAAATACCTTCCTATAGCAAAGACAGTGTAGGGGTGAAGGCTCTACGTAGCCGCCAGCTCAGCATCTCCATGTTAAATGTATTGTCTAGGCATTGTCTTCAGCAATGGAGCCTTGCCGTCGGTTGTGAAGAGTAAATTATAGTCTTGACACTAGCCTGGGTTGTTTGGGAGTTCCTATAGCACTCTTAGGGCCAATTAGGTATGACCCAGTCCTGTTACCAGGAGTTCATTTGGTGACACGAAAAAGACACTTAGGACTCCATCTCCCTCATCATTTGTCAATTTCATTTAAATTTTCTTCTCATCTGTATATATTTTAGGAAATTTTTTATTGTATTAGATTTCCATACTACCCTTTAAATACTTATTAGTTGTCTCTACCCATATTCCCTACAATAATCCCCTCTTTCCCCCACTTCCCATTTGATTCACCTATTCAAGTCCCCTTCCATATACATATATATGGAATGTACATGTGTGTGTGTGTATATATATATATATACATATATATATATATATACATACATATAAAAGTGAAAATCTACTTTTCTAGCTTGGTCTTTCTGTTCCCTCTATTCTATTTCTCTATACCCACCCTCTGTATTTCTGTGGATTGTAGTTGGTGTTCATTGATTTAACAACTAATATCCACATATAAGCAAGAGCATACCACATTTGTCTTTCTGGGTCTGGAATATTACAATCAATTTTTTTTTTTCCTAGGGCCATCTACTTGCCTGAGAATTTCAATTTTTATAAGAGCTGAGTACTACACCAATGTGGAAATGTATCATTTTTTTCTAATTAAAATTTATTTCTTTTAATTTATTCACTTTAAATTCTGACTGTAGCCCTCTCCCTTTTCTCCTCCTGGTCCCACCCTCCCTCCCTTTTTCTCCCTATTTACCTCCCCTATTTTTCAGAACAGCAAAGTCCTACCACCTGATGCCAGCCTATCAAGTCTCATCAGGACTGCCTGCATTTTTTTTCTCTGTGGCCTGGCAATGCCCACCCCCTCCTGCCATTAAGGGGAAGTGATCAAAGAGCAGGCAACAGAGTCCATGTCAGAGACAGCCCCTGCTCTGCTTATGAAGGAACAAACATGAAGACTGAACTGCCAGTTTGCTACATCAGAGCTGGGGGAGGAGGTCTAAGCCCTCTTTATGTATGGTCCTTTGTTGGTGCATCAGTCTCTGCAGGTCCTCATGAGCCTTGATTTTCTGGCTCTGTTGGTCTCCTAGTAGAGCTCCTATACCCACCAGGTCTTTCTATCTCCCCATTCTTCCATGAGATTTCCTGAACTCTGCCCAAAGTTTGGGTATAAGTTTCAGCATTTGTTTTGATACCTTGCTGGAATGAGTCTTTCAGAGGCTGTTTGTGGAAAGAAATAATGAAATTTGCAGGTAAATGGGTGGGACTAGAAAAGATCATCTTCAGTGAAGTAACCCAGAAGCAGAAACACATGGTGTATACTCACTTATAAGCAGATATTACCTGTATTATTTTTTTATCTTTTATTAATTACACATTATTCACTTTGTATCCCCCCATAAGCCCCTCTCTCCTCCCCTCCCAATTCCACCTTCCCTCCTCTTTCTTCATGAATTTTAGGATAGCCATACTAAAATCTACAGACCTAAAGAAGCTAAACACTCAGGAGGACCCTAGGGAGAATCCTTAAATCTCATTCAGAATGGCAAACAGGATAGACACCAGAAGCAGTGGAAGGGAGAAAATAGGATGGGAATCTGCTAAAGAGGGTCCTCTGAAAGGCTCCATTCAAAGGGTATTGCCAGAGCCCACTGGCAGAGTTGAGTCGAACAGTACCTGAGTGGGGAGTGAGGATTTAAAATAATTAAAACAAAACACACTATACATGAGACAGCTTGAAAGGACTGTCAATATGACTAAGGCAGCATGGGTTTATTCCAGGGTTCATTTTTTTTCTTTTTTTCTTTTTTTTACTATTAATTACACTTCATTTTGTATTTCCCCATAAGCCCCTCCCTCCTCCCCTCCCGATCCCACCCTCCCTCCCCCTTCCTCATGCATGCCCCTCCCCAAGTCCACTGATAGGGGAGGTCCTCTTCTCCTTCCTTCTGATCTTAGTCTATCAGATCACCTCAGCAGTGGCTGCTTGTCATCTTCTGTGGCCTGGTAAGGCTGCTCCCCCCTCAGGGGGAGGTGATCAAAAGACAAGTCACATCAATTCAAAAAGAAAAGGTTCATGGAAACGCCCAACTTACATTTCAAAAACTATCTTCCTATAGGGAATAAAGTCCTATTCTAAAACTAATTCCTTAAAGCAGTTATGGTCCAAGGTCACACAGATAAGCTTTTAAAGAATTTGGAACACGTTTTTAGAGAATTTGGCAAAACTTCCTCCTTTCTTTGTCAAGGTAAAGGCCAAGACGAAGATATAACAATGCAACTTAATGAGCATCTCTCCACAGGGTAATGAAGCAGCTGCTGAGACTCAGCCAAACTTTGGGCAGAGTACAGGAAGTCTTATGGAAAAAGATGGGTGGGGGTTAGAAGGACATGAAGGGGACAGGAGCCCCCAAGGAGACTAAAAAAGCTAAAATTCTCTGCCCATTGCGTCCTACAGAGACTGATGCACCAACCAAAGACCATGCATGGAAAGGACATAGACACCCTGCTCAGATGTAGTAGATTGGCAGATCAGTCTTCAAATGGGTTTCTCAGTAAGGGGAGCAGGGGCTGCCTCTGAAATGAACTGCATTGCCTGCTTTTTGATCACTTGCCTCTGGCGTTGCAGTTTTGCCAGGCCACAGAGGAAGAAGTTACAGGCAGTCCTGATGAAAATTGATAAGCTATGGGCAGATGGCAGATGAGAACTCTCCCTTTCAGTGGACTAGGGGAAGGTGATGGGGGAAGAGCAAGGGAGGGTAGGACTGAGAGGAATTGAGTGTGTGTGGGGGGATATATAATGAATAAATTGTGGGGGGGAAATGTAAAAATTCAAAAAAAATGAAGAAAAATCGAAACAACAAGGAGGACTTTAGAGAAGAGGCTTAATCCTCATTCAGAAGGGGAAACAGGATAGACATCTGAAGTAGTAGGGAAATCTAGGCTGTTCCTAATTCCTGGCTGTTATGAATAGGGCAGCAATGAACATGGCTGAACCAGTATTTTCCCGGAAGGATGACTCATCCTTTGAGTATATGCCTAAGGTGACATAGCTGAATCTTCAGGGGGATTGATTTCTGTCTTCTTGAAGAGCTACTTCCATAGTGGCTGTATGATTTTGTACTTCCATCAGGAATGTATGAGTGCTCCTCATTGTTGCCATTATGAGCTATCACTTATTTTGTTGATTTTGATCATAACTAGACATTGTACAGAGAGTCCTTGGACCACTCAGTCCTAAATGGGATGTGTTGCTCAATTCCCTTCCCTCACATCTCAGGGAACTGTGCCAAAGAGGAAGCAGAAAGAGTGTAAGAGCCAGAGGGGAGGAAGACACCAAAAAAACAAGACCTTCTAAATCAACATGAGCAAAGCTTATATGAACTCACAGAGACTGAAGCAGCATTCACCAGACTACATAGGTTTATACTGATCCTCTGTGTATATATTATGACTTCCATTGTAATATTTTTATGGGATTACTGAATGTGTGGATGAGTAGGTCTCTGATTTTTGTGCCTTCCCTTGTGCTCTTTTCCTTCTGTTGGTCTGTTTTGCCCAACGATGATGTTTTGTTTTATCTTACTGTATTTTATTTTGTTATGTTTTTTAAAATGTTGGAATGAGTGAATGAATGGAAAAGTGGCCACTAGGATTAAAGTTAACAATTGAACTGTCACTTATACTTTCTGGGAGAAGAGAAAAATCACTTTTTTCCCATGCAGTGACACTGGGTATTACAGACCAAGCTTCTGTAGTAGTTGACTAACATATAATGGTCTCCATAGAAGTGCATGCTGCTTTTAGCAGAGTACACACATTCAGTTCCCAGGTTTCATAAGGAAGTTACAAGAGTAGCTCAAAACTTTCTGAAACTCCAGATCCAGGGGATCTGACATCCATTTCTCATCTCTGAAGTCTATTCTACCCACACATACTTACACAATACATATAACAAAAATAAAATAAATATTTTTTCTAAAAAGCAAATTAAAAAAAAAACTAACAGAAATTAGAGATCTTTCAAAATGGTATGGATGTGTAAGTAACTGATAATATGACAAGTAATTAAAACCCATGGTCACAGAGATAACCTAATTGTACTCAGTGGATCACAAATGTTATAAACTTGGCAGGGGCTTGAAGCAAAGACAGGAGGTAAACAAGGGTGAAAAAGAAATGGGATAAGTATGTGCTACTAATAAGAATGTGTTCTACTCGTGAATAAAATTGTCAAGACCCATATTTAATTAAAGAAAACATTTTCAAACATTTAAAATATTTCCAAAGAAATATTGAGAAGTAGTATTTATGCACATTTGCTATAAGTAAATTAATAACTACATTAATTAATATACATATTAAGTTCATGCAGGAAATTAAAGGGTCATATCATTTAACTTAAAGATGAAGAATCATATAATTCACCAGTAATCCCCATCCCTAATTCCAGGCACCTTCTTTGCCATGTGAGAGACTTTTCTTACAGCCAAACTGTATATGGTACCATAGCCAACCAAGAGATGGTGAAGTGGAGTAGTCTGTGTGGTGCTAATTATCTCCTTCAAACTCACGTGTTTTGAGCAGTTCCTTGCCAGTTGGTGGCGCAATTTGGGAAGACTATAGAATCTTTAGAAAGTATAGTCTTAACTGGAAGAAGTGGGTTTCTGGAGTGGGCTTTATAGTCTAACCCCACATCTGGTTTAGTCTCTCCTTCCTGTCTGTGGATACAATGTTCCAGTCAGCCTCAAGCTCCTACCACTGGGCTTTCCCATTGCAGCCATACCTTCCTCATCATAACAAACAATCTTGTTAAGGAAATGACATGAACTCTGAAGGCCAGTACTATATTATAGTGGAAATTACAGTAAAAACTCAGTAGTATCAGCTCAATACAGCCCAGGCAATCTTCCTTTTGAACTCAAAAAAGGTACTTTTTATTCCATACATACCACTTTAAAACACTGATGATTATTAACTATATTTTTCTAAGACTGATTTTTCATAGATATTATTTGAGTGCTTATTGGTATAGGATTCTTGATTTAGTAATATTCAAATCTTTTTGTTACTGAAATATTCTGTGCTAGCAACTTCCATGATATTAATTTAACCCATATCAGAATAAGAGTTGTGTACACCAGGACTAAACTCAAACAAATAATTAGATAGGGAAAATCTACCTACCAGTTTATCAGGGCTTACACTGATCTGACACTGTGATTTTTTTAAAAATTAGAAAAGGTTGTATCATTTGGGATAACTATTAAAATAATTTATGTTTCCAAGAGGAGGAGAACATGGAAGTGAAGCTAAAAGAACTGTGGGTTGTGTGTTTTGACATTCCCCAGTAGCCTTAAAGACTGTCAATCTGAGTTATCTTACATTTTTCAGATATTCAAAGTCTTGCTACCTCATAGACATGCATATTAGTATTACGAGGTGCTGTTATCTGAAGACGACTGCTTAAGTTAACTGCCTGTGCTTCCTGACATGATTGGTAAATATTTGATTTTTTTTTCTGTTTTAGCATCAAATGTTCCAGGGCATCATCATTTTACAATTTTACACAAAAAATGGCTTTTCAGACCTAATTTTACCATCTGGAGAAAGACAAATAGATGAAAATGAAGGCGTGGTTGTGAGTCTCAGTATCTGCTTTGGTACACTGCTAGGCCAGAGGTCCTCTGCTGTAGGCTCCTGTCCTGTTACTTGTTTGCTCCTACAACCAATGTCCATCCCATTTGCCTTTCTAAGTAAAGATTGATCATCTTAACCCAGGATCCTCTTTCTTGTTTATCTTCTTTAGGTATATAGATTTCAGTATGTTTATCCTATCTTATAGGTCCATATAAGTGAGTATATACCATGTGTGTCTTTCTCCTTCTGGGATACCTCACTCAGAATGATCTTTTCCAGATCCCACCATTTGCCTGAAAATTTCATGATTTCCTCATTTTTGATTGCTGAGTAGTATTCCATTGTGTAAAAGTACCATAATTTCTGTATCCATTTTTAAAAATATAAAAAAGAAAAAAAAAGAAAATGAAGGGGTATTCCTTATTGTAAAATAGTTTTGTGAGAATGGACAAAATAAAGTTTTCTGAGTATGGCAGATAATACATTTGAACATTTCTTTCATAAAAATAAATGATTTTATATAAGTTCTCCAGCTAGCCATGTGCATATAGCCAATAGGCATAAAACTTAGTATCAGCTTTTGAGACACCAGTATAGTATTTACAGGACAAATGTTACCAGATAGCTCAGGCTAGTTTCTAAAATCTATAACAATTTCAATAAATATTTGAGTGTCTTTCTCAAGTTATATGAATCTCTTTATATTTTCCTCCTGATTTTCCAGAGCAACAGAGGAGCATTAATAAGATTATATTTTACATTACTTACTATATATACCTGATGTTTAAAAAAGTTGAAAATTCTGGACCTACCTAAGCATTTTTTATTTTGCATCACTCATGTCTCTAGGCAGGTGATAATAGGCATCTCACTTAGAAAGTAAGACAACCTATTTATTCACTTAGCAGCCGATTCAAAATTCACTTTGTGTTACCTTCTTCTTCTTTTGTGTAACTCTGTGTAGAGGTAGAATTCTTCCTTCTAATTTAATTCTCTTGTAAGGAAAATTACAAGTGTTTGGATGTCAAGAAAACCTGGCAAATATCGCTGGAGAATTGAGTGGGTAGCAACTACTGTCAATAATTTTTAGCTGTGCTTATAATTATCCCTAAGAGGAACTGACTTCATGACAGGTTTTAGCTGGATAATAACGTATTTGCAGTGTAACTACAGAAACACTTGTGTCAGAACATGCTCCAAAATCTTGGAAGATATAAACCTAATTGATAAAGCTGTGTGATTGTCTTCTTGCCAGGGTGGCTGCAACCTAGGTCTCCTTCATGCCAGAAAAATAATTGTCAGGTTTTATCTGATAAAACAAATCATCTGCCCGTGTAATGCCTCAGGCACATTAATTTCAGGTGTGGATTTTGATGGATCCATTCTAAGATTTCTTTGTTTAACAAACAGTTTAGGGAATCTTAAAGAAAACTCCTGAACATTTATAAATATGATGTATTTAATTCAAATTATCCATTCTTAAAACAGCGAATAAGAAAACCCTCTAAATAACTGAAAACAGACAGCACATATTCATTTCTAAGGCACGAATCACGCAAGTCGTATTATAAGTATGATCATCTCCCAGTGTGTTATGCACCAGGCAAACTTTCCTGTCTCTTTTGTTTTTGCTACAATCTTCTTTATGACTTGGAGATTTATCAATATATTAAAGGAGAGAAATCACAGCTGATTCCCTTTTACTTTTGCTAGTGACTAGTCAAGATATTAATGTTAATTGCTATGACCAAACTTGGATAAATCACATTGACTTTTCACAATTTTAATTGCAGTTCTCCAATATTCCATGTTTTCAATTGAGTGCCCGTTACAAGTAAAAATAAATATAGAAAGGAGAGTGGCTGAAGAAGAACTCAGAGCAAAGATGAACTGCAAAGGGTTCCCTTAAACACAAACAGAAAGAAGCCAAGTTTCTGGAGTCAGATATAAACAAAAAAGTATAAGTTGGGTCATATACTGATCTAAAGTTCATGTTCTCTGTGTGGAAGAGAGACAACTGTGAAGCTCTTGGGTTTTTTTAATATTTTAATTTTAATTTTTTTTAATTTTATTTTTCTTTTTAGTTACATTTTGTTAACTCTGTGTCCCAGCTGTATCCCGCTTCCTCATTCCCTCCACAACCCCACATACCCTCCCTGGTCTCCTCCCTGCCCCTTTCCAAGTCCACTGATAGGGGAGGACCTCCTCCCCTTTCATTTGATCCTGTTTTATCAGGTATCTTCAGGGCTGGCTGCAAAGTCCTCCTCTGTGGCCTAACAGGACTGCTCCTCCTCTGGGGGGGAGGGGGTCGAAGAGCCTGCCCTTGAGATCCTATTAGAAATAGTCCTTGTTCCCCTTACTTTGGAAAACCACTTGGTTACTGAGCTACCACGGGCCACATCCGAGCAGAAGTTCTAGGTTATATCCATAGATGGTCCTTGGTTGAGTGTCAGTCTCAGAAAAGACCCTGTGCCCGGATATATTTGGTCCTTGTAGAGCTCCTATCCTTTCCATATCATACTAACTTCCCTTCTTTCATATGATTCCCTGCACTCTGCCGAGGGTTTGGTTATGAGTCTTAGTGTCTGCTTTGAAACACTGCTAGGTAGAGTCTTTCAGATGCCTTTTGTGGTAGACTCCTGTCATACGTTCAATGCACATCCCATTTGTCTTTCTAAATGAGGATTGATCATCTTCGCCTGTGTCCGCTTTCTTTATTATCTTCTTTAGGTATGTAGATTTCATTATGTTTATCATATCTTGTAGGTCTATATAAGCGAGTATATACCAAGTTTGTCTTTCTCCTTCTGGGATACTTCACTCAGAATGATCTTTTCTAGATCCCACCACTTGCCTGCAAATTTCATGATTTCCTCCTTTTTGATTGCTGAGTAGTATTCCATTGTGTAAAAATACCACAATTTCTGTACCCATTCCTCCGTTGATGGACATCTGGGTTGTTTCCAGGTTCTGGCTATTACAAATAAAGCTGCTACAAACATGGTTGAACAAATGTCCCTGTTGTATACTTGAGCAAATTTTGGGTATATACCTAGGAGTGGTATAGCTGGGTCTTGAGGTACCACTACTCCTAGTTGTCTGAGAAAGCACCAGATTGACTTCCAAAGTGGTTGAACCAGTTTACATTCCCACCAGCAATGGAGGAGGGTTCCATTTTCTCCACAACCTCTCCAGCATGTGCTATCACTTGAGTTTTTCATCTTGGTCATTCTGATGGGTGTAAGGTGAAATCTCAGGGTCGTTTTGATTTGCATTTCCCTAATGGCTAATGACATTCAAGTGTTTCTCTGCCATTTGATGTTCCTCTTTCGAGAATTCTCTGTTTAGCTCCGTTCCCCATTTTTTAATTGGATTACTTGGTTTGTTGCTTTTCTGCTTCTTTAGTTCTTTATATATACTGGATATTAGCCCTCTGTCAGATAAAGGGTTGCTGAAGATTCTTTCCCAATCTGTAGGCTGTCTTTTTGTTTTGATGACAGTGTCTTTTGCTTTACAGAAGCTTTTCAGTTTCATGAGGTCCCATTTATTGATTGTTGCTCTTAGAGCCTGTGCTATTGGTGTTCTGTTCAGGAAGTTGCCTTCTGTTCCAATGAGTTTTAGGCTGTTCCCCACTTTTTTTTCCAACTGATTTAGAGTATCTGGTTTTATGTTGAGGTCTTTGATCCACTTGGACTTTAGTTTTGTACAAGGTGATAAATATGGATCTATTTTTATTTTTCTGCATGTAGACATCCAGTTGGTCCAGCACCATATGTTGAAGATGCTGTCTTTTTTCCATTGAATGGATTTGGCTTCTTTGTCAAATATTGAGTGTTCATAGGTGTGTGGGTTTATTTCTGGCTCTTCTATGCAGTTCTATTGATCCTCCTTTCTGTTTCTATGCCAATACCATGTAGTTTTTATTACTGTTGCCCTGTAGTACAGCTTGAGACCGGGGATGGAGATGCCTCCAGATGATCTGTTGTTGTACAGGATCGTTTTGGAGATTCTAGGTTTTTTTTTTCTCCATATGAAGCTGAGAATCTTTTTTTCAAGGTCTGTAAAAAATTGAGTTGGTATTTTGATGGGAATTGCATTGAATCTGTAGATTGCTTTTGGCAGTATGGCCATTTTCACTATGTTAATCCTACCAATCCATGAGCACGGGAGATCTTTCCATCTTCTGAGATCTTCTTCAATTTCTTTCTTCAGAGACTTGAAGTTTTTCTCAAACAGGTCTTTCATATGCTTGGTTAGAGTCACACCATGGTACTTTATGTTATTAGTGGCTATTGTGAAGGGTGTTGTTTCCCTAATTTCTTTCTCAGCCTTTTTGTCTTTGGTACACAGGAGGGCTTCTGATTTTTTTGAGTTGATTTTGTATCCTGCCACTTTGCTGAATATGTTTATCAGCTGAAGGAGTTCTCTGGTTGAATTTTTGGGGTCGCTCATGTATACTATCATATCATCTGCAAATAGTGACACTTTGACCTCTTCCTTTCCGATTTGTATCCACTTGAACTCCTTTAGTTGTCTTATTGCTCTGGCTAGAACTTCAAGTACTATGTTGAAGAGATATGGAGACAATGGGCAGCCTTGTCTTTTCCCTGATTTCAGTGGGATTGATTTAAGTTTCTCTCCATTGAGTTTGATGTTGGCTATAGGCTTGCTGTATATTGCCTTTCCTATCTTTAGGTATGTGCCTTGTATCCCTGATCTCTCCAAGACTTTAAACATGAATGGGTGTTGGACTTTGTCAAATGCTTTTTCAGCATCTAAGGAGATGATCATGTGTTTTTTCTCCTTCAGTTTGTTTATGTGGTGGATTACATTGATGGATTTCTGTATGTTGAACTACCCTTGCATGCCTGGGATGAAGCCTACTTGGTTATGGTGGATGATATCTTTGATGTGTTCTTGGATTCAGTTTGCAAGTATTTTATTGAGTATTTTTGCATCAATGTTCATAAGAGAGATAGGTCTGAAGTTCTCTTTTTTTGTTGGATCTTTGTGTGGTTTAGATATCAAGGTGAATGTGGCTTCATAGAATGAGTTTGGTAGTGTTCCTTCTGTTTCTATTTTGTGGAATAGTTTGAGGAGAATTGGTGTTAGCACTTCTTTGAAGGTCTTGTAGAATTCTGTGTTGAAGCCATCTGGTCCAGGGCTTTTTTTGGAGGGTAGACTGTTGATGACTGCTTCAATTTCTTTGGGAGATATAGGGCTATTCAGTCTTTCTACCTGACCTTGACTTAATTTTGGTAGATGGAATCTGTGAAGAAAATTATCCATTTCATTTAGATTTTCAAATTTTGTGGCATATAGGCTTTTGTAGTATGACCTAATAATCGTTTGGATTTCCTCAGTGTCTGTAGTTATGTCCCCATTTTCCTTTCTGATTTTGCTGATTTGGATAGTTTCTCTCTGCTTTTTCGTTAGTTTAGCTAAGGGTTTGTCTATCTTGTTGATTTTCTCAAAGAACCAGCTTTTTGTTTCATTGATTCTTTGGATAGTTTTATTTGTTTCTAATTGATTGATTTCAGCCCTTAGTTTGATTATTTCTAGCCGTCTGCTCCTCTTGGGTGTATCTGCTTCTTTTTTTTCTAGGTTTTTCAGTTGGGCCATTAAGTTGTTTGCATGTGATGTTACGAATTTCTTCTTACAGGCAATTAGTGCTATAAATTTTCCTCTGAGCACTGCTTTCAATGTGTCCCATAAATTTGTGTGTGTTGTGCCTTCATTTTCATTGAATTCTAGGAAGTCTTTAATTTCTTTCTTTCTTTATTCCTTAACCCAGCTGTCATTGAGTAGTAAGTTGTTCAGTTTCCATGTGTGTGTCGGCTTTTTGTTGTTTCTGTTGTTGTTGATGTCCAGCTTTAGTCCATGGTGGTCAGATAGTATACAAGGGATTATTTCAATCCTTTTTTATCTGTTGAGGCTTGCTTTGTGACCCACTATTTGGTCTATTTTGGAGAAGGTTCCATGTGGTGCTGAAAAGAAGGTGTACTCTTTTGAGTTTGGGTGAAATGTTCTGTAGATGTCTATTAGGTCCATTTGATTTAGGGATTCTGTGAGTGCTTTTATTTCCCTATTTGGTGTCTGTCTATTTGTTCTGTCGCTTGGTGAGAGTGGAGTGTTGAAGTCTCCCACTATTAGGGTTTTAGGATCAATGTGTGATTTAAGCTTTAATAATGTTTCATTTACGAATTTCGGTGCTCTTGTATTTGGGGCATAGATATTCAAGATTGTGATGTCCTCTTGGTGGATTTTTCCTTTGATGAGAATATAGTGGCCTTCCTTATCTTTTTTGATTAACTTTGGATGAAAGTCTATTTTATTAGGTATTAGGATGGCTACTCCAGCTTGTTTTCTGGAACCATTTGCTTGAAAAATATTTTTCCAGCCCTTTACTCTGAGGTAGTATTTATCTTTGTTGCATAAGTGTGTTTCTTGGATGCAACAGAATTTGGATCCTGTTTCCGTAACCATTCTGTTAGCCTGTGTCTTTTTATTGGTGAGTTGAGTCCATTGATATTGATAGATAATAGTGACCAATGCATGTTAGTTCCTTTTGTAATGGAATCAGTGATCTTACCCTGTTTCATTGCTTGTTTTCTTTTCATTTTTGTTGGGATATTATCTGTATGCCCTGTTTTTCTGGGTGAATTCGTTTTTGTTGGATTGGAGTTTTCCTTCTAGTATCTTCTGTAGGGTTGGTTTGCTATATAGATATTGCATAAATTTCGTTTTGTCATGG
The DNA here is from genome assembly GCF_907164565.1 of Psammomys obesus. Taxonomy (NCBI): domain Eukaryota; kingdom Metazoa; phylum Chordata; class Mammalia; order Rodentia; family Muridae; genus Psammomys; species Psammomys obesus. The sequence continues at coordinate 1,215,983 of NW_026596433.1, read as the reverse complement.
AATATTTTCTTTTCTCCATCTATGTTGATTGAAAGCTTTGCAGGGTATAGTAGTCTGGGTTGACATTTGTGATCTCTTAGAGTCTCCATGATACTTGCCCAGGCCCTTCTGGCTTTCATAGTTTCTGATGAGAAGTCTGGTGTGATTCTGATAGGTCTACCTTCATATGTTACTTGGCCTTTTTCCCTTGCTGCTTTTACTATCTTTTCTTTGTTCTGTAGATTTAGTGTTTTGACTATGATGTGAAGTGATGTGTTTCTTTTCTGGTCTAGTCTATTTGGTGTTCTGTAGGCCTCTTGTATATTTATGGACATCTCTTTCTTTAAGTTGGGAAAATTTTCTTCTATGATTTTCTTGAAAATATTTTCTGGACCTTGTAGCCTGGAGTCTTCTTTTTCATCAATTCCTATTATTCTTAGATTTTGTCTTTTCATAGCATCCTTGATTTCTTGGATATTTTGTGATTGGAACTTTTCTGATTTTACTTTTTCTTTGAGAGAATTATCAATTTCTGCAAGTGTGTCTTCGGCTTCAGAGATTCTCTCTTCCATCTCTTGTATTCTGTTGGTGATGCTTACTTTTGTGGTTCCTGATCTTTTCTCCAAGTTCTCCAGCTCAAGAGTTTTCTCATTTTGTGTTTTTTTTTTTTATTGATTCTAATTCTGTTTTCATGCCTTGCACCATTTCTTTCATGTGTTTGAATTTGGATTCCTGTCTCTCTACTATGGTCTCTATTTCTTTGTTCATTTCCTTTTTATATGCCACTGATTTTTATCTCTACTTGTGCCTCTATTTGTTTGGCTATGTTTGCCTGTGTTTCTTTAAGGGTTTTGTCTATTTCTTCTTTCTTTACCTCCAATTGACTGGCCAACTCTTTGAAAGATTTGTTCATTTCCTCCTTATGAGCCTCAAATAATTGAGCAAGCATGGCTTTAAGGTCATTTTCTTGTGCTTCTGATGAATTGGAGTATACATCGATTTTGGGGTTTGCTGGTGAAGTCATGATGTCCTGATTCATGTTGGAAGTGTTCTTTCGCCTACCCCTGGCCATTGGCTTATCTGAGACCTTCCCTGTTTGTTTTTGGATTCTGCAGATCAGACTGGTACTGTCTCTCTCTGGAGTCTGAAGAGTTCTTCAGGAAGCTGAGAGAGGTCCCATGTCCTTAATGTGTGCTGAGGACTAGCTGTACCTGTGGGAGAAAAATATGCAGGCGCTAACGGGGCAAATGCAAGTGTGCGTGTGTGTGTGTGTGTGTGTGTGTGTGTGTGTGTGTAAGTGTGCGTGGGCTTGTGTCTCGAGGGACAGAGTGATGGCTAATGTTGAACCCTTGAGTGTGTGGGAGAGGCTCTGCACTGTATATGTCGCAGGCCCTAGTGATGATTGCAGTGCAATTTCTGGCATTAACTGCCTTAACTCCTCAATTAGACCCACAGAGCAGGAACTTCAATGTCCCAAGTGCCCCTCTGTTTCCCAAAGTGGGTATATGGGTGGGAGGGGGTTCGATGCCTGGTTTCTGTTTTAGAAGGACCCAGGATCTGGGGATCTGCAGATTCTCAAGGGTGCACTCACTTACAGGCAGGTCACTTGGCAGAGATCAGGGTATCTGAGCTCTCTGCTCTCTGGTTTGGCCCTGCTTCTTTGATGTGGTCCGCCAGCTCTGTGCTGCTGTCACTGCCAGGTTATGAGGTCTTGCTGCAGATGGAGATTTCAGGGTGGTCATGTCAGTAGGGTAACCAGGCTCTCTGTTCTCTGGTTTGGCCCTGGTTAGTCTTAAACTGGAGGGCTGATGTGCCCCGCCAGCTCAGTGCTGCTCTGCCGCCAGGTTAGAAAGTCCCTCTGTAACTGGAGACTGGGTTGCTAGTCCAGATGCTTTCTGGGAAGTCCTGGGGTCTCTTCACTGTGCTCTCCAAGCTTGGGAGGCCCAGCGCCTGGTGTGTCTAGCTTGTATGGCATTTCTGCCTGGTTTTGGTGAGTATATAGCGTATCCTCTGTCACTGTGGGATTGGGCGGGCCGTACCATCAGTGATCAGGATCTTGTGGAGCTAGTATGGCGTTTAGCAGACTAGTGCTGTGGGAGGATGGTGCAGCTGCTGTGTGAATCTGGGACTCCGAGACATGTACTGCTGGCCTTTGCCGATAAAGGGCTTGGGGTTCTGCCTCAGTGGCTGCAGGCCCCAGGCAGTTAGGTCTGCACTGAGAAAGAGGAGTCCACTGTGCCGAGGAGGAGGGAGGTCTGGGGGAGGGGAATGCCTTGAGATCAAATGATCGTTTCTCACCTTCCCCAAACAAGTCCCCGGGTGACCGGAGACCAAAGTTTTCTGTTCTGTTGCTCTCCTTGTGGAGCTCCTGTCCTCTCCAGGTCTTAATATTTCCCACTTCTTTCATAAGATTCTCTGCACTCTGCCCAAAGGATGGCTATAAGTCTCAGCATCTGCTTTGATATTCTTCAGGGTAGACCCTTTCAGACCCTCTGTGGCAGGCTTCTGTCCTTTTTCCTGTTTTCTCCATCTTCTGATGGCCATCCTCTTTGCCTTTCTGAATGGTGATTGAGCATTTTAGCCAGAGTCCTTCTTGATTAGTTTCTTCAGATGTACAGATTTTAGTAAGTTTACCCTATATTATATGCCTAATATTTACATATGAGTGAGTATATATCCTGTGTGTCTTTCTGTTTTGGGGATACCTCAGTCAGGAAGATTTTTTTCCAGTTCCCACCATTTACCTGCAAATTTCACGATTTCTTTGTTTTTTTATTGCTGAGTAACATTCCATTGTGTAGATGTACCACAATTTCTGTATCCATTCCTCCTTTGAGGACATTTGGGTTGTTTCCAGCTTCTGGCTGTCAGGAATAAAGCTGCTACAAATAAGTTTGATCAAATGTCCTTATTGTGTACTTGAGAATCTTTTGGATATATGCCTAGCAGTGGAATAGCTGGATCTCGAGAAAGTGCTATTCCTAGTTGTCTGAGAAAGCACCAGATTGATTTCCAGAGTGGTTGTACAAGTTTACATTCCCACTGCTATAGGAGCGTTCCCCTTTCTCTACAACCTCTCCAGCATGTGTTATCACTTGAGTTTTTGATCTTAGCCATTCTGATAGGTGTAAGCTGAAATCTCAGGGTCGTTTTGGTTTGCATTTCCCTGATGACTACGGACATTGAGCATTTCTTTAAGTGTTTTTCAGCCATTCGATATTCTTCTAAAGAGAATTCTGTTTAGCTATGTACCCTTTTTTTTTTTAATTGGATTACTTGATTTGTTGCTGTTTAACTTCTTGAGTTCTTTATATATACTGGATATTAGCCCTTTGTCAGATATAGGTTTGGTGAAGATCCTTTCCCAATCTGATGCTCTATTTTTTAATTTATTTCATTTTTATAAAATACAGTTAATTCACTTTGAATCCCAGCTGTAGACTCCTCCCCCATCCCTTCCCAATACCACCCTCCCTCACTTGTTTCCTCCCATGACCCTCCCCAAGTCTACTGAGGCCCTCTGTGGCAGGTTCCGAGGTTGCTTCCTGTTTTCTTCTTCGGGCTTTCAGAGGCCCTCTGTAGCAGGTTCCAAGGTTGTTTCCTGTTTTCTTTTTCTTCCGATGTCCATCCTCTTTGCCTTTCAGGATGGGGATTGAACATTTTAGTTAGGGTCCTCTCTTTTGCTTAGTTTGTTTAGATGTACAGATTTTAGTGGGTTTATTCTATGTTGTATGTTTATATGAGTGAGTATATACAGTGTGTGTCTTTTTGCTTCTTGGACAACTCACTCAGGATGATCCTTTCCAGGTCCCACCATTTACCTGCAAATTTCATGATTTCTTTATTTTTCATTTCTGAGTAATACTCCATTGTATAGCTGTTGCTCTTCTTATGAAGAAAACTTGTTTTCTTTTTTAATTGTTTTATCTTTTTATTTTTATTTTTTATACATTTTTATTTTTTATATTAATTACAGTTTATTTACTTTGTATCTCAGCTGTACCCCCCTCCTTCATTCCCTCCCAATCCCATCCTCCCTCCCTCATCTCTTCCCTTTACTTCTCTAAGTCCACTGATAAGGGAGGACCTCCTCCCCTTCTATCTGACCCTAGTTTATCAGGTCTCATCAGGACTGGCGGCAAAGTCCTCCTCTGTGGTATAGCAAGGCTGATCCTCCCTTGGCCAGGGAGGGGTTGAAGTCAAAGAGCCTGCTGCTGAGTTCACGTCAGAGACAGTTCCTGTTCCCCTTACTAGGGATGCTAAGCTGCCATGAACTATGTCTGAGCACAGGTTCTAGGTCTTATCCATGCATGGTCCTTGGTTGGACAATCAGTCTCAGAAAAGACCCCTGGGTTCAGATATTTTGGGTCTTATCCTCTCCTTGTGGAACTCTTGTTCCCTCCATGTCTTTCTATCTTCCCTTTCTTTCATAAGATTCCCTGCACTCTGCAAAAAAATTGGCTATGAATATTGGCATATGTTTTGATACCCTGCTGGGTAGAGTCTTTCAGAGGCTCTCTGTGATAGGCTCTTGTCCTATTCCCTATTTTCTCCCTCTTCTGATATCCATCTTGTTTGCCTTTCTGAATGAAGATTGAACATCTTACCAGGGTCTTCCTTCTTGATTAGCTTCTTTAGGTATGCAGAATTTTCTGTACACCTCTTAAGAACTCCAAAATGAAACACCCACTGTATTTTATTAAATCATGTGTTCAATATTTTTTCTTTTCTCAAGTTCAGATAAAACCATTGTCCTAGCTGTCCCCAAATGAACAAAATAATCATCTTTTCATCAGCATGACTCATGTCAATTAGTGATCTATCTCCTAGATCTTATTCTGTTCTATCAGACACAATGCTTATAAAACTTTAAAATACATATTGTCTTAAATTTCAGATTTTCTGGCTTATCTTTATGAGTATTCCTCTGTGTGCATGTGTGATAATATGTGGCGGTAAGAAGACACCTTGAGGGAGGTTGTTTTTTCTCCATTCATTCACATGGTTCACTCCAGCTCACCAGCCTTGTGATAAGTGTCCTAATCCACTTAGTCATCTCTGCATGCCCCCCCTCCATTTTAAAGTAATTTTACCCCTTTCTTGCTATTATCATGTGCTTCTTCACTATTGTTCAGGTTGAAGGCTTTAGTTTTAAGAAGTTGTATTAGTTTCAACAATTCTTGTGTCTTTTTTTGTTTGTTTTTCATTGGAAATAGTACAAATGACTGAAAAGATTTCTTTTAAATCAGTGTGCATTGTTAAGATCTTCACATGTATATTTATAATGAGCTCTATTTCATATTATCTTAGTAAGAAAGCAAATTCTTTGTTTTTCTTCAAATTCTAGCTGTCTCTGAAATTGAACATTGTCTTATTCATTTTCATATATTTTCTACTTCTGCTTGTTTTATGTCACACACAGACACACACAGAATACAGAAGAAAATTTACATATATTTATTTTTCATTTGACCAGAAAACTTACTTCAAAATATTTTTGTGTTCTCTCTTACATCTCCAGTATCTATAATGAGCAAGTATATAAGGCAACTTTCTACTTGGGAAGTTATTTATCAATTTCAGTATGTTGAAAAGTAATTATGCTGAAAGTACTATCAAAGTGTGTTGTTGTTGATTGAGCCTGTAATGATGTCTTCCTTGCATGGAAAGGCCATAAACAAATTGCTGCTGCTGTATAAACACATTAATTTCTGATGTAGGAGGAAATTTATTTTTTGACAGACTAAGCTTCTAGTGCAGGCATTAACACCTGCTTAATCATAAAAGCATATGTTGCAATATAATGGAATTCTACATTAACTCTTTCATAAGCTTAATAAATGAGTGATTGGGCATCTCAGTAAAACACAGACTGACTAATATTCTGATATAAATGCTTCTAATATACATCTCAGCAAATGTCTGACTAAATCCACATAAACTGACCTGGAATAATGACAGGAAACAGCTGACTTCCATATCATTCTAAACACATGTGCTTAACTCAAAACCTTTAAAAAGCAATAATGATCTTGCAGTAAATTTTTGTATTTGAAAATCTTGCTAAAAACTGATTTTATTCATTTTCTGGAAGATAGAAATCTTGGATATACTTAGAAGAGATATTTTTCACATAAGTTAAGGGTCAAACTTGTGTTCAGTCATTCCCCAAATGTCTTTCCACTTTGCCTGGTGGTAGATTGTAAGAGTTTATCCATTGACCTTATTGATCTTATTTGCTTTTGTTTGTATATAAATCTCTAAGCTAGTAGAGTAGTTTATTCTTCTTTGATCCATACATAAACACCCACCATTGCATAGAGTTGGTGATGAAAACCCATTATGGAATGAGGTTTATGTGATGATATCAAGCTTCTTGTCAAACTACAAAAGAGAGGGGCAACAAAAGAGAGGGGACAGGATAAGACTAATCTAAAAATTGGTATACAGAGCACAGGGACACAGCTCATAGAAAAACCAATTGTAGAAAAGTCAGTTGAGTGCCTGTGGGAACTGGAAATACCTTCATTGAGAGCAGTATAAAAATGGTCTATGTTAGGAGAATTAGAAAAAATGAGTATGAGGAACAGAATTTTTTTTCATTTTTAATATATCACCATTTATTTACTTGGTATCCCAGTTGTAGCCCCCTCTTTCATACCCGCCCAATCCCATCTTTCCTCCTTCTTTTCCTCCCATGCCCTTCCCCAGTCCACTGATAGCAGAAGTCCTCCTCTCCTACCATAGCCTATTAGTTCTCATCAGGACTGTCTGCATTGTCTTCCTCTGTGGCCTGGTAATGATGACCCCCTCAGGGGGTGATCAAAGATCCACCCACTGAGTTCTGTTTAAAAACACATGTGTGCTTTTAAAGCCAAAGGAGTGTTAATGGTGCATTCCATCAGTTGAGATATGACAGCTTGGATGGTAACTGCTATATTTACTCTAGGAAACACACTAAACCTTAACAAGGTCTAATATCCAATGTTTTGACAAACTGCAATATGTCTCAATGCTATTTCACTGGAAAATCATTTGTCAGCCCCATGTGGATGCCTCAGCATCTCTTGACAGCTATGATACTCTTCATTTATTACATAGCTCAAGGATAAAACCTATTCATCTGTTCCAGGCATTCGCTTATCTTTTGAACAAACTGGAGTAAGACAGATCACTTTTTCAAAAAATTATTTTAGCATATAATATTCTGACACCATTGTAATGTTATTCAAATAGTAACTTTGTTAATTTGATTCTATCAATACCAATGATGAAAAATAAGGTTAAATGTACTAAGTATTAATCTTTGGATGCTATTGCATTTCATAAGAAGAAGCTACAGACTATGCCAGGGTTTGGCTCAGTTTAACTGAAATGCATAACCTTAGTTTTAGTTTCTTATCTGCTCAATGTAACAGATAAAAAAAAAAGCCAGGCTCTATTTTTGACTCATAGTTTGAAAAACTTCACCAGAGAAGACATGATAGTGGGAGGAGATTGAAACGGTCTGGGAAGCAAGAGCATGAAGGTGCTTGTTAATGTCTCATGGAACCAGGAAGCAGAAGACAAAAAACAGTGGACTTTAGCTGTGTTACTCCTCTTTCTTTCTTTTTTTCCCCGACCGGACCATGTACCAGAGCATTCAGGGACAATCTTCCCGTCATGATTAATCTTCTCTTGAAAAATATTCAGAACATTTAGAGGTGTGACTAATTGATGTTCTAGACATTACTTAATCCCAATCAGGACTGCACTAGAAACTAACTACCACAGCCAAGTTTAGGATCCATTTCCTCCTTCACTTGTTCTTCTACCTTTTACATATGTTCCCTACTAAAGTGAGGCCATTTTATATGGTTGTAAATATATTGTCAGCATGTCTATATATCTATCCTGTTAATTCACTAAGGAAAAAAAAAAAAACAGGAAGATAGTTTCAGGAAAGGATAGGCTCATATCCAAAATATGCTCAAGTATACAACAAGGACATTTGTTCAACCATGTTTATAGCAGCTTTATTTATAATAGCCAGAATTTAGAAAAAAACCCAGATGGCCCTCAGCCGAAGAATGGACACAGAAATTGCGATACACAATTTCCATTTACACAATGGAATATTACTCAGCAATAAAAAACAAGGAAATCATGAAATTTGCAGGCAAATAGTGGGATCTAGAAAAGATCATCCTGAGTGTGGTATCCCAGAAGCAGAAAGACACATATGGTATTTACTCATTTCTAAGTGGATATTAGACATATAATATAGGATAAACATACTAAAATCTGTATACTTAAAGAAATTAAGAAGGAGAAGGACCTGGGTAAGATGATCAATCCTCACTCAGAAAGGCAAACAAGATAAACATCGGAAGAGGGAGAAAACAGGGAATAGGACAAAAGCCTACCACAGAGGGACTCTGAAAGACTTGAGAGACCAAAGAATTAAAAATTAGTTTTTTTGGTTTATTGTATTAAAGTTTAATGTGCAACCCTGAACAAAGGCCATACAGGTAGACACATGTCCAGGAACCTGTGGGGAGGAACCAGCCTTTCTGCATTCTTTTCCTGCCCACTAGAGATACAGTTTCTAGGAAACAGATCCAGATTTCCCCTCTCCCCTATAAGAGCCAAACAAGGGAAGCCAGACCTTTAATGGTTTGGGGGCATTCCTATCGCAAATCAGTTCAGAATACAACATCCCCTTTTGTGTTCCACCTACCCTGAGCAGGAGGCTCTCTGCTCTCAACCACTGTGGCAGTGAGGGTGTGAGCCAAAGCTATAGCTTGTAATAAAAAGATCCTCATGTGTTTTAAAACGGACTGGACACCTGGAGGTCTTTGGGGTCTCAGGAATCTGGCACAACAGACTCTGCCTAGCAGGATATCAAAGCAGACACTAAGACTCACAGCCAAACATTAGGCAGAGTGCAGAGAATCTTATGAAAGAAGGGGGAGAAAGAAAGACCTGGAGGGGATCGGAGTTCCACAAGGAGAGCAACAGAACCAAATCATATGGGCACAGCAGTCTTTTCTGAGACTGATACTCCAACCAAGGACCATACATGGAGATAACCTAGAACCCCTGCACAGATATAGCATATGGCAGCTCAGTGTCCAAGATGGTTCCCTACTATGGGTAATAGGGGCTGTCTCTGACATGAACTCAGTGGCTGGCTCTTTGATCACCACCCCCTGAGGGTTTACCAGCATTACCAGGCAACAAAGAAAGAAAATATAGCCAATGCTGATGAGACTTGATAGGCTAGTGTTAGATGAAAGGGGAGGAGGATCTCACCTATCAGTAGGCTTGAGGAGGGGCATGGGAGGAGAAAAGGGAGGAAGGGTGGTATTAGGAGGGAATGACCTAGGGGGCTATAGCTAGGATAGAAAGTGAAAAGACTGTAATAAATAAAAGAAAGAGAGAAGGAGAAAGAAAGAAAGAAAGAAAGAAAGAAAGAAAGAAAGAAAGAGAAAGAAAGAAAGAGAAAGAAAGAAAGAAATAAAGAAAGAAAGAAAGAAAGAAAGAAAGAAAGAGAGAAAGAATGACAAAAGGAATGTACCTCTAAACTACTATGAACTTTTTGAAGCAGTAATTTGGCCATTATATCTTCTTATAGGTCAAGTTATAGGATTAGTGTTTGAGAAAACCTGCCTATGAAGTTAAGTGGTTAAGTGGTAGGTCTTATGAAAAAACAGACTCTGGAATATAAAGAGTTCTCCATTTGTGCCAACAGGAGATTTGCCCAGCTTTACATAAGCTAACATTGTTTGGTAAGAGAAACTTTAGGGAGAAAACGTTTCTATCACATTGGACTGTAATCAAATTTGCAGGGTATTTTCTTAATTAATTTATGATTTGGGGAAGCTCAAACAACAAAGTACACCTATAACTGTGGAGGTAGTTGTGAGTTGAATAAGAAAGCAGGCTGTGCCAAAGAGGTCAAGGCTCTTCCCCAATTCTTTTAACAAATTTAGTGTGTCTGGTTTTATGTTGAGAGCTTTGATACACTTGGACTTTAACTTTGTGCATGATGATAAATATGGATCTATTTGCATTTTCTATGTATAGACATCCAGTTAGACCAGCTCTCTTTTTTCTATTGTATGGTTTTGGCTTCTTTGTCAAAAATTAAGTTTACATAGGTGTTTGGGCTTATTTCTGGATCTATGATTCAATTTCATTGATACACTAGTCTGTTTCTATGCCAGTAACATGCCATTTCATTATATATTTTTATATTTATTATATTTTTATATTTTTATTATTTATTATAGTACAGCTTGAGAGCAGGGATGGAGATACCTCCAAAAAATCTTTTGTTGTAGCATATTGTTTTAGCCATTCTGGGTATTTTATTTTTCCATTTCAAATTGAGAATTTGTTTTTTCAAGGCCTGCAAAAATTGTGTTGATAATTTGTTGGAATTTCATTGAATCTGTAGATTGCTTTTGGTAAGATATTAGCTATATAATATAAGATAAACATACTAAAATCTATAGTCCTAAAGAAGCTAAACAATAAGGAGGATCTTAGGGAAGAGGCTTAAACCTCACTCAAAAATGCAAATAGGATAGACATCAGAAGTAGGAGAAGACAAGCAAAAGTACAGGAGCCTTCCACAGAGGACCACTGAAAGACTCTTTTCACCAGGGTGTTGAAGGAGATACTGAGACTCATAGCCAAACTTTGGGCAGAGTGCAGAGAATCTTATGGAAGAAGGGGGAGATGGAAAGACCTGGAGAGGACAGTAACTCTGCAAGAAGACAACAGAGCCAAAATACCTGGGCCCAGGGGTCCTGCAGAGATTGATACTCCAACCAAGGACCACGCATGGAGACATCCTAGAACCCTTGAACAGATGTAGCCCATAGCAGCTCAGTTTCCAAGTAGGTACACTGGTAAGGGGTACAGGGGCTGTCTCTGACATGAACTCAGTGGCTGGCTCTTGGATCACTTCTCCCTGGGGTGGTGGAGCCTTGCCAGGCCACAGAGGAAGATGATACAGCCAGTTCTCATGATACCTGATAGGTTAGGGTCAGATAGAAGAGGAGTAGGTCCTCCCCTATCAGTGGATTAGAAAATTGACTTGAAAGGAGAAGAAGGAGGTTGGATGGGACCAGGAGGAAAGGAGAGAGGAGGCTGCAGAGGGGATACAAAGTGAATAAATTATAATAAAGAAATAAATAAGATAAAAAAAAAGAAAGAAAGCAGGCTAAAGTTGGATGTGGTTGCACAGGCCAATACTCCCAGTACTCGGGGAGGCAAAGGCAGGTGGATCTCTATGAATTTGAAGCTATCCTGGACTACAAAGAAAGTCAGGTACAGCCAAGGCTGTCTTAAAAAAAAAAAAAAAAAAAAAACAAACCAAAAACAAAACCAAAAAAAAAACAAGAAAAACAAAACAAAACAGGCTAATCAACACATAGAAAAGAAGCCAAAAAATAACATTCCTGCATGTTCTCTGTTCCTACCTCCATGTCCCTGCCTTGCCTCCACCAATATTGCACTGTGATCAGGTTTTGTAAACAAATAAACCCTTTCATTTCCAAGTTACTTTTGACAGTGATTTATCACAGTAATAGGAAGCAAACCAAGAAAATCATATGTGGGAACTGGAAATCTTATGTAGATTGTGGCTATTAAAGGAGGTTAGGTGTGTGTGCTAGCACAGCATCGCCATTGTGATGTTAGTGAGGTAATGCTGAGATATGGAAAGTTGATTTTGATCACACAGTTGGAAATTTTAGTTGATGACTTGTTGGAGCCCTGTTGATGAACTGTGACAAAACAACACACCTTTGAGCATACCTGCTAGAGGAAGCTTCATTTCTCACAATAAGCAGCAGAAGCAGGGAAGGTCAAAGTCTCAAGATCCCCTTCAAGTATATTCACAGTGACCCTAAGCAATATTAGCCTCTACCTCTTCAAGTTTCTCCCTCTTCTCAATGGTTACTATAAATTAGCTGGGAAGTGATTGTTTTCTGCATGGATATTTCAGAAGCTGTTAAGAAACACAGCACAATGTAGAGAGATAAACTGTGGGATTTCTATTCACACACAAACACACACATACAAACACACACATTAATTACAGCAATTATGTTTCCTTTGAGAATCCTGAATAATACTCTAGAGTAGCTTCTTTTTTAGATTAAAAAAAAAAAAAAGAAACTACTAAATATACAAATACTATGAACATTTCTCTAACCTTACTATTTAAGTTTCATGGAAAAGAATATTAAAATTGCTTTGGCCATAATTCTCCTGTTCATTCTTCAAACCCAGAATCCCTCAATTTTATCATGATATGTTGACTGTATAAAAAAATGATAATGATAATGTCACAGAAATTGCAATGACGATCGTTTGCTACAAAACATAGTTACCATGACCCCTTTACACAGTCTTAAGTTGTCTCCACTGGAACATTTTCCCTGTGCCCCGAGTAAGAGCCTTCAATTTGGTTAAAGGTCAGTCACTTGGATTTTTTTCACAAGGCAATCAGCAGCAGAGCAGCATTATAAGAAAACAACGTTGTCTTCTGCCCACTGAGTGCTTTTTCCCAGTACTTCTAAAACAAACTGCTGTTCAAATTTTCCTAGTCCCAACTGTCACCAAAAACATCTAATAGTGCTAATTTTGAACTACTTTTAACAAAATTTGTTCTGGACTGACCTCCTGAATGTATCCGTTCATGACCTGCAGTCATTTCTCAACCCTCAGCACACCCTCTCCTTCTAGCAGTATTTCTTGTATGTCCTCATCCCATGTGATCTGTGAGCAAAGTGAAATGTGGTCCTGTTTGTCTCTGCTCATTTCATTGTGATTGCAAAGAACTCTTTTCTTCATCTGCAAAAATCTATATCCAGTCTCAATGAGGGAAATAGGTTTCATTGGACTCTTCTTGAGTTGACCAACACATTGTTATATGTGTCTTGTTTGCAAAAACCCAGACTCCTTTTTCAATTAATTAATTTAGTTAATTAAGCAAGTAACTTTACAACCCTCCCACAGCTTCCCCTCCCTCTTCTCTCCAAGTCCCTCTGTCTCTCTTTCCCTTTTCCTCTCTCCTATTCTACTGTCCTCCCTTTCTCCTCAGAAAAGAGGAGTTCTCCCATGGATATCAACCCTACTTAGCATATCAAGTAGCAGCAGGCACTTCTATTGTGGCTAGACAGGCAGCCCTGTTAGAGGAAAGAGATTCAAAGGCAGGTGACAGAGTCAGAGACAGGTCCTGCTCCTCCTGTTAGGAGTCCCACATGAAAAGCGAGTTGCCCAATTGTTACAGACATATGCAGGGGCCCCAGAACCAGCCCAGGTGTGCTCTTTTTTTGATAGTTCAGTCACTGTGAGCCCATATGGGCCCAGAGTAGTTGATTCTCTAGGTTATTTTTTTTTTAAATATTTTTATTTTTTTGTGGTATCCTTGACCTCCCTGGCTCCTTCAATCATTCCTCCCCGTCTTCCACAGTATTCCCAAATTTCTGCCTAATATTTGGCTGTGGGTTTCTGCATCTGTTTCCACCAGTTGCTGGGTGACGCCTCTCAGATGTCAGTTATGCTAAGTTTTCATTCTGTAAGTATAACAGGATATCATTAATAGTGTCAGAGATGGGCTCTCTCATGGCACAAATCTCAAGCTGGGCCAGTCTTTGATTGGCCATACCCTCAGTTTCTGCTCCATCTTTATTGCTGCACATCTTGCAGGCAGGGCAAATTGTGGGTTTAAGGTTTTGTGGTTGGGTTGGTCTCTTAATCTGTTCATTGGAAATCTTTTCTGGTTCCAGGAGATGACCGTTGCAGGTACCATACTTCCTCATTTCCAAGAGTCCTAGCAAGGGTCATCCTCATAGATTCCTGAGAGTTTTCATTGTCCTAGAGATTTCTAGCTCATCCCAGAGATGCCCTCCCACCCACTCTAGAACTGTCTTCCTAAATCCTCCCTGCACTGGATCCCTCCTGCTTTTCCCTGTTTCATCCCCCAACAAGTTCTCTCTCTCCATCCAACTGTGATGTCAATTCTATTTCCCCTTCTCAGTGAGATTTAAGCATCCCCCCTTGGACCATCTCTGTTACTTAGATTCTTTGGATCTGTAGATAGTAGCATGGTTATTCTGTACTTTATGGTTAATATCCATGTATAAATGACTATGTGTCTCTCTGAGTCTGTAATGCCCAGCCTTCTTAGCTCAAAGCAGAGCTGTGACTTTATGTAAAAGGCCTAATGGAAAAAAGTGCCCAGAATTTTAAAGTGGCTGTTTGCACTGTGATTCTTCAATCCATATCACTTCTGCATGTAAGCATGGAGATTAAGGCTGCAGCAGCCTGCAGTGGGCACCTAGAGAACAAGTCACAAAGACTCCTTCTCCCTTTATCACTACTGCATAAGCTAAGTGACTTGTAATTGACACATTCCCTTTTTCTACAGTAAGTGTTGACTTTCTGTTGTTTGTGATTCTGCATCTAGTAGAAGCCTCTGAAATCCCGGAATTAAAAAAGGGAGCTTCAGTTTTCAGCTCTTTTCCTCTGGCTAATAGTAGAATGAATTGCACATAAAAAGAGGAGATAAATATTGATGGAAGCGATGGCAATCAAGATTAAAAATAAAAATATCACCCAGCTTGCTTTACCTCTAGGATGTAGATAAAACATAAACAATTACTCATTTTAGCAGTCAATCAGGATTTTCGTTCTTTGTGAATACTTTGTTTAGATTCCCAGTAACCAGGTGGGCACACACATTAATTCTTATTACTTCAATGATTTTGTTTGTATTATTGATGAGCATATGGCAAACATTTTAATGCAGAGAAAAACACTGCTTGTGCGTATTTTAGTGTGGGATCAAAGGATTGATGTTTAGGGTATCATGTGCTGCTACTGTAATGATACAGACTCACAAAATGTATGTGAACAGGTTATTCAGTTTAATCCGGTACAAAAAGAAAGGCAAACAAGTTATAAGAAAGCACATGCAGATTCATAAAGGCCCAGCTTGAGGGTGTGGTGAATCAGAGAGAATTAATTAAAATAGAGTTTGAGATGGTGAGAGTTAAGGATAGCAGTGGAGAAGTCATGAGTCCAGATCACACGGTCCTAAGAACCACCACAAGTCTGATATATTACTGCAGGGGTTTAAGTAAAAGATTGAAAAAATCACTAAAGATACAAAAAAGCCCAATGTGTGACACAGAATTTAAAATTTATGGCTTCATGGAAAACACACGGATTAAATGAAGGTAATAAGCCTAAAGACATGCATAGAGATTTGACAGTTGTAGCCTCATATGAAAAGGAGTCTGGTCAAGAATTATTTTTCCTTGTGAGTTTAGGAATTTATTTACAAGAATATAATGGAAATTCAAACAAATGATGTAAGGTGGCGATTATCTCTGAACTTAATGGGAATATGATTCCACAAGGATTCTGTACAAATGAACATTTGGCAGAGTGAGGATAAATTGGCCACAACATAGTGAAAATGAAGGGTTCATGTCATGTGGGGAGGACTAGAAGGAGCTATGTACTCCTGAGGCACTCTGCCCAGTCTTCCGATCAGCATTCGCTTTAACTTTGACTCTTAGTAATTTCACCTCTATAGTTTTTCTCCTTGACTTTAAAGCACTATGCTCACCTCTGATGTTACCTTCATGTGCCTTTAAAACAATCCTCCTATCTACACTTGAGACTGGTACTGTTCCTCACAAACAGAGAACTGGTAGGCAGGCAATGTAGTTATGCACACGTTATCAATAATGCACAAGGACCTCCGGCAGGCATTAACAGAGAAAAGCAATGGTTCAGTAGGGGGTATGAACTGTGGGCAGAAAACTTGGCATGAAGCATAGCAATGAACTCAGGAGAGAGATAATTTTTTCTTCAGTTGTAAATTTGAAAACAAATACATTCTCCAGCTTTTGGGAAGTCATTATTTCTTTGTACCTCAGTTTAGCGAAGTATAGAGAAGTAACTCAAATTTGTCATATTGGAAAGACATCTGGTATCTTGAGATACTTCCAGATGCAAAGTGTAATCTGTAGCTTAAAAAGCTGCTTTTCATTCTTTGGTGTTACATATTTCTCTTTTGAGTTATTACTCAGAGTAATAACTGTTGTATGTAGATAAATAATTTTATGTTTATCAAGATTCCTGTCACCATTATTTCTGGTTTGAGATCTCATCACTCACAGTTGCTTTCACTCTGCCCCCAAATCCTGGACTGATGGTTGAAGACTGGAGAGTAGAAAGGGGCCATTAGTGGAGACAGATAGTATGTACTTTAGAGGATGATAGTAAGACACATGGATTGTGAAAAGGAAAAGAAGGAAAATAAAAATAGTCTTAAGTAATGAAGCACGGAGCGTGACACTGAGGGAAACAAACAAATGAACGAAAGGAATGATAAGTAACACAAATAATTTGTGGAAAAACAAAAAGGGAAACAATATTTTACAGGCTTACTTTAAATTATAATGTGTTTGCATTTGTATGTGTCTATGTGTGCTTATGTGTGTGTATATCTGTGCTCATGCAAGCATGTTTTCCTGTTTGTCTCTCTGTATGATGGACTTATCCCATAGGAAGATAGCATAGGCTATCAAAAAATAAATAAAAAGCCTGGGTGCCAGGCAAGGGACACCACCATTTGAGATTTTGATCTGGGGTATCTAAAGGATTCCTCAAATAAAATCTATGATCATTTATCTTGGTTGCTTAGCAAATCATAAAGGTAAGACCCATTATTGAAGATACCACCATTTTTTAGTCATAAGACTTGGAGAAATGAAGTAAGTATTGACCTGGAAGCCTCCTTCTGAGGATTAGCTTTCAAGTAAAAAAGTGCAAGGAAAGCTGCTAACAGAGAATAGTAATCAACAGTGTTACCCAGGTGTAAAAATGTCTGTGCACAACAACAAGGATTAGGCTAGTAACATATCCCCAATGATGAAATAATAACATTTAGTTATAGAGAATAACCAACAAATGTCTATTAGATCTATGGTCTGTACAATACTATACAAATTATGCTTGGTAATTCCTATAACAAGAGAGGTCAGAGACCATAAAAGACCCACTACTACCATTTGATGATTATTATGATTCTCAGTTGCCTCCTAAATACTTATTTTATAGCTACAGATAAGTACAACTCTTAACCTCTCATCAAATAAATATCTTTTTGCAGCAGATAAATGCTATTATAGATATCACCTGATTAAAATACCATGGGGACCCAGCCCCAAAGAAAACATCTATAGTATAACTCCAACCTCTAAGTCTCAGTGAACATTAGAGAAAAGACAGTGGACAAAATCTAAGAAACTGAGAATCAAGACAATTTCTGAGATAGTATGTCCTCTAAATATAACAGATATGTTGGACATGTGAAATTTCACCAGTAATCTTATGTACACAAAACCTGCAAAGACCACCAACAGAGACAAAGGATAAGTTCCCAAGTCCCATACCTCTTTGAAGACTAGAGTAGACCAGTCTGTTGACAAACAGAAAACCAGTTTCTGTAGGGATGTTGCTGAAAGTCTGTGTTCAGCTATAATCTGTACTTCTAGCACATTGAAAACACTGAATAGGAGATATCTATCTCTATAGTGTTATGTACAAATACGTATATTTAACAGTAGTAATTATAAAAGAAGAAATCAGGAGCATGAGAGGAACTGGCACCAGAGGAAAGATAGAAATGGTCAAAATACAGTATATTCATGTATGAAATTATATTAAAAATTGCATTATTATTAATCCTTTAAAATATGACCCACTGCATATGTAATTATATGTTGTACAATAAAAGAAAATTAGAGTGTGAGGGGACCTTCATACTGTAGGGTGCTCCTCTCTGGACTTCTGTTTAGGCACAGATCATATCCAAACACCTATTTTCATGCACAAACCAAATGTAATGAGATCCTTTATTAAGCAAGGAAAAGAGACAAGATGGGTAAATAGGGGAGAAACAGCAGCAAGCGACTTTGTAGATGTTAATTTCAAGAGGTTATAAAAGGAGGTCTGTGCAAGAATGAGCTAGAATACTTTGCTAAGTTCTGATTGGGTGTTTTAATTGGATTAGTCAAAAGAATGAATTTTGGGTGCTGAACCTTGATGATTTGATAGTTGGGCCTTGGTCATCAGCCTCTGGAATGAGTCAGTGGCCAAATAAGTGAAGAGACTTTGATGTCTATCTTCAGGAATGTACTCTAGCTGTTTTGCATAGGGAGAAAAGTAAAAGGCAAAGTCCCTCAGTGCCATGTTTGCCATGATCAGGCCTGTGTTTACCATGATGGGCCTGC
This sequence comes from Psammomys obesus, assembly GCF_907164565.1. Lineage (NCBI taxonomy): Eukaryota > Metazoa > Chordata > Mammalia > Rodentia > Muridae > Psammomys > Psammomys obesus. The sequence continues at coordinate 1,197,696 of NW_026596433.1, read as the reverse complement.
TAGAGCCCTTCATTGTATATAAAAGTGTATCTTCTTTGGAAGGATTTTTGGATAACAGAATGACAAATTGAAATATAAAACAATCTTGCAGTTTTTGGTTATTTGGGATCATGTGTGAGTAAAACTCTAATGATAAAATTTATTATTAAAAAAGTTCTTTATATTTTAGGAACATCCTTGAGGTGACCTAGGAAACACACTTGCAAGTGAGGGATATATTAGAAATGTTTTGTTATTGTCCCTTTGTATGGTAGCATCAACTAAAAGGCTTGATAGACTTATAAAGAACGAAAGGAGCAAATCTTTTCTGCAAACCCTGATGATCTAGGTCAGCTATGAACAGCCACAGTAATTATTCTTCCCAAAGGACAATGCGGTCCAGAGGCTAAGCATTAAAATGAATTAGGAGCATCTGTTCACATGCTTGGTTTCACTATTGATATTTAGTTTATGCTTTAAATAAGCCAAGGCCCCTTTTCACATTTCAAAAGGTGTTATGACTTTGAGTAAAGTACATTTGCATAATGCTTAGAAGTGCTGTGTAGATGATTACTATAATAACTTCAGATCTCTGAATAAGAAAGCACATGACTTCCAGGCACATCTGTCAGGATATGGCAGACCTGGATTATGAAATGTTAGCTTTTTTTTTTTTTGATGCATTGTTACCACAAGTGATTATATATCAACAGCAACATGATTCTTAGCATAAGTAAAATTGCAGTAACTGATTGTCATTCACATATTCTAAAGAGAAATGTACGTATACCGTAGAAATTATTTATCATAGAAATTATTTAAAATATTTCTATTAGCCTTAAAACAAAATTTAATCAATCATTTTGTTATAGCTTTTTACTCAGATGAAGACTTTTTTATGTTGGGAGGCTTTTATTGACTGCTTCTTTTTTAAAATTCTTTATTAATTACATTTTATTCACTTTGTATCCCCCTGTGGTTCCCTCCTTCCTCCCTCCCTTCCTCCACCCTCTACATGCATGCCCCTCCCCAAGTCCACTGATAGGGGAGGACTTCTTTTCATTCCTTCTGATCCTAGTCAATTAGGTCTCATCAGGAGTGGCTGCATTGTCTTCTTCTGTGGCCTGGTAATGATGCTTCCCCCTCAGCGGGAGGTAATTAAAGAGCAGGCCAATCAGTTCATGTCAGAGACAGTCCCTGTTCCTATTACAATGGAACCCACTTGTATACTGAACTGTCATGGGCTACATCTGTGCAGGGGTCTTATTTTATCTCCATGCATAGTCCTTGGTTGGAGTATCAGCCTCAGGAAAGACCCCTGTGCTCAGATATTTTGGTTTTGTTGCTCTCCTTATGGAGTTCCTGTCCTCTCCAGATCTTACTGTTTCCCACTTCTTTCATAAGATTTTCTGCACTCTGCCCAAAGGTTGCCCATAAGTCTCAGCATCTGCATTGATAGTCTGCAGGGCAGAGCCTTCCAGAGGTCCTCTGTGGCATGCTCCTGACTTGTTCCCTCTTTTCTCCTTCTTCTGATGTCCATCCTCTTTGCCTTTCTGGATAGGAATTGAGCATTTTAGCAAAAGTCCTCTGCTGGTGGGAATGAAAACTTGTACAACCACTCTGGAAAGCAATCTAGCGCTTTCTCAGACAAATAGGAATAGCGCTTCCTCAAGATCCAGCTATACCACTCCTAGGCATAGACCCAAAAGAGGCTCAAGTACACAATCAGGACATTTGCTCAACCATGTTTGTAGCAGCCTTATTTGTAATAGCCAGAAGTTGGAAACAGCCCAGATGCCACTTAGTGGAGGAATGGATGCACAAATTGTGGTATATCTACATAATGGAATATTACTCAGCAATAAAAAAACAAGGAAATTATGAAATTTGCAGATAAATGGTGGGATCTGGAAAAGACCATCCTGAGTGAGTTGTCCCAGAAGCAGAGGGATGCACATGGTATATACTCACTCATATTGACATATAATATAGGATAAACCTACTAAAATCTGTACACCTAAAGAAACTAATCAAGAGGGAGATGAAGACATTTTTAATAATTACTTCTGGATAAAAAAAAATTTGTAGACATTGATAATAACTTTCATAGAGAACATTTGATATGAGACCTGGTGACATGCTTGTTACCTGGCCATCCAGCTCTTCTGAGTTTTAATTCCTTCCATGCATGTAGAAGATGAATTGTAAAGTTTCTTTTCACATCCCTTAAAGTGGTTCAGCATTTTTCCTGAGCTAGAACATAGTCATAGAAAGTTTTGGTTTTTTTTCTTTTTTACTCTGCCTCAGGTGAAGCAGCATTCTAACAACCTGAGAAGTAGAATGTTGATTTCACACTTTTAAAAACGATTGCTTTCATATTAGAATACTGAATGTATTCCATTGCTTTTCTTATTATGAAGTCTGTGTGCTGTGCACAGCATTTCATCCTACGATCTGTGCTGTGAAGTGCACTGCCAGACAAGTACTAAGTAAAAGGAAGTGTTGTGGACCTGAGGAAAATTTCATCTACTTTTGATTAAATTGTTATAGAAAAGTAATGTAAAAATGTTGCTTAAGGATACCAATTTTGTCATAGACTCTTTTTCACTGTAAGGCTAGCACCACACATGATGCTGTTTGTCCCAGTGTGTGTCTAAGACATTTCCTGTCTATTACTACAAAATCATGAGTGTTTTGACTTATTGATCTATTCAAATTTTGAGCAAAGAAACGATCCTAATAAAAAATCAAATACTAATGTGATTAGTAATAACAGAGACAAAGGGAGAGAGAGAGAGATGTATTTTGTGCATTAAATTATTTCATTATCAATAAATGAATTAAGTCAGACTCAGAGTAGCTAATGTTGAAGTTTTTGTTAGTTTAGAAGCTCTGGAGTTTATATCGGTGCATTATGTATACATGTATATAATTACATAGAAATATAAATATTATTATAACTCCATCACAAAAATAGAAGAAAAACTGTAAAGGAATTTAGGGAATTCAGTAACTATTCATGACTGATAGTTATAGTAATCTGATGTTTCAAAACAAAATAAAAAACTGATGGGTTGTTTAAAATAATTAATAATTGATAAAACTGAAATAATAAGACCATTCTCAATAGATAACATAATTTCTCACAACTCGAAAAAAAACAATAAAATATTGGCGTCTAAAATCAGAATTTCAGAGTAGTGTCTCATGCCTTTAATCTCAGCACTTGGGAATCTAAGGCAAAACGTTTGTCTCAAGTTCAATGCCAGCTTGACCTGTTGTTGGCTGGTGAGTTCCCAGCCACTGTTACTTACACAGGAAGACTCTGTAATACCAAATATACAATAACAAAAAAGGAATTAAATGAACGCAAGGGTTTAAGAATTTTTCAAAAAAGAATATGAGCTCTTAGTTTGGGCTACCTAAAATATGGCTGGAGTTTATGCATAAGAACTCAAAACATTTTCTATTTGAAATATAGTAAAATAGTCATCTTATTAATTAATTAATTAATTAATTAATTAATTCATTCATTCATTCATTTTTAGTTGTTCACCTTACATCCCAGTTATATCCTCCTGTCTTCTCTCCTCCCGGCCCTTCTCCCTCCCTCTCTCCTCCACCTATTACCCATCCCTTGCACCTCAGAAACAGGACTCCCTCCACTAAATCATCCCAGCACATCCAGTAGCATCAGAACTGAGCACTTCCTCTTTCACAGTGTTCTGGCAAGGCAGACCTGCCAGGAGGAAGAGATCTAAAAGCATACAATGGAGACCATGACAGAGAAAGCTCCTCTTCCCCTTTTAACCGGACCCACATGGAGATCAAGCTGCCTATTGCGGACATACGTTTAGAGGGATATACGTCCTGTCTATGTGTGGATCATGGTTGGTGCTTGAGTATCCGCGAGCTCCTCCCCCAGTGTGTGTGTGTGTGGGGGGGGCAGGTTAGTTGGCACTGCTGGTCTTCTTTGGAGCTCCTGTGCCCTCTGAGTTCACCTATCCTTAACCCCACTCTTCTATAAGGCTCCCTACACTTCTCCCAATGCTTGGATGTGAGTCTAAGCGTCTGTTTTGATCTGTTGCTGGGTGGAGTCTCAGAAGACAGCCGTGCTCGTCTGTAAAAATAGCAGAGTGTCGTTAAGTAGTGTCAGAGGTTAGCTCTCTCCCTTGGAGTGTGTCTCTTTTTGGGCTAGGCACGGGTTGTAGATTTCCCCACTCTGCTCTGTCTTCTGCCTGCACATCTTGTAGGCAGAGAAAGTTTATGTCACCATTTTTGTGGGTGGGTCTGTGTTCTCTTCCCTCGCTAGGATTCCTGCATGAGTAGAGGGTGGCCTCTTCAGTCTCCATGACTCTGCTACTACGGCTTTCAGCTAGAGTCACCCCCATTTCTTCCCAGAAGCCTACTCTGTTGTAGCTTTTCTAAGATGCCCTCACTGATGGTTTCTCTTCTCGCTGCAGGCTCTCTGTGCTCACCCACCTGCTCTCCCCACATATGATCCCCACCTTGATTTCCCTCAGCACTCCCTCTTCTAGTCAATTCCCTCTCTTTAACCATTTCCTCTATCTATTTCGTCTTTTGAGTGAGATTCAAGCATATTTTCTTATGCCCTCCTTGTTACTTAGCTTCTTTGAATCTGTGAATTGTGGTATGGTTATCCTGTACTATATGGCTACTATCTGCTTTTAAGTTAGTACATTCATGTGTGACTTTCTGGGTCTGGGTTTCCTCATTCAGGATGATCTTTTCTAGTTCTATCCATTTTCCTGAAAATTTCATGATTTCCTTGTTTTTAATAGCTGAGTAGTATTCCATTGTGTAAATGTGCCACACTTTCTGGAACCATTCTTCAGCTGAGGAACATCTGGGCTATTTTCAGTTTCTGGCTATTATGAATGTGGTTGAGCAAATGTCCTTGTTGTACGGTGGGGCATCTCTTGAAAGTATGCCTAGTGGTGGTAAAGCTGGATCTTGAGGTAGCACTATTCCAATTTTCTGAGAAAACACCAGATTGATTTCTTAAGCAGTTGTACAAGTTTACACCCCCACCAGCAACGGAGTAACGATCCACTGTTTCCACACTGTTGCCAGCATGTGCTGTCACTTGAGTTTCTGTTCTTAACATTCTGACAGGTAGAGGATGGAATCTCAGAGTCATTTTGATTGGCATTTTCCTGATGACTAAGGATAATGAGCATTTCTTTAAGTGCTTCTCAGCCACTACAGTTTCCTCTGTTGAGAATTCTGTTTAACTCTATACCCCATTTTTAAATTGAATTATTTGGTTTGCTGATGTTTAATTTCTTGAGTTTTTTTTTATATATTTCAGATATTATTCGTTTGTCAGATGTAGGATTGGTGAAGATCTTTCCCAATCTGTAGGCGGAAATTTTGTTCTGTTGACAGTGACCATTGCCTTAAACAAACTTTTCAGTTTCATAAGGTCATATTTATTAATTGTTTGGTTGTTTTGCTCTAGGACTTTTATGTGTGTTTTTAAGTGTCTAATATAAGAACTCTCCAATTTCTTTAAGAAGGAAATTACTGCTATAAACTTCACTCTTAGCTCTGCTTTCATTATGTCCTGTAAGTTTGGGTATTTTGTGTTTTCATTTTTTGAATTCTACAAAGTCTTTAATTTCTTTGTTTCTTCCCTGACCCAGTGTTTATTAAGTAGAGAGTTGCTCGGTTTCTGTGAGTTTGTAGGTTTTTCTAATTTCTGTTGTTGAAATCCAGCTTTTATCCATGTGATCTGATAAGTTACAAAGAATTATTTCAATTTTACTCTATCTGTTGAAGCTTGTGACCAAGTATGTGATTAGTTGTTGAGAAGGTTTCCTGAGATGCTGAGAAAAAGGTATAATCTTTTGCGTTTGGGTGAAATGTTCTATAATTATCTGTTAGGTCCATTTGATTCAAGACTTCTGTCGATTTCATTATTTCTCTCTTTAATTTTTGTCTCAATGATCTATTGGTTGGTGAGAGTGGGGTGTTGAAGTCTCCCACTATTATGGGGATAAATGTGCAATGTAAGCTTTATTAATGTTTCTTTTATGTGTGTGGGTGCCTTTGCATTTGGGGAATAGATGTTCAGGATTAAGATGTCATCCTTGCAGATTTTTCCATTGATGAACCTCAATTTTTCTTCCTCATCTCTTTTGATTAATTTTGGTTGAAAGTTTATTTTATTAGATGCTAGAATGTTTCCTCCAGCTTGATCCGTGGGTTTGTTTGCTTGGAAAGTGTTTTCCAGCCCTTTTCTCTGAAATAATATCTGTCTTTATTGTTGAGGTATATTTCTTGTATGCAGTAGATTATGGACCCTGTTTTCTCTTCCATTCTGTTAGCCTGTATCACTTTATTGGGGCATTGAGTCCATTGATCTTGAAAGATATTAGTGACCAATGATTGTTAAGTCCTATTATTTTGATGGGGATGGTGGTAGAGTGTATGTGTGTGGTGTGTGTTTGCTTCCCTTTTGATTTTGCTGGTGTAGGATTATTTATTTGTGTTTTTCCTGGTTTCAATTAGTTTCCTTGGGTTTGAGTTTACCTTCAAGTGTTTCTTTAGGGCTGGTTTTGTACATAGAAATTGTGTAAATTTGCTTTTGTTATGGAATATCTTGTCTTCCCATCTATGATGATTAAAAGTTTTGTTGGATATAGTAGTCTTGGTTGACATATGTGGTCTCTTAGTGTTTGTAGGTTCTCTATCCAGGTCTTTCTGGCTTTGAGAGTCTATTTTGAGAAGACAGGTGTAATTCTGATAGATTTGCAATTACATGTGACTTTGCCTTTTTCTCTTGCAGTTTTTAATATTCTTCCTTTGTTCTATTCATTTAGTGCTTTGATTTTTATGTGGCAGAAGGTTTTCTTTTTCGGCCTAATTTATTTGGTGTTCTGTAAGCTTCTTGTCTATGATATTGTTGAAAATAATTTTTGGAACCTTGGAGCTAGGATTCTCCTTCTCTTTATATTGTTCTTAGGTTTGATCTTTTTATAATGTCCCAGATTTCTTGAATATGTTATGTCAGGAACTTTTTACATTTAACAATTTCCTTGACTGATATATTAATTTCTTCAATCGTATATTCTACACTTAAGATTCTCTCTTTCATCTCATATATTCTGTTGTTGATGCTTATGTCTATATATCCTATTCTCTCCTTGACTGATATATTAATTTCTTCAATCGTATATTCTACACTTAAGATTCTCTCTTTCATCTCATATATTCTGTTGTTGATGCTTATGTCTGTATATCCTGTTCTCTCCTTTAGGTTTTCCATCTCCAGGATGGCCTCAGACTCTATTTTCTTTATTGCTTCTGTTTCTGTTTTCAGGTCTTCAACAGTTTCATTCATTTTCTTCTCCAGGTTGACTATATTTTCCTGTATTTTTTTTTTTTAGGGATTTATTCAATTCCTTCACCTGTTTGTATTTTCCTGTATTTCTTTGAGGGATTAATTTTCCTCTTTCAAGGCACTATCATTTTCATAACATCAGATTTAAGATTGTTTTCTTGTGTTTCAGGAGTGTTAAAGTATCCAATCCTTGCTGAAATAGGATAGCTGGATTCTTCTGGTGGTGCTAGATGGTTCTTGCATTTTTGTTGCTTGTATTCTTACTCAGACCTCTAACCAGGGTTGGCCCTGGTGTTAGCAAGCTTGGTGGTGCCTGATGGTAATAAGCCTCCAGAATTGCAGGTAGAGCAGGTGGTCCCAGATGGTAGCTGGCCTTTGTTTTTCCTGGGTGGTAGCAGGCTTCCAGAAATGCAGGAAGAGCTCCTATTCTCTGATGGTTGTCAGTCTCTGTTGTTCCCCAGGTGGTTGCTGGTCTCTGGAATTGCAGGTGGAGATATGACCTGGATAATCATGCATAAACAGGGCATGGAGTATGGGGCCCATTGTGGCAATGTAACTCAGAAGGCCTGTGGCAAACTGTGCCTTTGCAGCTGGGTTTTTCAGGCCAGAAGTTGGGGGAGGGTTGTTTCCTGATGGTTGCTGGTCTCTGGGACTGCATATGGAGATGTGTCTAGTAAAATATTTTATTCATTATTGAAGGTAATTCTGAACTTCATAAGGATAATACCAATATAGTATACTTTATCCATGTTTCCTATATTCTCTTACCCTTATGTTTCTCCTCACTCTAAGCCCTGGATTCCTCTACACAGATTTTCCTATGTTTCTGTGATCTGTGTACACATATATAGTATTTATATTTATATACATATTTTATGCATAGATATGAACTCTATATTTTAAAGAATAACAAGGTGGTTACAGTAAGTGATTGCCATGAGTCTTAGGACAGATTTTGAACTTTTGTACTTCCAAACAATATTGAGACTATGGTAGATTAGGGTAACCTCTGAAATTGTAGTGAATGAAGTTTGCATTATGATATGTCTTTAGGCCTATAGGGACCATGGAATGGAATGTGGTGGTTTGAATAAGAATGGTCCCCATGGGCTCAACTATTTTAATGTGTGGTCATCAGGGTGGAGCTCTTGAGAAGGATAAAACAGATTAGGAATTGTGGGAGATTTTTTGGAGTAGATGTGGCATTTTTTGGAAGCGTGTCACTGGGCATGCGCTTCAAAAGTCCATGCAAGAATCAGTCTCCCCTCTCTCTCTCTCTCTCTCTCTCTCTCTCTCTCTCCATAAGCTCCCAATTAAATGCTTCCTTTTATAATAGTTATTATGGTTGTGGTATCTTTTCATAGCAATAGAACACTGACTAAGTATAGCTGGATCTTGAGGTATATCTACACCATCTTCCTGAGGGACCACTGTACTGTTTTATATGAGTACTGTACAGGTTTGAACTCCTACTATCAAAGGATGAGTGCTCCCCTTATTCTTTATCTCAGCCATTTGAGTTTTCTGTTTCAAGGAATTACTAATTGAATTGAATTGTTGGCCAAAATGGTCCCGTGGAAATCCCCAACCAATGCTGTTGCCAAGACAGTTACTCTCTACAATTGACAGTGAGGCCCCATTGCTAAAGACAATGTCCATACAATGTTCAATGTGCATTGAACATTGAAAGGCAGAGCTGGTGGTTACACAGAACCTTCTCCTTCATGTTGTAGTGTCTTTGATGTAAAAGGGTATTCTGTAGGCTACCAAAAGAGCACTGCAAATATCAACCCAAACACAAAAAATTTCATCTATAATCTGCCAAACCTCCAAAATATGCTAGGGCAGTTGTGGCACAAACTTTGCGGGAGAAACCAACTGATATATGATTTGTCTTAAGCCCCACTCTGTGAGATGGAACCATACCTGACATTGCTTGGGTAACCAAGAACCAGAGACCAGGTATCCAAGAGACTTAGAATAAACCAAATGCTACTGGTATTTTTAAAAAAGTAAAACTAAAATTCCCCATAGAATATACTCAAAGATAAGTGCCTTTTTCATCCATTATCAAAAAGGCATCATGCTCCTGAAGCAGGAAAAGAAAAATACAGAGATCCACAACCAGACATCATGCAGTGAGAGGGGGATGAGGGGAGAGAAACCTTGGAACACACACTAAAGGAGATTTCTCTATGAAATCCCTCCCCTCAGAGCTCAGAAAACCCCATAGAAGACAAGGCAGAAGGAATTGGGGAGAGAGTGGGTAGGAAGCACATAAGGAGAACATGATCCTCTAAAACAACATAGTTAAGCTCATATGAACTCAAAAATAATGAAGAAGCATTTAAAAGGCCTGAATGGGTCTGTACCGGGTTCTCTGAACATACACTGTAGGTTTCAGTTCAGTGCTTTTATGGGATGCCTGAATGTGCAAATGAGTGGGTCTCTTTTTCTTCTAGTGCAGCTTTAATTTTTGATTGGCTTGGGTTGTCCAACTACAATATGATGGTTTTTGTTTTATCTTAGTATATTTTATTTTGTTATGTTTTATTCTTATCTTTCAGAAATTTGTTATTTTCTAATGAGACAGGAAAGGAGAGGATTACCATAGGAGGGGAGGTAAGGAAGAAATGGAAAAAATTGAGAAAGAAAAAAACTGTATTCAGATTATATTATATAAAAATGGGACCTCATGAAACTGAAGAGCTTCAGTTTCTGTAAAGCAAAAGACACCGTAATCACAACAAAACAACTACTTACAGATTGGGAAAGAATCTTCACCAACCCTTTATCTGACAGAGGACTCATATCCAGTATATATAAAGAAGTAAACAAGCTGAAAAAGCAGCAAACCAAGTAATCCACTTAAAAAATGAGGAACAGAGCTAAACAGAGAATTCTCAATAGAGCAATATCGAATGGCAGAGAAGCACTTAAAGAAATGCTCAACCTCATTAGCCATTCGGGAAATGCAAATCAAAACAACCCTGAGATTTCACCTTACACCCATGAGAATGGCCAAGATGAAAAACTCAAGTGACAACACATGCTGGAGAGGTTGTAGAGAAGGGGAACCCTACTCCAGTGCTGGTGGGAATGTAAACTTGTACAACCACTCTGAAAATCAATCTGGCACTTTCCCAGACAACTAGGAATAGCGCTTCCTCAAGATCCAGCCATACCACTCCTAGGCAAAAGAGGCTCAAGTACACAAAAAGGACATTTGCTCAACCATGTTTGTAGCAGCTTTATTTGTAATAGCAGAAGCTGGAAACAACCCAGATGCCCCTCAACTGAAGAATGGATGCAGAAACTGTGGTACATCGATAAATGGAATATTACTCAGCAATGAAAAATAAGGAAATCATGAAATTTGCAGGTAAATGGTGGGACCTGGAAAGGATCATCCTGAGTGAGTTGTCCCAGAAGCAAAAAGACACACACGGTATATACTCACTCATATAGACATACAACATAGGACAAACCCACTAAAATCTATGCATCTAAAGAAACCAAGCAAGAGAGAGGACCCTAACTAAAATGTTCAATCCCCTCCTGAAAGGCAAAGAGGATGGACATCAGAAGAAGAAGAAAACAGGAAACAACCTAGAAACCTGCTACAGAGGGCCTCTGAAAGTCAGAAGAAGAAAACAGGAAACAAACTAGGAACCTACCACAGAGGGCCTCTGAAAGCCTCTGCCCTACAGACTGTCAAAGCAGATGCTGAGCCTGATGGCCAACTGTTGGGCAGAGTGAATGGAATTTTATGTAAGAAGTGGGAAATAGTAAGAGGTGGAGAGGACAGGAACTCCACAAGGAGAGCAACAGAACAAGAAAATTTGAACACAGGGAACTTCCCAGAGACTCATACTCCAACCAAGGACTATTCATGGAGATAACCTAGAACTCCTGCACAGATGTAGCTCATGGCAGGTCAGTGTCCAAGTGGGTTACCTAGTAATGGGAAGAGGGACTGCCTCTGAAATAATCTGATTGGCCTGCTCTTTGATCACCTCCCCCTGAGGGGAGAGAAGCCCTACCAGGCCACAGAAGAGGACAAGTGCAGCCACTTTTGATGAGAACTGATAGACTAAGATCAGAAAGGAGAGGAGAACCTCCCCTATCAGTGGACTTGGGGAGGGGCATGCATGCAGAAACGGGAGGGAGGGTGGGATCGGGAGGGGAGGAGGAAGGGGCTTATGGGGTTATACAAAATGAATAAAGTGTAATTAATAAAAAATCCATTTGACATCTATGTATACTCTTTGGTAAAAAAAAAAGAAAAGAAAAGAAAAGAATTTATGTTTAATTAAAGGGGAAAATTACTTTCCATTGAAATGTGTGCCCATTATTTAATTGAGTTATTTGTTTTTATTAATGTCTATTTTTTCAGTTATCTGTATATTTTGGATATTATTTTTCTATTGGATGTACAGTTAGTTAAAAATAAATCTTATTCCCATATTCTAGGCTGCTGCTATAATTGAATGGTGATGTCCTTTGCAATGTAGGAGTTTCTGCATTCCATGAGGTCCAGATTCACGAATATTAATTGTTACTCTTATTGCCAGTGATAATGGTATTCTGTTTAGAAAATCTTTTCTTGCATCAACAAGTTCACGACTATTCTCCACTTTCTATCAGATGCAGTGTATCTGCTTTTATGTTGAAGTCATTAACCAGTTGGAGTTGAGTTTTGTGCAGGGCTGTAAGTACGGATCTATTTGGATTCATCTATATGCATCACAGGAGAAGGAAGACAGACAGAGAGCTGCTGATTGCCATGCCACCAACAGACCTGCTCTCCAGTGCACGGCATAGACAGGCCTTAAACACCTGCTTGCTGAAGAATGTCACTCAGTAGAAGCAAGTACAGTCTGCGAGTATGTGATAGAAAGATGGAAGAGAAGGAGAACTGGAGTAAGCTTGAGCATTATGGGACTGGAGAAGCAAAGGAAGAGAGGAATAGGCTGTTGTGTGTGACCAGCCCCTCCACCTGGGGTCATGGTGAGATCCTAGCACTTATTGGCGGGAGTTAATGTGTCAATATGCATGGTTCATATTACCACTAGAGAACATGGGGAATGTCTCCAGTCCAGGTAGATCCTAGGATGTCCAGGAGCTGTGCAGAACTCCCCAGTGGCCGTGCTCCCCAGTGCCTGAAGCATTCTGAAGAGCTGGCCCCACCTCTTCGTGGCAGCAGCACTTCCGGGTCCTGCAATTTGCCTGATCTACACAGTAGAGATGACCGAGTGGGGAAGATACCAGTGAGTCAGTATAAGCTAGGGAAAGCTAGCCCAACCCTAGCAGGCTGCAGAACTTGGGAGATTGGGCCTTGTCCCTTACCTGGGCGGTACAGTAAGCTGGCTTTGGAGGTGTGGCTATGGGTGAACCTACCTCCAGGGCATGAGATCAGGAGCACAGACCTTGCCTCCCGCTGATGGCAGCATTGGGTGACCCAGCCAGATCGGTGCTAGAGAACTTGCCATGGTGGTACAGGTACAAGAGAGCTGGCTGACTGACCAACTCAGCTGCTACCCAAGCTCAGATCCAGGGCTTTGAATTGGCCTTTTCCAAACTCTACTCCATCTATGAATTGCTGGAGCACATGAAGGGAATGGACCTATAGATCCAAAGCTGCAAGACCTCCATTACACAGGGAAATAAGCAGGAGAAGAGCAATGAGAATATTGATGGTGTCACAGAAGCCAGAGTTCTCAAACTGGACCAATGACTCATTGCACTAAGGTTTGCAAATGAAGATGTGTGGACAGAGGGATATACTGTGGGACACATTTTGACATACTACAACTTTCTCAATGAGATGTATCCTTATGCTGTCTCTATCTCTATCTCTATCTCTCTGTCTCTCTGACTCTCGGTCTCCCTCTGTGTCTGTAATTGTGTATTTTATTTGGGGAACAGAGGTTGCAAAGGCAAAGGGCAGATATGAGGGGACAAAGAGATGAGCAGGACTGGGATAGATGATGTGAAACTCACAAAGAATCGATAACAGGTTTAAAAATAGGAAAATAGCATATTCGTATTTGTCTGAGAAAGCGTCAGATTGATTTCCAAGTGCTTTACAAGTTTACAGTCCCACCAACAATGGCGTAGGGTTCCTCTTTCTCCACATCTTCTCCAGCATGTGCTGTCACTTGAGTTTTTAACCTTTGCCATTCTGATGAGTGTAAGGTGAAATTTCAGGAACGTTTTGTTTTGCATTTCCCTGATGACTAAGGATGTTGTTTATTTGCCATTTGATATTACTCTATTGAGAATTCTCTGTTTGGCTTTGTGCCCCAGTTTTTAATTGGGTTACTTGATCTATTGCTGTTTACCTTAAGTTCTTTATATATTCTGGATATTAGCCCTCTGTCAGATATAGGGTTGGTGAAGATTCTTTTCCAATCTGTAGGCTGTCATTTTGTTCTGATGACAGTGTCTTTGCTTTACAGAAGCTTTTCAGTTTCATGAGGTCCCATTTATTAATTGTTGATCTTATAGCCTGTGCTGTTGGTGTTCTGTTCAGGAAGTTGTCTCCTGTGCCAATGAGTTCAAGGCTCTTCCCCACTTTTTCTTCTAACAGGTTTAATGTGTCTGTTTTTTTGGAAATCAATCTGGCACGTTCTCTGACAAGTAGGAATAGCTCTACCTCGAGACCCAGCTATACCACTCCTAGGCATATATCCAAAAGATGCTCAAGTACACAACAAGGACATTTGCTCAACCATGGTCATATCAGCTTTATTTGTAATAGCCAGAAGCTGAAAACAACCCAGATGCCCTTTACTCGAGGAATGGATACAGAAATTTTGGTACATTTACACAATGGATTACTACTCAGCAATTAAAAACAAAGAAATCATGAAATTTTCAGGCAAATAGTGGGGTATAGAAAATATCATCCTGAGTGAGGTATCCAAGAAGCAGAAAGACACACTTGGTATATACTCACCTCTAAGTGGATAGTAGATAATCATGCTAAAATCTATACACCTAAGGAAGCTAAGCAAGAAGGAGGACCCTGGGTAAGATGATTAGTCTTCATCAGAAAAGCAAATGAAACAGACATCAGAAGAGGGAAAAAACAGGGAACAGGACAGGAGCTTATCACAGATTCCCTCTGAAAGACTTCACTCAATAGGGTATTAAAACATATGTGGAGATACATAGCCAAACGTTGGGTAGAGTGCAGGGAATCTTATGAAAAGGAGAGATAGAAAGACTTGGAGGGAACCGGAGCTTCACAAAAGGAGCAACAAAACCAGAAAATCTGGGCACAGGGATCTTTTCTGAGACAGATACTCCAAACAAGGACCATGCATGGAAATAACTTAGAACCCCTGCACAGAAGTAGCCCAAGTATCCAAGAGGGTTCCCCAATAATAGGACCAAGGACCATCTCTGACAAGAAATCATGGTCTGTCTCGTGGATCACCTCCATCTGAGTGGGGAGCAGCCTTGCCAGGTCAAAGAGAAACACAAAGAAGCCAGTCCTGATGAGACCTGATAAACTAGGGTCAGATGGAAAGGGAGGAGGACCTCCCCTATCAATGGACAGGGGGAGAGGCATAAGAAAAGAAGAGGGAGGGAGGGTACGATTGGGAGGGGATGGGGAATGGGGCTACAGCTGGGGTACAAAGTGAATAAAGTGTAATTAATAAAAAAAAGTTAAAAAAAGAAAAAGTAGGAAAATGAAGAACTGCAATGTCTTTTTGGTGGATTTTTCCTTTGATGCATCCTATCTCATCTGATGAATTTTGGTTTAAATTGTATTTTCTCAGATATTGAAATAAATGGCTATACTAGCTTGCTTCTTAGGTCCATTTTTAGGTTATTTTTTTTCATCCTTTCACCATGTGGTGATATCTAACCTAGATGCTAACTTATTAAGGTATGTTGATGGATCTTGTTTTCACATCCATTCTGTTAACCTAAATCTTTTTTGGTAAATTGAGTCCACTGATATTGAGAGATATCAACATCTAATGTTTGTTGATTTCTATTATTTTTCTCTCTGTTTCTCTGTTTCTCTCTCTCTCTCTCTCTCTCTCTCTCTCTCTGTGTGTGTGTGTGTGTGTGTGTGTTTCCTCTTTTGATTTTCTGGCCTCAACATTATTTCTTGTAATTCCTTGGGTATGGTTGAACTCCTATGTTGTAGTTGTACTTCTATTCCTTTCTGTATATCTCAGTTTTTAGAAATATGTTGAGTAAATTTGGTTTTATTGTAGAATGTATTTTGATTAAAATATTTTTTTATCAAAAATTTTACTGGCTTGCATCTTTCATTTGGTGTCATCTGTAGAAAATATTTTTCAGGCTCTTCTTGTTTTTAGAGTGTTCATTGAAAAGTCAGGTTTATTCTCATATATTTGTTTTATATATTATTTGGTCTTTTTACTTGAAGCTTTTAATATAGTTTCTTTGTTCAGTATAATTATTATTATGTGTCAAGAAGTCTTTCTTTTATAGTAGTCTAGTGTTGTGTGTGCTTCTTGTATCTTGATACACATTTCATTTTTTAGATTATGATAATTTTCTTCTATGCTTTTATTGAAAATATTTTCTGTGTCTTTGACCTTTGTTTCTATCACTTCTAATATTCCTATTATTCCTAGGCTTAGTCTTTTCATTGTGTCCAAGATTTTCTAGATGTTTTTACAAGGATTTTTGTTTGTTTGTTTGTTTGTTTCAACTTTATCTTTGACCACAGTATCCATTCCTTTTATGGTGTCTTTAATTTCTCAGATTCTCTCTTCCATCTCATGTATGCTGTTATTAGAGCTTGTGTCTTAGGTTCCTGTTCAAGTTCCTAACTTTTTCATTTCCAAATTTCCCTCAGTTTGGGTTTTCTTTATTTATTCTATACCCAGTTCCATGCCTTGAACTCTTTTACTCATTTTCTTTTACTGTGTTTTTACAGATTTTTTTAAAAATATGCTTTCTTCTTTAAATACCTCCCTTATATCTACAAGGGCTATTTTATTGTCTTTGTCTCATGCTTCCACTATGTTGCAATAATCTGAGTCTGTTTTGGTATGGTTGCTGAGCTCTGGTGAAGACATATTGTCCTTGTTGTTATTGTGTTTTTATGCTGGTATCTAGGGATATAGATTTGGGTGTATTGTAATTTTACATACTGATGTCTGCTCTTATATTTCTTGACTGGGTCTTTGATTTTTGTAATGCTCTTTGTAGGAGAATGTGGTATCCATCGTAAGAAAGTCTGTGGTTCTGATATGTATATCTACTATGGGTTTCAGGTATTATATCTTTCTAGGTATAAGACACTAATACTTAGAAGTAGGGTTGGCTATGAAAGGTAGTAAGGGGGTGCAGGTGCCCACAGAAAGAGGGATGGCAGGGCGTTCCACCAGGATCTGCTTAGTTAGAGAATGAAGAGAGACTACAGCATGTAGTCTGCTTCAGAGCTGGAGGTGAGACCTGTGGATTGGACTTGGAGGAATGGAGGGAGAGGTGAAGATCTACAGTTACCCTACCTGCTTCCTTATTTAGAGTGGCTTGTGGGTTCCCAGAGGATGTCTACTGGAGTTGGGGTTTGTTTTCCTAGTGGGAGTGGCATGCTCCCAGGGCTTGCTGGCTGGAATTGTGGACTGCTTCTCTGGAGCAGCCTGTGAGTCCCCAGGGAGTTCCTGCAGGGCTTTGGTGTTTTGGTCACATTTACTGCTCCTTCAGGACTTACAGGTCCATCTCCTGACCCTACTCATTCAGCTCTATGTCCCATTTTATTTTTACCTATTAAGTTCTAATTACTTCATTTTTCCCTTCACTTCTCAAATCGCTTCTCAATGTATAATCTTTGTAAATGTTGTAGTAGGCACCATGGTGTCTATTTTCATTGTTGCTATATTTATCTCAGTGTAATGAGTGCTAATATGGGTGGATAAATTAGTGACTTACACCTCATCCTATGCAGGCGGCAGAGGGATCATTTGCTAACACACACAGCAAACAATGCAACATTATAAAATAGAACTTGGTCAAAAACTGGACAAGGAATCTTTTCTCCTCCTTGGAAACTGTGCCTTTCTGTTGATTTCGGTATTTACAAACAAGCACACAAAAAAATCCAAATCCAAAAAAGGGACAAAAGGTTCACTTCTTTAAAAATGTGCTTTCCTCATGCATCTGCTTCTTATACATGTATATGCTTTTTTTTTTTGGAAATCAAAATAAAATAGAGTAATTTTCATTAAACTTTAAAAATCTAGATAAGGACAAATTTGAAATAAGCAAAAACCTTCAGTGTGGGATCAGCCTATGTTCCAGCCAGACTAAACATTGGTGAGCCCTTACAACACTGCCATCCTTACACCCAAACCCATCTCTTCAAGTGCCATCCTATGAGAACATAACATTATCCTTTAAATACACATTTCACAGCATCAAGCTTAAAATCTATCAATGTACCCTTTCTCCCTTGCTTCCCAGTTCTTGGTCCCTGCCTCTCTAGGCATCCCAATGAATTCCAAGAGTCCAGCAGTCATTGTTTTTTATTTATAGTACCTTGAATTTTCCCAATATAATTATTACTGTAAGCTAACAGCCAGACCACAGGGGTCTGTGTTCTCTATTTGCTTTATCTACAAAACAGTTTGGGACTTAAACAGAGGGAACATGTCTTTTTTCATTTGTACATTTTCACTCTCAGATATATTTCATTACACAAGTTCAGCCATCAGTAAATATTTGTGGAAGCATTAAACTGTCTAGTGAAGCTCTGGATTTAGTGGTTTGTTTAAACAAGCCCATCTGCATATTAACTTTAGGCTTTATGTAAATTCTAATGAGTGCCTTCACCCCTATCTTTTGCAGGGACTCATCAGAGTGGCATTATTTCAGGCAGTGTTCATTCATCTCATGGCAAAATGCCCACATTGACATATCTAACTCATTTGCTAACGATCTGGTTGGAAGCTTGAAAAGACTGTTTCCTTTTAATAATATATCTTTAAATAGAGTCTTATAAGATCTAAAAATATCCAGTCAGTTTCCCAATTAGAACCCCATCAGTTTCTGACATATGAAAGTATTCTGTTAATAATTCTATTATTACTACCATCAGTACAGAGGGATGGTTATTTCAGAGGGTGTTATAAAACAAAACATTGAGAAGATAATCAGTAATGATTTCCTCGGTTAAACATATATTCTCCCCTATTGTTGAAGATTTGAAGTTTACTATGATCAGAACCTTTATCCTATATTAATATATGCTTATTATTCATTTTTATAGATTAAGTAAAATTTTATCTCAGTGTAATGAGATAAATATAATATAAACCATTTATACATTCTGTATTCATGCAGATAAAAAATGACAAATGACAAGTAAATGAAAGTCTTCTCAAGATGAGTTTGCAGATTACAGTCTATGGCTTCAACAGGTAGCTTTCTCTGTGCTGCCATGAAACAAAAGTCAAGGCAATCCAAAATGCCACATAAACAAGGCAAGAAGAAGCATTTTTGAATACCGATAAGCATCTAGATATTTTTTTTCATGAGGAGTTCGTCCTTGAGAAGGCATATTTACCATAATGTAGAAAAGAGAGCATTGGTCATGCCCAATGCTACATATTCTAAGTATCAACAGACCTCAATCAAACTGAAAGTTTATTATAAAACTTTATAATATTCTGCAATCTGAAACCCCATGATGATGGTTTACAAATTCTGCATGCATTTTGGTATAGAAATGTTGCTATAGGACCTTGCAGGTTTAGTCTGCTACTGCTGCTGTGTAGGATATTACCAAATCAGTAAATATGTGCTGGTTTGGCATCAGGAAGCTCTGTTTCTCTTTTCTTCTTTATTATACTGCTTATAAAGTTGTTTCATTCCCTCTTCCACTTTCTCTGTTGTTTTAAAATATTTGCTCAATACATATAACATTCCAAATACCTGCCAAAAGCTGAAAATATAAAGATGAACAAAAAACAGTTTCTCCTGATGCTAACAGACATTAGATTCTTAAGATATAAACCCATACTAAGAAATAACTCATGAAACTGAAAAGCTTCTGTAAAGCAAAGGACAATGTGATCAAAACAAAGCAACTGCCTACAGATTGGGAAAGAATCTTCACCAACCCTCTATCTGACAGAGGGCTAATATCCAGTATATATAAAGAACTAAAAAAGCTGAAAAGTAGCAAACCAATTAATCCACTTAAAAAATGGGGAAAAGAGCTAAACAGAAAACTCTCTGTAGAGGAATATCGAATGGCAGAGAAGCATTCGATATGCTCAACCTCATTAGCCATTAGGGAAATGCAAATCAAAACAACCCTGAGATTCCACCTTGGCCACCCATCAGAATGGCCAAGATGAAAAACTCAAGTGACAACACATGCTGGAGAGGTTGTGGAGAAAGGGGAACCCTTCTCCACTGCTGGTGGGAATGTAAACTTGTACAACCACTCTGGAAAGCAATCTGGCACTTTCTCAGACAACTAGGAATAGCGCTTCCTCAAGATCCAGCCATACCACTCCTAGGCATATACCCAAAAGTGGCTCAAGTACACAAAAAGGACATTTGCTCAACCATGTTTGTAGCAGCTTTATTTGTAATAGCCAGAAGCTGGAAACAACCCAGATGCCCCTCAACTGAAGAATGGATGCAGAAACTGTGGTACATCTATACAATGGAGTATTACTCAGCAATGAAAAATAAGGAAATCATGAAATTTGCAGGTAAATGGTGGGACCTGGAAAGGATCATTCTGAGTGAGTTGTCCCAGAAGCAAAAAGACACACACAGTATATACTCACTCATATAAACATACAACATAGGATAAACCCACTAAATTCGGTACATCTAAACAAACTAAGCAAAAGAGAGGACCCTAACTAAAATGTTCAAACCTCATCCTGAAAGGCAAAGAGGATGGACATCAGAAGAAGAAGAAAACAGGAAACAACCTAGAAACCTGTTACAGAGGGCCTCTAAAACCAGAAGAAGAAAACAAGAAACAACCTAGGAACCTGCCACAGAGGGCATCTGAAAGCCTCTGCCCTGCAGACTGTCAAAGCAGATGCTGAGCCTGATGGCCAACTGTTGGGAAGAGTGAATGGAATTTTATGTAAGAAGTGGGAAATAGCAAGAGCTGGAGAGGACAGGAACTCCACAAGCAGAGCAACAGAACAAGAAAATTTGAACACAGGGAACTTCCCAGAGACTCATACTCCAACCAAGGACTATTCATGGAGATAACCTAGAACCCTTGCACAGATGTAGCCCATGGCAGTTCAGTTTCCAAGTGGGTTACACAGTAATGGGAAGAGGGACTGCCTCTGACATAATCTGATTGGCCTGCTCTTTGATCACCTCCCCCTGAGGGGGGAACAGCCTTACCAGGCCACAGAAGATGACAATGTAGCCACTTCTGATGAGAACTGATAGTCTAAGATCAGAAAGAAGGAGAGGAAGACCTCCCCTATCAGTGGACTTGGGGAGTGGCATGCATGCAGAAAGGGGAGGAAGAGTGGGATCGGGAGGGGAGGAGGGAGGGGCTACATCAGTGGACTTGGGGAGTGGCATGCATGCAGAAAGGGGAGGAAGAGTGGGATCGGGAGGGGAGGAGGGAGGGGCTTATGGGGTGTACAAAATGAATAAAGTGTAATTAATAATAATATTAAATATTAAAAAAAGATTAGTGAAATATTTATGTATTTAAAAACCTATTTTATGTAAATTATTTAAAATCACATGTTGGGTATGCTGCTTTGTACCATGTATTTCTTATATATGCACTGTAACATGTTTCTTCAAATGTACACCACATTTCTTTGGTAACAGTTATCTTTTAACCACCAGTTATTTCACCTGCTTTTCAACTTAACTTTACATTCATATAGGTTACTTTTCATGGTACAGGGAGAAGAGTTTGAGGGACAAGTAGGACCTTATCATTCATTAGAGATACATTGTTTCCATTAGCCACCTTGAAGAGACAAGGGATTTACCTACATGCATGTATAGAATAATAGACCACATAGGAGTTTTATGCGCCTTGTTCCAAGTGTTTGTCAATCATCTTCTTCACCATATTCTTTTAAAAAATGAAATAAAACAGTAACTATAAGTAAAATAAGCTGATCTTCTAAGTCACATCAGTATATGACTAACCCTGGTAGTCAACCTCTCTGTCTCTGCAATCAGCCAAAAACAGCTTCTGGTAATGCCTATGAGGGATTTTCTTCATCAAATTATTTGAAGCTTAAAGGTACCCTCTGAACAGGCATAGCCCTTCAGGTAGCAGCCCAAATGACATTACATGGAAGAAGGAATTCTCAACTTTTCCCTGCATGACCTAAATTATGCTGGAACGTTCATCTAGACCTGTGTTTGAGGCATTCTTTTCCTGGTATTAGAACCCACTTCATCGGGATTCCAATGCAGACCCAAGACTGGCAGCTCTCCATGAATTCTCTAGCACTCCAACATCGGGTGAGCACTTCCAGCCTTGAGGGCTGATCACTGCTGGACTATCATATTCTTCCCCATAGACCAATCAATAAATCGTATACACATGTGTATTTGTATATATATGAAATACATAAATAAATATCCATATATATTCATTATATCTGTTCTTTAGAGATAACTTGACTAACACAATGTGCATGCATATCATTAATATTTTAACCACTCAGATTTCTGGACCCAATATTCTCAGCTAAATAAATGAATAATATTTTTAAGGTCCCAAAAACCTGATGTGATACATGTGCCATTTCCAAAGAACCAAAAGCTATTTAAACATTAGAAGGTCATGAAATTAATTATTTTAATTTTGACCAGTAAAAAAGATGGAGTAGGTTACAATAAAGAGAGGGGTGGAAGAGGAAGACACTCAGGCCCATGAAAACAGAGCAGAAAGACTGGAAGACAACACACTGGAATATGAGAAGCAAGCTATGTTCATAGGAGGCAAGGCTCTCAATGGTGAGGCAAGAACATGGATTAGCATATCCAGAAGCTGGGCCATACAAAAACTATTGTTTCTCTGTCCCTTCCCCTCCCTCTCATCAACACACATACTGCATTTCATTATGCATATCGTTCAGTTGAGACACCAGAATCTCAGAGAGTGTTTTTCATGTCATGGTATGAGAATTGAAGCTACCTTCTTGGCTCAGAACAAATACATTGCATTCTCTGTAGCTTCTTGTTATCAGTTTCAAAGGAAAGAGGCAGGATAGGCTTTGTTACCCTACAGTTACATCTCCAAGCTCAGAAACTGTTGTGGGTTGATAATAAATATTTAATTTCTGGTACCAGGGGCTGAGAAACAGATCAGTCAGTATGTTGCTGCACATTCCCTTCAGAAGATGAGGCTGGGCTTCAAGAAAAGTGCTTTCTGATGAATAGCGTTTGCTATTTGAATCAACAATTATTTCCACCATTTTCATGCTTTAAATGTGTTACTTCCTTAAAAAATATTGAATTGAAAATACTAAAAAGAAAACATTTACCATTAATATATTATTTCCTGGACAAAAATGGACATATAGGTCATAAAAGTCAAGGTGCTTAGCTTTTAAGAAAAATTTAAATTTGTACATAAGGAAAACTATTTCAAATTTAAGATGAGTTAAAAAATAGAAACTGATATATGTGGAACATCGTAGCTATTTCTCACCGAGCAAAAGCTCCCAATAAGAAATACTTCATGCTTAAATTTTTAGTTTTTCTTTTCCCCAAATTTAGAAGACTGTAATTATTCAGCCTAAGGAAGCACAAGAAAAAAGTGTTAAGGACAATATTTTTGAAAAGCACTGCCAACTTAATTTAAATTTACGCTGTTGAATTTTTGACATTATTTCAATATAATATTTTATTAATTCTTTGAAAATTTTACACAATGTATTTTGATCAGTTACCTTTATTTATTCCCTTTCCTTCTCCCAGACATCCTCACCCCATCCCTACTGTTCCCAATTTTTGGTCTTCTATTATTTTGTTTTAAATAACCTACTGAGTCCAATTTGCGCTGGATGTATGGATGGGGAGATATACATACATACATACATACATATATATATATATATATATATATATATATATATATATATGTATGTATATATACTCATGGGTGTGAAGCTGTCCACCTTGAACTACCTATCAGGGATCACACTTTAAAGAAAACTAACTCTTCATATCCTAGAATTCATCAACTCTCAATACCTCCTCAAAAATGGGGGCTCATTAGCCTCTCCTCATCCATGTAAGACTATTGACAGATATGACCTTGTACAGGTCTTATGCAGAAATCAACATCATTTATGAATTCATGAATGAAGTTGTCCTGTCATACAATAGATATTCTTAGATTTTGGTCCTCTGTAATCTCTGTTTCTTACTTTCTCTTCTGGGATGAGTTATGGGCTTTTAGAAAGTTTGCTGTGAACATCTCATTTGTGTCTGATCAGTCTCTTATCCTCCATGCTTTCATAAGTTGTAAGTTTCTGTCTTAACCACCACGAATTGCACAAGCAAACTTTTCTGATAATACCTGAGAGCTGCAACAATCTGTTGTTATAGGAATGTGAGTTAAGAAAGACGTTTGATGGTTTATCCATTTAATAGAACAATGTTATTATGCTATACCTATGAACTCCACAACCATGGACACATAGCCAGATTTATAGTCATGTATTTCTCCCAGTGGAAGAAGCCTTATATAAAAAATAAGAATAAATTTGGTTATTCCCTAGCATTCATGCTAAGTACCCGTGAACAGATCTTTCTTTGTAGCCATTATTGTGTTTCATGGATTCACATTGAGATGAAACTGTTGATAACACATTTTCTCCTAGAAATCTAGTGATCTGTCTTGCAATATGAAAGCTATATAGCAGTAAAAATGTTTTCTCATCAGTACCAACTTGGGGTGCTGTTTTCAGCAATAGGTCTTACCATCAAATATGGAGGTGAACAAAGAACAGTGAGTATCATCACTATGGACATGAGGGTGATGGTCCTTTAAAATCTAGAACTACACCTACTATGTAGGTGAGCCAGCCCTACCACTCCTGGGCATAAGGGCATAGAAGACTATACCACAAGAAATGGGATATAGAAACACCTATATGTCTATTAACTGATTATTGGATTAGGAAACTGTGATTCCTACAATTTTATCCAGCTTTAAAGAAATTAAACTATGAAACTTTCAGGTAAATTGATGGAAGTGAAAAACACTATCCTTAGTGAGGTTGCCTAGACTGAGAAAGACAAGTGTGACATGTTCTAACTCTTATGTAAGTATTTCTGTTGATATTAATTTATAAGCATACAAAGTGAGAAATCCTGTTTTACATCTTTCACTGTCCATTGACCATTTCTTTGGTTCATATATTTTTATTTTGCTACCAAATGAAATAATCAATTTTCCATGAACTTAATGCAATTTGAAGAAATCTGACATTAAAAGTCACAAGTACATTTATAAAAAAAAAAATGAACAAAACATATTAACCATAACTGACTTATTTTCAAATTAATAATTCTATGAAACAAATAAACTAGAAACATATTGAATTGCATAGACACTATGTGTGTAAAAAGTATAACTATTTAAATTTTATCGTACATGGTTCTTTGGCATTGAAGCACTACTGTTATTTTTATGTCCAGTCTCCACCAAGATGACTTTTACCAATTAAACATCTGACATAGGGGTAATATTTAAATATATGAATAGTGCAAAAATGGACAAGAAAACAAATAATGCAACTAAAACGTTGGGAACAGATCTAAAGAGATAATTTTCAAAGGAAGAAATACAAATGTCTGAGAAACATTTAAAAAATGTTCAGCATCCTTACTCACAGAAATATAAATCAAAACTACTCTGAGATTTTATCTTATACCATCAGAATGGCCAAGATCAATAAAACAGATGACAGCCCATGATCTTGAAGATGTGGAGTAAGAGCAACACTCCTCCATTGCATGTGGTAGTTCCTCAGAATCTGGGAATTAATCCACCTGAAGATCCAGCTATACCACTCTTAGATGCATATTCAACATTCTACTTGAAGATACTTGCTCAGCTACATTTGATACAATGCAAATCATAATGGAAAGAAATTAAAAATAGCTTAGATGTCAAACGACTGGATAAAGAAAATACGATATATTTACACAATGGAATATTAGTCAGGTGTTAAAAAAGCATGACATTTCCAGGTAAATGGATGGATCTAGAAAACATTATCCTGTCCCCCAAAAGACAAATATGCTAAATGTTAGTCGTTAAGTTTTTGATAAATAAGCTGCAATACCTATAACCACATTAGTTAGTTACAGAGTAAGAACTGCAGGGAGAGAAGGATATTAGTAGGAAGGGGAAATAGAATAGACACCTATGGATGGGTGAAGTTGGTATGAGGAACAGGCATATCAAATAAGGAGAAAGAAGGAAAGGAGGAATAAGGGAAGAAATGACAGGAGAGACTAAAACTAAGGGCCATTTAAGGCGTCATAAGAAATGCTAATACAGTAGGAGTTTCTTTAAATATACACATACAAGAAATAAATATAAATAGAATTATCAAATAATGGGAAATAAGAAGAAGCCCCAATTAGATATCTTTCAACATCAAATGAAACCTCAAGTGCCATGGACAGCTTAAATCCAATTGAGTTGTTGGACAAGAAGCCTCACATACACCCCTACATCAGTTTGCTCTACACAAACCGATGGTAAGGTTCTATTGCTGAGGACAACACCTACACAACTCATTGAACATAGAAAAATCAAGTTGGTGCCCTCCTAGAGCCTTGACTCCTACTAACTAGTGTTCACATTACTTGATTGTACTCTACACTCTACCAGTGAGGAAATGGACACATCAACTCAGCTATAAATAATTTGATCTGAAACTGTGACCTACCTATAAGATATGCCTGTTCCTCAAACCAACTTCACCCATCCATAGGTGTCTATTCTATAGTGGCACAAAAGTAATGGAAGTAACAAACCACTCTTAATTTAAGGGCCACTCCATTAGATGGAATCTATACCTGAGATTGCACATGTAAAGAAGAAACTGAGAATCGGTAGGCCATGGGCCTAAGTACATAGAAACATGCTAAAATGACAGTCATAAAATGACTTCTAATGACATTATGCTATACTCATATGTCAGAGTCTTGCTTAGGACTGATCAAAGAAGCTTTTTTCTGTAGTTAATGAAGCTCATACAGAGACAGAACTGGAAAATGGGGATAGACAGATGATAGATGATAGATAGATAGATAGATAGATAGATAGATAGATAGATAGATAGATAGATAGATTGATCAAGATGGAGAGACAAAGAGTCAGAGAGAGAAAGGCCTCTAAACACTCAGCCCTACATTGGATGTCTTTATCAAATCCCTCCTAACTGGACTCAGGGAAGTTTACAGAAGAGGAGGCACAAAGATTGTAAGATCCAGAAGGGAAGGAAGAAACCAGGTAAACAAGTCCTTCTTTATACAACTGGGGCAATGTACACACAAATTCATAAGCTGTGACAGCACGCAGCAAGAGCCTGCACAAGTCTAAGACAGATGGAGTCCTAGATGGAGAGGTGACTCGAACACAGCTCTGACTTCCAACCTAGAATCTATCACCAACTGATAACTACTCACAAGGGAAAAATTAGTTTCTTCCAACAAAATCTCATTACTAGCCAGTCCCATGCCCAAATGTAGAAAGCCAAAACCAAATGAACTCAATCACATTTTTTTGGAGGATTTTTGTCTTATAATGCTTTGTCTGGAAATGTAATTTAATTTAATTTTATTTTATTTTATTTTATTTTATTTTATTGCCTTGCAGGTTTTTTGCTCATATGTTATAATTTTCTAGTGTTTTGTATTTATGAAATTTCTATATGTACAAATGGGTGTATCTCTACACCTGTAAGTACTTCTTAGATTTTTTCCTTTGGCTATTTTGTTATTGTTTTTCTTGTGTGTTAGATTTGTCCTAACTATGTGTCATGATTTGAATAAGAATGGATCCCAAAGGCTCATATATATGAATGCTTGATTTTTAGGAAATAGTGTTACTTGAGAGGATTTAGGTGGTATGGCCTTGTTAGAGTAGGTATGGCTTTGTTGGAAAAAAAAATGTGTCACTGGAAAGAGGACTTTAAGGTCTCAAAATGTAAAGGCAGAGCCAGTGACTGTTTTTCCATTAGTTATATTTTATTTCCTTTTTATCCCAGCTGTAGCCCCCTCCCCCATTCACTCCCAATGCTACTCTTGCTTCCTGCTCCCTTATCTCCTCCCAAGCCCCTCTCTAAGTCCACTGATAGGGGATGTCCTCTTCCCATCCATCTCACCCCAGCTTATCAGGTCTCATTAGGACTGGCTGTATTGTTTTCCTCTGTGGCCTGGCAAGGCTGCTCCCCACTCAGGGGGAGGTGATCAAAGGGCTAGCCACTGAGTTCATGTCAGAGAAAGCCCCTGTTCCCATTGCTAGAGAACTTACTTGGAGACTAAGCTGCTATGTGCTGCATTTATACAATGGAATACTACTCAGCAACTAAAAACAAGGAAATCATGAAATTTGCAGGCAAATGGTAGGAACTAGAAAAGATCATCCTGAATGAGGTATCCCAGAAGCAGAAACACACACAGTATATACTCACTTCTAAGTGGATATTAGACATATAATATAGGATTAACATACTAAAATCTGTACATATAAAGAAGCTAAGCAAGAAGGAGGACCCTGGGTAAGATGATCAATCCTCACTCAGAAAGGCAATAAAAACTTTAAAAAAATTAAAAAAGTTAGACAGTTTAAGAGGTCTATGGGTGTAGAGTGAATATCAGAACAAAACGAAACAAAAATAAACCCACAGAAGGTCAAGATAGAAATGAGGGCAACATTATAAATTGTAGTGTCTAAAGCTAACTCCATAGAATCCCAAAGGTTACAAATACAGAACAACTGGGGACAGGATAGAAGGGTAGAATAAGGTTTCTGGGGATGACTTTATATAGAGATACATTTAGATTTCACCCATGTTGCTTTGTGTACTTATGGGTATGTGTATAATTTGTGGAAACTTTCTTCTATTGATTACTAGGTTGGGGACTGATCCTGCCTTAGAGAGTTTTCTCTATCTAAATCAGTCCTTAATATATAGTAGTTTCCAGTAGACAACTCATAACCCCAATACACACTATTTTTCTTAAATATTGTTTAAAAAATACAAAAAAATTATAGAGTAAGTTAGTAGTATATTTTATTCAAATAAAATATAAATAATGAAGTCTTGTGTTCTATAAAAATTTAATGTCTGGAACTTAAAGAGATTACACTTCTCCTATTGCTATCTATTTCCTTTTTCACATGTCTGGAGATTTCCCTAGTTAGCATTTAATATGTATTTAATTTTTGCTTCCTTTAATTTCTTTTTTACTGATCAGGAAATTATCTAAAAGATAATCCCTTTAGACACAATGAATAAGGGAATTATGCTTTTTATATATTAGTTTTCCTGAATTCCTACCTTCTACAAATACTTGTATGTAATCTCGCACGTTTTAAAACAAGAATTAAGGTAACTGAGACATTCAGGGCATTTGGAACTATTTTTAAGTATAGCGTCTCAATGTCAGTATTGTCTTGAAATAGAGAGAAATGAAGTTCTACAAAATTCAGAAAAACTGAGTGTTAAGTGGGGATGTTATGTTTCTTTTTATTTACCAGATCTACTACCTAGACACTTATGCCAAAACTGCTAATATTTTCTTTTCCTTCTCCTATATGATTGTGGACTATGAAAGGAAAAAAAAAAAAAAAAAAAAAAAAAAACCTCCCATCATTCTCCCATGGCTAAATCATTGTACATATTATTAAATGGTGCAATCTCAGCCCTTTTTCTTTTTTTAATTTAATTTTATTTTATTAATTACACTTTATTCACTTTGTATCCACCCATAAGCCCCTCCCTCCTCCACTCCCAGTCCCACCCTCCCTCCCCCTTCTTCAGCATGCCCCTCCCCAAGTCCACTGATAAGGGAGGTCCTCCTCTCCTTCCTTCTGATCTTAGTCTATCAGATCACATCAGGAGTGGCTGCATTGTCATCTTCTGTGGTCTGTTAAGGCTGCTCCCCTTTCAGGAGAAGGTGATCAAAGAGCAGGCCAATCAGATTATGTCAGAAGCAGTCCCTCTTCCCAGTACTATGTAACCCACTTGGACACTAAACTGCCATGGGCTACATCTGTGCAAGGGTTCTAGGTTATCTCCATGCATGGTACTTGGTTGGAGTATGAGTCTCTGGGAAGACACCTGTGTTCAAATTTTCTGATTCTGTTGCTCTCCTTGTGGAGTTCCTGTCCTCCCCAGATCTCACTATTTCCCATTTCTTACATAAGATCCCAAGCACTCTGCCCAACAGTTGGCCATAAACTCTCAGCAACTGCTTTGATAGTCTGCGGGTCAGAGACTTTCAGAGGCCCTCTGTGGCAGGTTTCTAGGTTGTTTCCTGTTTTCTTCTTCTGATGTCCATCCTCTTTGCATTTGAAAATGGAGATTGAGCATTTTAGTAAAGGTCCTCTCTCTTGATTAGTTTCTTTAGATGTACAGATTTTAGTAGGTTTATCCTGTTATATGTTATTATGCATGAGTATATACCTTGTGTGGTGTGTGTCTTTTTGCTTCTGGGACAACTCACTCAGGATGATCCTTTCCAGGTCCCACCATTTACCTGCAAATTTCATGATTTCCTTATTTTTCATTGCAGAGTAATACTCCATTGTGTAGATGTACCACAATTTCTGCATCCATTCTTCAGTTGAGGGGCATCTGGGCTGCTTCCAGCTTCTGGCTATTACTAATAAAGCTGCTACAAACATGGTTGACCAAATGTCCTTATTGTATACTTGAGAACCTTTTGGATATATGCCTAGGAGTGGTATCGCTGGATCTTGAGGAAGCTCTATTCTTAGTTGTCTGAGAAAACACCAGGTTGATTACCAGAGTGGTTGTACAAGTTTACATTCCCACCAGCAGTGGAGGAGGGTGCCCCTTTCTCCACAACCTCTCCAGCATGTGTTGTCACTTGAGTTTTTCATCTTGGCCATTCTCATGGGTGTAAATCAGGCTCGTTTTGATTTGCATTTCCCTAATGGCTAATGACATTAATCATTTCTTCAAGTGTTTCTTTGCCATTCTATATTCCTCTACAGAGAGTTCTCTGTTAAGTTCTGTTCCCCATTTTTTAATTGGATTACTTGGTTTGCTGCTTTTGAGCTTCTTTAGATCTTTATATATACTGGATATTGGCTCTCTGTCAGATAAAGGGTTGGTGAAGATTGTATCCCAATCTGTAGGCAGTTGTTTTATTTTGAAGACAGTGTCCATTGCTATACAGAAGCTTTTCAGTTTCATGAGGTCCCATTTATTGAATGTTGCTCTTAGAGCCTGTGCTGTTGGTGTTCTGTTCATGAAGTTCTCTCCTGTACCAATGAGTTCAAGGGTATTCCCCACTTTTTCTTCTAACTGATTTAATGTGTCTGGTTTTATGTTGAGGTCTTTGATCCACTTGGACTTTAGTTTTGTGCAGGGTGATAAGTATGGATCTATTTTCATTTTTCTACATGTAGACATCCAGTTAGACCAGCACCATTTGTTGAAGATGCTATCTTTTTTCCATTGGCTGGTTTTAGCATCTTTGTCAAAGATCAGGTGTTTATAAGTGTGTGGGTTTATTTCTGGGTCTTCTGTTCAGTTGCATTGATCCTCTATTCTGTTTCTATGCCAGTACCCTGCAGTTTTTATTACTGTTGCTCTATAGTACAGCTTAAGATCAGGGATGGAGATACCTCCAGAAGATCTTTTATTGTGGAGGATTTTTTTTTCTTTTTAGCAATTCTGGGTTTCTTGTTATTCCACATGAAGTTGAGAATCTTTCTTTCCAGGTCTGTAAAGAATTGTGTGGTAATTTGATGGGTATTGCAATTGAATCTGTAGATTGCTTTTGGTAAGATGGCCATTTTTACTATGTTAATCCTGCCAAGACATGAAAATTGGAGATCTTTCCATCTTCTGATATCTTTTTCTAATTCTTTCTTCAGAGACTTGAAATTTTTTTCATATAATTCTTTGACTTGCTTGGTTAGGGTTACACCAAGGTACTTTATGTCTTTTGTGGCTATTGTGAAGGGTGTTGTTTCTCTAATTTCTTTCTCAGCCCTTTTGTCTTTTGTATACAGGAGGGCTACTGATTTTTTTTTGAGTTAATTTTGTATCTGGCCAAGTTGCTGTAGGTGTTTATCAGCTGTAGGAGTTCCCAGGTGAAGTTTTTGGGATCACTCAGGTATACTATCATACCATCTGAAAATAGTGATAATTTGACTTCTGCCTTTTCCATTTGTATCATCTTGATCTCCTTCAACTATCTTATTGCTCTAGCAAAAAATTCCAGAACTATGTTGCAGAGATATGGAGAGAGTGGACAGCCTTGTCTTGTCCCTGATTTCAGTGGGATTGCTCTAAGTTTCTCTCTGTTCAGTTTGATGTTGGCTATAGGCTTGCTCTATATTGCCTTTACTATGTTTAGATATGTGCCTTGTATCCCTGATCTCTCCAAGAATTTAAATGTGAATGGATGTTGGATTTTGTCAAATGCTTTTTCAGCATCTAGGGAGATTATCATGTGTTTTTTTTTTCTTTCAATTTGTTAATATGGTGGATGACATTGATGGATTTCCATATATTGAACTACCCCTGCATACCTGGGATGAAACCTACTTGGTCATGGTGGATGATATCTTTGATGTGTTCTTGTATTCGGTTTGCAAGTATTTTGTTGAGTATTTTGGCATCAATATTCATAAGGGAGATTGGCCAGAAATTCTCTTTCTTTGTTGGGTCTTTGTGAGGCTGAGGTACCAAGGTGACTGTGGCTTCATAGAATGAGTTTAGTAATGTCCCTTCTGTTTCTATTTTGTGGAATAGTTTGAAAAGAATTGGAGTTAGCATTTCTTTGAAAGTCTGGTAGAATTCTGCACTGAAACCATCTGGTCCTGGGATTTTTTTGGATGGGAGACTTTCGATGACCACTTCTATTTCCTTGTGGGATATAGGACAATTTAATTGATTTACCTGGTCCTGATTCATCTTTAGTAAGTGGAATCAATCAAGAAAATTGTCCGTTTCATTTAGATTTTCAAATTTTGTGGCATATAGGCTTTTAGAGTAAGACCCAATTATTTTTTGGATTTCCTCTGTGTCTGTGGTTATGTCCCCCTTTTCATTTCTGATTTTCTGATTTATATGGTGTCTCTCTGCCTTTTAATTAGCTTGGCTAAGTGTTTGTCTATCTTGTTGATTTTCTCAAAGAACCAGCTCTTGGTTTCATTGATTCTTTGAATTGTTTTATTTGTTTCTAATTGATTGATTTCAGCCCTGAGTTTGATTATTTCCAGGCCTCTACTCCTTCTTGGTGTGTCTGCTTCTTCTTTTTCTGGGTTTTTCAGTGGGCCATTAAGTTGTTTGAATGAGCTGTCTTGAATTTCTTCTTGAAGGCACTTAGTGCTATGAACTTTCCTCTTAGCACTGCTTTCATTGTGTCCCTACAAGTTTGGGTATGTTGTGTCTTCATTTTCATTGAGTTCTAGGAAGTCTTTGATTTCTTTCTTTATTTCTTCCCTGACCCAACTGTCAATTAGTACCAAGTTATTCAGTTTACATTTGTGTGTAGGCTTTTTGCTATTTCTGTTGTTGAGGTCCAGCTTTATTCCATTGTGATCAGACAGGATACAAGGAATTGTTTCAATCTTCTTGTATCTGTTGACACTTGCTTTGTGACCAAGTATATGGTCTATTTTGAAGAAGGTAACATGAGGTGTTGAGAAGAAAGTAAATTCTTTTGTGTTTGGGTGTAAGGTTCGTAAATGTCTGTTAGGTCCATTTGATTCATGACCTCTGTTTGAGACATTGTTTCTTTGTTTAATTTCTGTTTTGTTGACCTGTCCTTTGTTGAGAGTGGGGTGTTGAAGTCTCCCAGTATTAATTTGTGGAGATCTATATGTGGTTTAAATTTTGTCAATGTTTCTTTTACATATGTGTGTGCCCTTGTATTTGGGGCATAGATGTTCAGAATTGTCATGACTTCTTGTTGCAATTTTCCCTTGTGTATGTGTATGAAGTGTATGAAGTGTTTTTCACCATTTCTTTTGATTAATTTTGGTTGAAAGTCTATTTTTCAGATATGAGAGTGGCTACTCCTGCTTGCTTCTTGGGTCCATTTGCTTGGAAAGTCGTCTTCCAACCATTTACCCTTAGGTAATGTCTATCTTTGTGCCTTAGGTGTGTTTCTTGTATGCAACAGATTGCTGGGTTCTGTTTACGTATCCATTCTGTTAATCTGTGTCTTTTTACTGGAGATTTGAGTCCATTGATGTTGAGAGAGATTAATGACCAGTGGCTGTTAGATCCTTTGATTTTGATGTTGGCTGTGTTCATAAGGTTGTGTGCTTGGTTGCTTTTTGTTTTGCTGTAGTAAGGTTAATTATTTCCTGTGTTTTCTTGACAGAAGCTAATTTTCTTGGGTTGTATTTTCCCTTCCAGTGTCTTCTGTAATGCTAGATTTGTGTGTAGGTATTGTTGAAATTTGTTTTGTCATTGAATATCTTGTTTTCTCCGTCTATGAGGACTGAGAGTTTTGCAGGGTATAGTAGCCTGGGTTGACATCTGTGTTCTCTTAGGGTCTGCATGATATCTGTCCAGGCCCTTCCAGCTTTCATATTTTCTGTTTAAAAGTCAGGTGTGATTCTAATGGGTTTGCCGTTATATGTTATTTCGCCTTTTTCCCTTGCACCTTTTAGTATTTTTTCTTCTGTATACTTACTGTTTTGATTATTATGTGGTAGGAGGATTTTCTTTTCTGGTCAAATTTGTTGGGTGTTCTGTAGGCCTCATGTATCCTTATTGGCTTCTCCTTTAACTTGGGGAAATTTTCTTCAATGATTTTGTTGAAAATATTTTCTGGGCCTTGGAGAAGGGAGTCTCCTTTTTCCTCTATTCCTATTATTCTTAGATTTTGTCTTTTCATATTGTCTTGGATTTCTTGGACGGTCTTTGTCAGGAATTTTTTGGTTTTAACATTTTCTTTGACAGATACATTGATTTCTTCCATTGTATCTTCTACACCTGAGATTCTTTCTTCTATTTCTTGTATTCTGTTGGTTATGCTTACCTCTGTAGTTCCTGTTTTCTTCCCTAAATTCTTCCTCTCCATTATTTCCTCCATTTGTGTTTTCTTTAATTTTTCTAGTTCTATCTTCAGGTCTTGAGTTGTTTTGTTTACTTCCTTCACCTGTCTGCTTGTATTTTCCTCTTTTTCTTTTAGTTCCTTCAACTCTGTCTCTTTGATTTCTTTCAGTGATTTAATTATTTCTTCTCTGAAGGCCACAAGCTGTTTGGCTGTATTTTCCCGTATTTCTTCACGGATGGCCCTAATCTGCTTGTCTTTATCTTCCTCCATTTCTTTAGGGATAGCCATGATCTGTTTGGTTTTATCTTCGTCTAATTCTTTACGTATTTTTTTTGTTTCCTCTATTATCCTCTTCATCAACATAGATGTAAGGTCATCTTCTTGATTTTCTATTATGCTGCATTGTTCAGGGCTGTTCGCCTCTGGATGGCTGGGTTCTGGAGATGCCATATTGCTCTGTCTTTTGTTGGTTGAGCCTTTACGCTGACCTCTACCCATCGGGCTGATTTAGGTGTTGGCTGTTAGTTTCTGTGCTTCCTGGAGTCCTGAGGTAGGGAGTATCCCCTTGGCTGGAAGATGATTTTTCCTGAAGGAGTCCTTCTCTGCTTTTTGGTTATGGTCACTGTATGGCCAGTGTTTCTCAGGAGTTGCCTCTGCTCACCTTAGGTTTATAGCCCTGAGTAGTAGCTGTGGTCTATGTTAGGCAAGGGGGGGAATCTCCTCTTACCCATAGAATTTCTCAAGACAGCTGCCCCACTGCTGGGTTTCTTCTTATAAATTTAGTGTGCTGCTGCTCACTAAATTTCCATGTACAGTCCTCTTGAAGAAACTGCTGACTCCCTAGCTGTGGGGTTTTCTCCCAACAGGGAAACTCAGTCTGTTATCCTGGGGCACACAGTTCTGTCCGGTAAAGTGGTAGGCGCACTCAGCAAGTCTCTGGGCCAGAGGCTGATTGCTCCGCTCTGGACCTGGAGAATGTGCACCAAGGTTGAGTTGGCGCCTG
The DNA here is from genome assembly GCF_907164565.1 of Psammomys obesus. Taxonomy (NCBI): domain Eukaryota; kingdom Metazoa; phylum Chordata; class Mammalia; order Rodentia; family Muridae; genus Psammomys; species Psammomys obesus. Next base: position 1,162,087 of record NW_026596433.1, on the reverse strand, counting down.
GGGGCACTGTTTTGGTCTGGAGGCTGGGTGCCTCACTCTGGACCAGAAGCTGTGTGTCTCTGTCTGGGATGGCGGCTGCAGGCACTGTTCTGGTCCAGACGCTGTGGGTGCAGCCCTCTTGAAGGACCAGGGATTCTCACAGTTTTGTCAGTCTAGCTAGGAATAACTGGTTGATCCTTGGCACAGTATCTGAGGGCTGCTGTAATGGCTCTCTGGCTTTTTTAGGTCTGAGGATGCAGCTGTGTGTCCCAGTGCCCTAGGGGAACTCAATAATGGCCCCAGAGCACAGTGCTCCTGCCTGCACTAGAGTCTGCATGAGGCCAGGAAGTGTTTTGGTGCTGGGTGTCCTAAGTGTTAGAGCTGCTGACCCCCTCCGCTGGGGGTTTCCTCCTGCCAGAGACACGCAGTCTGGTGCCCTGTTGCCCTGGTGCCCACAGTTCTATCTGAGGCGGCGAATCAGGCATGCAGGCAGGGCTCCCTGCAGGTGCCTGTGTCCCGGCTCTGGGTCCGGACTGGCTTTTGGGGCACCTGAGGAACCCGAGTCTTTTCCTGGGGATGTCTGGGTAACCTGAGGTCGGTCCCAATTGTTTCCTGCTCCGTGGGGTTATTTCTCGACTGGGAAATCCAGTCTATGGTGTTGTGGGCCCCCAGTTCAGTCTGGGACCGTGACCAGATTGCGCTGGTGGGTAGCTCTGGGCTGGCAACCAAGCGCCTGGCAGAACCGGGATCTCTTCTGCGGTTTAGCCGGATGAGTTAAAGCTGATTGAATCCCCCACCGTGGGGTATCCTCTCACCTGTGAAACACAATCACTTGTGTTTTATGGCCGCGAGTTCTGATTGCTGGTCACTGTGCCAATCCTGCTGTGCTGCTCCTCAGAATGAGAGTCCTCCCGGCGCAGCCATCTTGCCCTGCCCCTCTTTTCTTCAGTCTGTGCCTTTTTATTGGAGAATTGAGTCCATTGATGTTGAGAGAGATTAATGACCAGTGGCTGTCAGATCCTTTGATTTTGATGTTGGCTGTGGTCATAAGGTTGTGTGCTTGGTTGCTTTCTGTTTTACTGTCATGAGGTTAATTATTTCCTGTATTTTCTTGAAAGTAGCTAGTTTTCTTGGGTTGTATTTTCCCTTCTATTGTCTTCTGTTATGCTGGATTTGTGTGTAGGTATTGATGAAATTTGTTTTTGTCATTGAATATCTTTTTTTCTCCTTCTATGAGGACTGAGAGTTTTGCTGGATATAGTAGCCTGGGCTGACATCTGTGTTCTCTTAGTGCCTACATGATATCCTTCCAGGCCCTTCTGGCTTTCTTAGTCTCTGTTGAAAATTCAGGTGCGATTCTAATGGTTTTGCCATTATATGTTACTTGGCCTTTTTCCCTTGCAGCTTTTAGTATTTTTTCTTTGTTCTGTATACTTACTGTTTTGATTATTATGTGGCGGGAGGATTTTTCTCTTCTGGTATAATTTATTGGGTGTTCTGTAGGCCTCTTGTATTCTTATTGGCCTCTCCTTTAATTTGGGGAAATTTTCTTCAATGATTTTGTTGAAAATATTTTCTGGGCCTTGGAGTAGGGAATCTTCTTTTTCCTCTATTCCTATTATTCTTAGGTTTTGGCTTTTTATGTTTTCTTGGATTTCCTGGATGGTCTGTGTCAAGAATTTTTTAGACTTAAATTTCTTTTGATAGATACATCGATTTCTTCCATTGTATTTTCCTGAGATTCTTTCTTCCATCTCTTGTAGTCTGTTGGTTATGCTAACCTCTGTAGTTCCTGTTTTCTTCCCTAAGTTCTTTCTTTCTTCAGTTTCCTCCATTTGTGTTTTCTTTAATTTTTCCAATTCTCTCTTCAGATCTTGATCCATTTTGTTGATTTCCTTCACCTGTCTGACTGTATTTTCCTGTTTTTCCTTCAATTCCTTCAGCTGTTTGTTTGAACAATCTTCTCTTTCTTCTATTTCTTTCAGTGATTTAAGCATTTCCTCTCTAAAGGCCACAAACTATTTACCTGCAATTTCCTGTATTACTTTACAGATGGCCATAATCTTTTAGTTTTTATCTTCTTGTATTTCTTTACTGTTGGCCATAATCTGTTTGAGTTTATCTTCCTCTAGGTCTTTACACATTTTATTTGTTTCCTCAGTTATCCTCTTCATGAGCATAGATGTTAGGTCATCTTCTTGAATTTCCATTATGCTGGGGTGTCCAGGGCTACTTGCCCCTGGATAACTGGGTCCTGGAGATGCCATATTGCTCTGTCTTTTGTTTGTTGAGCTTTTATGCTGGCCTTTACCCATTGGGCTATCTTAGGTGTTTGAAGTTAGTTTCTGGTGGTTCCTGGAATCCTGTGATGGAAAGAATCCCCTTGGCGGAAGATGGTTTTTCCTGAAGGAAGCCTTCTCAGCTTTTTGGGTATATTCACTGGATGGCAGGTGTTTTTCAGGAGTTGCAGCTGCTCACCTCAGGCATAGAGACCTGAGTGGTACTTGTGGTCCTTGTTAGTTAAGAAGGCTCTCCTCTTACCTGGAGAATTCCTGAAAACAGCTGCCCTGCTTTTGGGTTTCTTGATGTAAATTTGGTGATCTGCTGCTATAACCTTTTTGTCCCTTGGTTTGGTCAGTTTTGTTAGGGATAACTGGTTTCCCCTTGGGCAGTATATGGGTGTTGATCTCGGGGATTCTGGGCTTCTGTAGGTCTAAGGTTGGGGCTCTGTGCCCCAGTAACCAAGAGGTAATCTGTGGCAGGTGGGTACAGGTCTCCTGGTAACAGCAGGCTATCTGGTGCACAGTAGGTCCCTGGGTTGGGCAGTTCTGCAGGCTCTTTTCCAGTGATATACTGGGTGGCCTAATTCTATCCCATTTGCTTCCTTCCCTGTGGAGTTCTCTTGAGACTGGGACTCCCAGTCTTTGGTGTTTTTGTGCCCACCCATCAGCCTGGGAAGGTGATCAGGTGTGTGGTTCTGGTCTGAAGACCTAGTGCCTGCAGGACCCAGGATCTCTTCTGGGTTCTGGCTGGGTGATCTGAGCATGGTCCTGACTGATTCCCACACCATGGGGGTTTCCTCTCACTTGGGAAACATGATCACTGTTGTTTTAGGGCCCAGAGTTCAGTCTCTTGATCCGCTGTACAGAAAATGTTGTCCTTCTCCTGAGATGCAGTGTTCTCCTGGTGCTGCCATTTTGTCCCCCCCTCAGCCCTTTTTCTTATGATAGATCATCAAAGATAACATCCAACATTGTGCTTCTTATTTTGATTTACTAAAAATATTATAGTGAGTTCTTTCTTTCTACAGATAATTTGTTTTTTTTCATTTATTTTTTATTAATTACAATTTATTCACTTTGTATCCCAACTGTAGCTCCCTACCTCATCTCTTCCCAATCTTACCCTCCCTCCCTTATCTCCTCCCATGCCCCTCCCCAAGTCCACTGCTAGGGGAGGTCCTCCTCCCCTTCCATCTGACCATAGCCTATCAGGTCTCATCAAGACTGGCTTCATTGTTTTCCTCTGTGTCCTGGTAAGGCTGCTCTCTCCTCAGGGAGAGGTGATCAAAGAGCCAGCCACTGAGCTCATGTCAGAGAGAGTTCCTGTTCCCCTTAATAGTTACTCATTTAGAGACTGAGCTGTCATGAGCTACATCTGTGTAGGGGTTCTAAGTTATCTCCATGCATGGTCCTTTCTAGATTATCAGAATCAGCAAGGACCCCTGTGCCCAGATTTTTTGGGTCTGTTGCTCTCCTTGTGGCATTCCTGTCTGCTCTAAGTCCCAGTTCTTTCATAAGATTCCCTGCACTATCCCCAAAGTTTGGTTATGAATTTTAGCATCTCTACAGACAATTTGTATCCCTGGGGCCTTGAGTACAATTGGAGACAGACCTGTAAATAACTCTTTATATCATACAGAGACTTGTTTTACTTTCATGTTATGAATGAATCAAATAAATCTAATTTCCAATAATGAAACATTTACTTGTACTGAAATCAATTTAGTAAAATATTGTCTTGGGCTCTGTCTTCACATCTCAATTGGTCAGACTTCTGGTTTCAGTCTTTTTATCTGACCTTGGTTAAATTATGAAGAACAGGGGTCTTTTCTGAGACTGATACTCCAACCAAGGACCATTCATGGAGATAACCTAGAACCCTTGCACAGAGGTACCCTGTGGCAGCTCAGTGTATAAGTAGGCTTCCTAGTAATGGGAACAGGGACTTTCTCTGACATGAACTCAGTGGCTGGCTCTTTGATCACCTACCCCTGAGGGGGAATGCAGTCTTACCAGGCCACAGAGGAAGACAATGCAGCCAGTCCTGATGAAAACTGATAGACTAGGATCAGATATAAGGGGAGCAGGGTCTCCCCTAATAGTGGACTGGGGAGGGTCATGGGAGGAGATGAGGGAGGAAGGGTAGGAATGGGAGGGCATGAGGGTGGGGGCTACAGCTGGGATCCAAAGTGAATAAACTTTAATTAATAAAACAATTAAAAATAAAACAATAAATAAATTTAAAATAATTATGAAGAACAGTATCCTTAGACATTTATTTGGGATATTGATTTTTTTATGTTATCATTGAAAGGCTTTCTATATTGCTAGTAAGTATTTCTAGTGAATTCTTTACATGATTAGTCAAATTTAGCTTTTTCTCCAAGTCAGGATGCCCTCACTCCATTTGCTGGCTCTAGGTCTGTAACTGATGTCCATCAATATTTCTTTATGCACAAGAAGATTCTTTCATTGTTCTAACTCTTCTCCCTTATATTACATCCCAGCTGCAGTTTGCACTCCCCTCTTCTCCCATTCCCTCCCCTTCTCTTCTCTACCACAGATCCATTCCTCCTGTTTCTCTTCATAAAAGGGCAGGCCTCCCGGGGATAGCAAGAACCATTGCATATCAAGTTATGATGAGCCTAGGTATAACCCTTCATACTAAGGCTGGACAAGACAAACCTATTGGAAGAAAAGGGTCCTCAAAGCGGGAAAAAAAGCCAGAGACAGCCTCCATTTTCACTGTAAAAAGTACCATAAGAGTACCAAGCTACAGAACCATAACATGTAAGCAAATAAAAATAAAATATAATAATAATAGTAATAATAAATAGAATTTACTAAATAAATAAATTAATTAAAAATTGTGATAAGGCTGCTGACATATGGCTCTCCACACTGATGCTTCTGGCATGGGTGGGGATGGGAAAGAACTCAGTTTTCTTTCAGGGGAAATTGGCCATGTTTCAGTGAGTACATAGGAAAAAAAATTAAACTTTTATTTTTTCCTTTTTTTTTCTTTTCAGGAGGAGGTAGATCAGAAGGGTAGGGTGCTGGACATGTGCAGACTGGTTAAAAATCATAAAACATAAAGAAATGTACAACATCTTTAGCCATCAGGGAAATGCAAATCAAAACAACTTTGAGATTCCATCTCACACCTGTCACAATGGATAAGCTCAGAAACACAAGTTACAGCTTATTCTGGCAAAGATGTGAAACAAGGGGAACAATCCTCCATTGCTGATGGGAATGCAAGCTTGTACAGCTACTTTGTGTATCAATATGATGCGTTCTCAAAAAATGTGGAATTTACCTCAATACCTGGCTATGCCACTCTTGGGCGTACATCCAAAGATGTGCCATCCAGTCACAAGGACACTTGTTCAAATATGTTCATAGCCACTTTATTAATAATAGCCAGAGACTGCAAACAACTTAGATGCACTTCAACCAAAGAATGGATAAAAAGAAAAAAAAATAGGTGCCTTTCACAATGGAATACTACCCAACTGTTAAAAACAATGAGATCATGATGAATGGAATTAGAAAATATCATCCTGAGTGAGATAACCCAGACCCAGAAAGACAAACATGGTATACACTCATATATAAGTGAATGTTAGCAGTAAAGGATAATTACCCTATAGTCCACAGGCCCAGAAAGGCTAAGTTGCAAAGAGGGCTTAAGTGGGAACATATAGATCTCCCTGGGAAGGGGAGTTAGGATATTTTCCAAGGGTGGAGTCAGGGCAGTGCTGTTGGGAAGAGGAGGAGTCAGAGAGGGATGGAGGGTGAAAATAGTGGGAGAAACTACTAGAGCTGGGAGTAATTTAGGGGACAAGATGAAACCCAGTGCAGTGGACACTTCATGGAATATATGAGAGAGACCCTAGCACAGACTCCTGGTAACCGGCTGACATGGAGCCTGAAGAGACTGTTTTCTGTAACCCAAGTGAAGCCTCAAGTGGAGGGATTGGAACATCAACCCAGCCACAGAATCTTTGAACTACAGTTTGTCTTGTCTGAAGAGTATTTTGGGACTCGAGCCTAGAAGAACTGGCATCAGAAAGACCAGAGACTTCATTCAGCAGCTGGTGGGAGTAGATACAGAGTCCCATAGCCAAACATTAGGTGGGGCTTGAGGAGCCCTGTCAAGGGAGAGAGGATAAAAGATTGGAGGAACCAGAAGAGTCATGGACACACCAGCACAACACAGCCCACAGAATCTATTGGCTTGGACACATGGGGACTCAGGGATCAGGGGTCCTGTAGTTGTCTGACCTAGGTCCTCTGCATATATGTTATGACTGAGCACCTTGGTGTTTTTATGGGGATCCTAACAGAGGGAGGGAGACTGTCCTTGACTCTTTGAGAACATTGTCCTTCTACTGGCTAAAGAGTTGGTAAATTTCATGCCAGCCACCTTGCCTTATCCAGCCTTGCTGTGATGATATGTGCCTGATTTTATTGTAGCTTTTTATGCCATGTTTGCTTGGTGTCCCTGGAAGATCTGCTCTTTTCTGAGGGAAAACAGTAGGAGGAGATTGGATCTGGGGAAGGGGGAGTTAGGAGAAATGACCTGGGGGTCAAAAAGTGCTATGAAATATGCACATTCTCAAACACATTATCATAGCTTCCTCTTCTTGCATATTTTGGAGTATATATATATATGTCTCACTATCGTCAAGAAGAAAAACAAACAACAAAACAAAACAAAAAGACTCTGGCTATATTTTTATACCACAACTGATGAAATTCTTATTCCCATGTTATTGAAACAGTTTTTTTTTTAATTTTTGTTGCTGATGCTGTTGTTATTGTTTCTTTCTTTCTCTTTCTTCCTTCTTTCTCTTTTGTTCTTTTCTTTCTTCCTCTTTTTCTTTCTTTTCTTCTTTTATTTTTAAAGCCACTAAATTTAGAGTGCATTTCTTTAATGAGCTTCTGTCTCAGCCCCAAGTGGCCCTGTTTCATCAAGCACCTCTCATCCTATCCCTTTGGGGCCTGATCCCCCTGCCCCCACCCTCAGGCTGGACGCTTGGGAGGAGGAGCAATAGCCTAATGTAATAGATATTATCTAGTTAAACTATTGTGTTCTTAGACTCAGACCCTGAAAACCCAGATGTTCCCAGCACTTGCCTCCCATGATGACTACTGCTGGTTATCTTCTTGTTTGAATGGGTGATGGAGTGTAACTACATCATCTGTAACAATCCGCTCTAGCAAGGTCAGACCATGGCAAACACGGGCTTGAGCATAGCAAACATGGCACTGAATATTTTGCCTTTTATGCTTCATCCCTTGCTAAGCCATTAGATTACCTTTCTTTTTTTTTTAAACAGAAAACCTTGTCATATTTTATTTTATTTTTTAATATTAGTTACAGTTTATTTACTTTGTATCCCAGCTGTATCCTGCTCCCTCATTCCCTCCCATTCCCACCCTCCCTCCCTCATCTCCTCCCTGCCCCATTCCAAGTCCACTGCTTGAAGAGGACCTCCTCCCCTTTCATCTGACCCTAGCTTAGCTTATCAGGTATCTTCAGGCCTGGCTGCAAAGTCCTCCTCTATGGCCTAGAAGGGCTGCTCCTCCCTTGGGTTGGTGGAGGAGGTCAAAGAGTCAGCCATTGAGTTCATGTCAGAAATAGTCCCTGATCCCCTTACTAGGAAACCCACTTGGATACTGAGCTACCATGGGCTACATCCGAGCAGGGGTTCTAGGTTATCTCCATACATGGTCCTTGGTTGGAGATACAGTCTCACAAAAGACCCCTGTGCCCAGATATATTTGGTCCTTATGGAACTCCTGTTATCTTTCTAACTCTTGTCACCAAGCTCTGCTTTAGGAAAGGAAGACAGAAATTAGGAAGTACTCATATCAGATGATAAAAGGGCCAAAAGAATATGCCCACATACATTTCCTTTATTCTATATAATGTCATATTGCATTGGTGGGAAATATTTCTTGCCCTAGATCTTCCAGATATACTGAAGATATAATTGCATTTCTGAACTATTATTGGTAAATGAGGAAGTAGGTGACTGGAAGAAGTCGGTGACTGAATGATTTCTGAATTTTGTGACTTAGCCTTAGTAGATATAGATCAGGTGAAGTAAATACTTATAATGGTGATATACTGGAAATCGCGATATGAGATAGGGAGAATGTATCTTTAGTTTCACATAACGGAATTATTTGCAAAATCCCTGAATAGGCTTACCTGAAAACACTGAACTGTCTTCCTGCTCATGATATTAACTTCTGATTTTTTATAATATTCTTCCTAGGCTATTTTAGAAATGGCCATGAGGTACACTGTCATTGAAGAACTTTTACTGGCTTGAAAATCCTTACTGATTGTCACTTTTCCAGCCAGGACCAACACATCTCCACAGATACGAAATTAGATGAAATTCTATCAGTTTTAGTTAGGTTTTACTTCATGTAGCTATACTGATAGCCATATTAACATTTACCACATTTACCCCTCCGGATCATTTGTTCAAAATAGCTTCCCTTGTCTGAAATTTCTTTGTATCCTAGGCATCAAGAGAAAGTCTTACCGATGAGTTCACATTATTTGTATTCTACAATAGTGGGCTTAAACGGTGCCATTCTGCTTCAAACACAAAGTAAACATAAAATGACTCAAAATTCAAGGTAAGACTTATCTGCAGACACACTTCCCAGACATCATCATTAGTCTGTTATTACTGCTAAACTACTGACAGTAACAGCTAAACTACTGACAGTTTATTATTACAACACTAATATGTGTCACTGAATTTAGTAAGTGATAATCAGAAATAATGTCTTTAGTGTAAAACAGCATAATTTTTTCAAGTCCTGCTAAGTGAATAAAATATATTTTTAATCTTCTGGTTAATTAAGAATTTTTAATTTTTAGTGCTTTAATTTCATCTTTTTCTGTCCTTGTAGAGACACTTTTAACCTGAAGATATAAAAAAACAAAAACAAACAAACAAACAAAAACCTCTGCAGAGCATGGTGGTGCAAGCCTGTGATCCAAGCACTCAGGAAGACAGAGGCAGTAAGATCTTTAGAATTCGAGGCCAGCCTGGACTACAAAGCAAGCACAGAACAGCCAAGGCTACCCCTGTCTCAAAACAACAACAACAACCACAACACACATTCACTCACAAATACACCCTTCCCCAAATGCTACTTGGCTTACTTACTTTCCACAATTTTGTCTATGCCTAAGGGTTACCATCTTATAACTTCATTCCCGGAGACATGCCTTGTGATAGAGATAAATACATGGAAGATTTTCAAGTATGTGTTTCATGTATTTCCCATTAACCTCACCAACTGTATTTATTTATAGAAAATACTCATGCTTTTCATTTCCAAGTGGAAGCGATTGTTTAGGTTTACATAAATCAAGACAATAGTTAATAGTAAGTAGGAATTTGAGGTTCAGGAAAAGTTTTGTTGAAATTTTCTTTCTTTTTTTCTTTTATTTTTTATTTTTTTTCTTTTTTTTTCCTTTTTATTTATTACAATTTATTCACTTTGTATCCCAGTTGTAGCCTCCTACCTCTTCTCCTCCCAATCTCCCCTCCCTCCCTCTTCTCCTCCCATACCCCTCCCCCAGTCTACTATTAGGGGAGACCCCCCTCCCCTTCCATCTGACCCTAGTTTATCAGTTCTCATCAGGACTGGCTGCATTGTCTTCTTCTGTAGCCTGGTAAGTCTGCCCCACCTAATGTGGAGGTGGAAGAGCCAGCAGCTCATGTCAGAGACCACCCCTGTTCCGCTTACTAGGCAATCCGCTTGGAGACTGAGCTGCCATGGGCTACATCTGTGCCCAGGAGTCTTTTCTGAAACTGATCCTCCAACCCAGGACCACGCATGGAGATATTCTAGAACTCCTGCCCAGATGTAGCCCATGTTGTTATTGTTGACTGGTATTAGTTGCCTGTCATTGGCTTAGTGGTTGGCAAATTATTTTGTATACAAAAGAATCCCATAAAAGAGATTCTAGTGAACAGGTAGAATTATGTTTGTTTGCATACTTTTTTTTTTTTTTTTTTTTTTTTTTTGCATAGCAGGACAAATCAAATCAAACTGTGGTCTGATGATGTTTGCTGTCTCCTGTGGTCTCACAGGAGTACCACTGAATAATTGCCATTTTCAAAAGGAAAGCTGTCAGTCTATCTTGATTTGCAGGTTTCGTTGGGAAATGGACATTTCTTTGTGCTGAAAGGCTCCACCAAATACAGACCACCAAGATAAGATAGCTGCTATCTGAACTGTACATCATGTCTTTTCCCCAGGCTGTTATCTCTAATATTTACTACAACTACGTCCAGGCTCCCAGCTGATATTTTGCCATTATTGCCTAAAAATGATAGAAATCTCAGCCTTGTTTCTTTTTCCTTTTTATATTTGCATGCATATCACCAGGGGAATTGAAGATATAAGAAGCAGTGCGCTAATTAAATGGCCTTTCTAGGAAAGCAGAAAAAATTTAGGCAAGTTGAATGTGAGACTGTTTCTAATAGCTTTTCTTCTTTTCGTAAAGATTATATTAATCTTTAATATTTTTATGTCAGTGTTTTGTCTGCATGTGTATCTGTATACTCTGTGTGTGCCTGGGACTTGCAGAGGACAGAAGAGGACAGAAGATACCCTGGTTGCCATGAAGCTACTGGGAACCAAACCCAGGTCTTCTTCAAGATCAATGAGTGCTGAATCAAACTCTCTCTGCCCCTCCCCCAGCTTTTATTCTTATTAATACTTTCTTTTTAATTACTTTACTATCTTTGTTTAGGCATTTATATACATATATACTTTCATATTAATATATTTGCATACATTAAAATCCAACTTTCCAGTTTAAAAACACCATATGTGTATTTTATAATATTTGAAAAATGTATATTACAGTTTAAACATGATAAATTTATTATATATTTCATTTAAACTAAAATTTCTTGGTTCCCCACTCTTTCCCAGAGAACTATGGGACCATTATCAATCACTAAAGATGATTTTCTTACTTAGAGTTTCTTATGAAATCACGCTGTGTGTTTATTGGTGACTAGTGTAAATGCCTTTGCTTAATGAACATGAACTTCATTTATAATTGCTACTTGATTTGTATTTTATTTATTTCACAGGAAGACCATCATTCTAACAAAAATGCTATATTTTCTCTTGTTAAAAACATCAAAGTTATTCACAGTGTTTACTTATTATGTTAAAAAGTTACTAAAAATGCTTGTGTGTAACATATTTACGTTTTTATTGGGTAAATAACTAGGGGTACAGAATTGTGTGTTATTTACAAAGTTTATAAGTAATTAGACCAGAAACAAAAGACAGTGATAAAAGTTGTATCTAAATGTAAAAACCTCAAAAACAATACAAAACAAAAATCAAAGAAATCCTGAAATTCATTTCAACAAAAAGAACAAAGCTGTAGGTGCTAATAAATATCTTAAATAAAAATATGCTCCCATGCTGAAGAACTCCCTTTCTCTGTGGGGTTCTCTTGTCACATAGAGAGGAGACCCCAAGTCCTCTAAGGAACATCACATAGTACTCAGAGAAGATTACAGGTTGGACCCTTGCCTGATAAGAAACCTGTTCCACAAGCACCTGGGGATTCCTAGAGATACCCACCCTTTGCTAATGAGAAGTGTTGATGTCTTGACTTTTCAACAGTGACCTTCAGTTGAACCTGGAGGTTCTTCCCCACCCGCAGGATAATTAAGTACTATGTTCTCCTTCTTGTGATTGGACCCTTCCTCTGCATATAAATTAGGTACTGTACCACTGCATGTAATCCAAGTATTCCTAGCACCTCTAGCCCCAGTGATCCGAACACATTCCCCTTGAAATCCCTCCCACTGCCCAATGTTTATAAATCCCTGATTTCTCATGAAATAAAGATGCTGCATGATAGGATCAGCTTTCCATCGTAGCTTCCTGAAATTATTTATTCAGGGGGAGAGAGGGCTGCCCTCCTCCCTGGAGATTTGCCACTGAACTGCTGGGCAAGCTGGAGCCTGCCCACCTGCAACCAGTATCCCCTCACTCCCAACCCCACCCCAGCCTGGACCTGCCTTCTGCTCCCCCAGGCCTGTACCTCACTGGTTTTGCCTTCTGGTCCACTGTGCCTGAGCCTAGTCAGGCCTCTTTTGGCTGCAAGCTGACCAGGCACAGGTTTGCCCACATCCTCTGCCATGCTTAGCACAGCATTTTAACAAAAAAAAAAAACAAAAAAAACAAAACAAAAAAAACAAAAACAAAAAAAAGCCTTGGAAATCACCATAGACTCTGGAACACCCAAGCTTCCATTGCCATCTGATAACTGCAATTTCATCTAAAAGAGCTAACTCTAACACCTTGAGTGGGAAACTCACTTCCACCTCCCCTGGTGAGACTAGGAGACTAGCCTAGCACAACGGCCTTGCCCTAAAGTGCTCCAGTCATTCCTGAGAGAAACAGAATCTTCTACCTCAGGGTCCCTTCATTCTTTACCCCAGCTTCTTACACTTAAGGAAACACCCCAAAACAAGAGTGAGTGTTTTCTAAAACTGTCCTTCTTAAGAGCCTCTCCTGCTGTATAGAGGCCAACTCATGCAAAGAGAAATACTTGGTTATCCTGGCAGCTGTGGCTTACATACCTGCAGCTGAAGCAAACATTTTATAGAAGCACATGGAATAATCTTGGCGAGAAATACAACAAATTTCTAACAAACCCCTAAACCAATTGTTGATGCACAGGAACATTGTAGATGTTAAAATTTTTATGGCTGTAACCACAAAATAGAGAGATTACTTGTGATAAAATATTTTAAACTTCCAAATAATTTCTTTACTGTATCCTCCATCATTTCTGGTTGAATTTATCTGAAAAATCATATTTTTTGGAAAATAAAGCACACCGTTGACTAGGAGTGTGATGAGGATGCGATATGACTTGACTTCAATTTTATCTGCAGGTAAATTCATAACCCTGGAGTTCTTATTGTATACTAGAATGTTCCACTGTGCTACATAATTTTATGTCAAGTTGTCACAGATGTAGTCATCTGAGAGGAAAGAATTGAGACATTTTCTCAATTAAAATGTCTCCATATGATCAGGCTGCTAGCAAGCCTGTAGGGCATTTAGTTAGTGATTGATGTAGAAGAGCCCAGTCCGCTGTGAGTGGGGCCATCCCTGGGCTGGTGGGCTGGTGTTCTGTAAAAAACAGGCTGAGAAAGCCGTCATGATCAATCCAGTAAGCAGCACCTCTCCGTGGCCTTGACGGAGACCCCTTCTCTAACTTTCTGCTCTGATTGAATTCCTGCCCAGCATTTCTTCAATGACGGACTGCAATGCAAAAGTGTAAGCCAATCTTTTGTACACAACTTGCTCTGCATAATGGTGTTTCATCATAGAAATAGTAACCCTAACCAATATATCTAAAGAGGGTATTTAAGAATCTAATAACCCTCATTCTGTTTATTTTTCTTGCCCCACTGAATGACTGAAATGACCACAAGATTAGCCTCCTTCCTAGCTCTTTTAGTTGGATATCTGCTCTTTTCACTCCATTCTGAATAGAGTAGATGAAGATGCACCAAAGGCTTTGACAATAAAACCCAAACAAAATATCCAGTTATTTTTCTCATTTTTTTTCTGAGCATTTGTACAAATTCTGTCATTTCAATATTTCCGGGCTGCAACTTCCATGCCATAATCACAGCTGGGTTTCTGTGGCCTCTGACAACAATGCCACATGCTCCAGAGCAAAAATGACAATAAATATGGATCTTATATAACTGAGCTGCCATTTCCTTTTGGATTTGGCTTTTTTCCCTAACTAGGCTTTAGATTTCTCAGTTACTTAGAAATGTAATCAATAACCTAGATAACCTAATTCTAAGCAGCATAACATTTATATCTATTAGGAGAAAAAATTAGTAATCACTTAAATAGTCTTCATGTTCTACTTCATTGTACATTACCCCTGGGCTAACAGCCGTTTGCCCATATATTCTAAATATTGAAGTCCCGCCTCCATCTCTTTCATAAGCTGAGTGAGGCATCCATACTGCCATCTGTTATACTTCTTGTATGATAGATGTTGCCCTCCTTATAGGTTACTGCCCGTCTCTGAGGGCTGAGATATCTCTGCCTTTAAGACACAGCCTAACAAAATAAAAATGGCTTCCATTTGCTCCTGTCGCTGCACAAGCTGTCTTGTAAAGATTGGCTCAATTATAGTATCATTTGTGTGATCTTAAGCAGAATTGATTTTGTTTTTGTGTCATAGGAATGAAAGTTGGCTCAGTAAAAGCTTCTGTAAACACTGTCACTGCGTTTTTCAATACCTGTGTACTGATAGTGATATGATGATGATGACATTATTTAGTATTTATTTTGGATATTTGAACAGAAAAACTGCTTTGTTGATATAGTGCACCATCTGTTTACCATAGGAAAAAGGCATTCTTTAGAGCTCATTATCACAAAATTAAAACAACAGGGTAGTTCTTCACTTTCCCATTTAGACACTTGTCAAGAGTCTCTTTTTCAGTAGTTTCAGGTTGCAGAGAGGCCAGCAATTCTTACAATCATATAGAATAAATATTGTTATTCAGTTTTATACTGTAATAGACAATGAGAGATACATTTTTGTGTAAGCATTTTTCAGTTCTTCTTTGTATTTATTTAGGAAAGGTTTTTAACTTTTTAGAAGCCCATTGACAAATTCTGAGCGCTTTTGAAATGTTAGCTTCTTTACACGGCTTCATAAAAAGCCTTTGCCCTTCATTTTGTTCTTGTTCATATGTTTCTTAATTATCCCAGAATTAAATATAGGAGTTATGCTTTCATTAACTCTAATTTTAAAATCATATCTAGTATTGGAATAAAAATAGCAGTATAATGATCACAAGACAAAATGTGTGCTAGAGAGCTGGTTCTCCTGTTTTTCTAACATCAGTTGTGATAGTGGACAGTTACCTAATTTCACAAATCGTTATTCATAATAGAGCTATGTGAAATTTTCATTAAGACTTAATTTTCTTTTCCATTAATCATGTGAGAATATTACATGTACAAAATATGGTCAATATTGGTAGTTTTTACAATTTCTTAGCTTCTCTCAAAAGTAATTATCTTAAAACATTAATATATTGATATGTATTTTAATTAATTTCCTTTCCTTTCTCTTCTGTTTTGTTTTGTTTTGTTTTTTTAGTAGTTCTTTAGATGTTAGGGATACATGATCTGACTCTATTTATAGTCTCCTATTATTTTTCACTCTCCTTTGAATATATTTTTTTTTGGTTTATTCTTACAAATTCCAATCCATCTTCCCATATTCTTCTCAGTCCTTTATTTTCATTTTGTATGTTGCACCTCTTAAATTTCTGGCCTTGTTTTCAAATCTTTCACATGTTCTTGTCTGTTCCCTTTTCTGTAACAGTAGACCACTTCTCCAACTCACACATAAGCCAGGAATTGACTTTCTCTTCAGATTTGCTTTCTGCCTGTGGTTAAATGCAGAGGTTCCTACAGCCAGAGCCAACCAGTGACAATCATGGAACACTGAGGTGACAATAAGGAATGAATTAAGGGGTGAATTTTGCAGACTTAGCTTTAAAGATGCAGTACTGTTACCTTAAACTTCAACTGCATGAGACTGAGAATTTGATAGACAATCTATCTAAAATAAACAGCTGTTTATTTTAAAGATTTATTATTAATTTTTAAGTGTGTTTACTTGTATGTGTCTTCATGTCAACATTAGCACGTGAGTAGGTGACCAGAGGCACTGTCCTTTCCTGGAACTCAAACAGGTGGCTATGAGCTGCCTGGTGTCCTGCTGGGAACTGAATTCTTTGCAGTTCACTCTCTCAACTATTGAGTCTTTTTCCAACCTTCAGGTTTACTGCGTTGCTCTTTACACAATATTTATTCTTCCTTTGTCACAAACGGTATGCTCTTTTCTTAAGAGGTTTTCATTTTTCACTTTCCAATCTGTCAAGTTATTGTGTAGAGGTAATATCTCCTCATTATAATTGCAAATAAATTATTGACCAGACTTCCCATGAGCTTTCCTAGCTCACACATGCTCTGCATGGGTATATGTATGCACATTAATAATACGGGAAAGTTCGCAGCTCCAGGGTAATCAAAACCTTCAAATTAAAAGAAAATAAAGAATGACTTTTGTGAACCAAATTAAAAGAATTCATGATGAAATCCAAGATTTCCAGCAACTTGGTCAACAAATATTTTTATTTTTATTTTTATTTTTACCTCTGTGGATGTCAGTCAGCACAGTAATAGAGTGAAAGTGAGAAATAGTAGTGTATGTCTATGATTTGATCCAAAAAAAAACCACTCACTTGTAAGATGTTATTTTGAAGAAGGTAGAGCACAATCAAAATATGCAATTATTGCCACCAATCTAGAAATCTTTCCTTTTAATCTCTTTGTAACAAATCACATTAATGATTTAATTAGAAACTTAAGGGCTCATCTTTTCTCATCCTTTAGGTTAGCAACTTTCATGTTGATAATTCTGACTCAGAACATCCTCAGGAGGAGGGAAGCTTTCAATTAACTTTTAGTGGTGGAACCATCTGGAAGTTCACTTGTCTCTTTTGAAAGTCTCAAGAGGTTGGCAGACAGAATAGCAGGAGCTCTACACCCTACCTGTACATTGCCACTCTTATCATGGATCTCTCCAGTTTGATAGTTCCTGTGTTTTCAAAATTTTCACATCTCTCCAAAAGTCTAGTCCCCATCCAAAATATGTGTGTATAAGGTGTAGGTGAACAACAGTTGCAGGTGAGTAATGTTTCTCAAACTTGCCTTAGCAGTTAATCATTAGCATTAGCAGAATTATCTTTTTATCCAGTCAGCTAGCAAGTATTCTACAGATTCAAACAATACAGAAAGATTCCATACATTAATAAATCAACAATCTGTGTAGAGGTATTAATTACCATGGTGGTGCCGAAGAGTTAGGAATACTTAAAGTGATTTATGATACATAAAATCTGTACAATATTATATAATCAGGAACATAAATGATGCCTCTTCTGAACTATAAAGAAATATTTCTATTTTTATGATATTGAAATAATAAAAGCACAAATGTTTGTCTAACTTTTAAAAAACTCTATATGCTGAAATCAATATATGGTATTGTGTTGTATTGTATTTAATATAGTTAGATATTATAATAATTATCAGAATGTAGGAATTGAAGATTTATGATACAGAAGCTTTTTCTTCCAATTGATCAAGGATACTATAATATTTGATACAACTCTGATGATAATTTCTTATGTTATACCGAGCAGAATAATTCTGTATTTGCTGTGTTACACCAGTGACTGTATAGTAACAGCATAACTTTTCCTATTTAATGAGGATATTCTTATCTATGCCCATTTATACATGGGAATTACTATAGCTCAGTAGCACAAATAAAATTGCTGTTGTTCAAATTAGAGGTTGTAAAAGAACCTAGATTGAGTGTCTTGCCTTCTCTAAACATGATAGTTCTCTTTCATTAAGAAACTATAGTGCCCGGATATATTTGGTCCTTGTAGAGCTCCTATCCTTTCCATATCATACTAACTCCCCTTCTTTCATATGATTCCCTGCACTCTGCGAGGGTTTGGTTATGAGTCTTAGTGTCTGCTTTGAAATACTGCTAGTTAGAGTCTTTCAGATGCCTTTTGCGGTAGACTCCTGTCATACGTTCAATGCACATCCCATTTGTCTTTTTAAATGAGGATTGATCATCTTCGCCCTTGTCCACTTTCTTGATTATCTTCTTTAGGTGTATAGATTTCATTATGTTTATCATATCTTGTAGGTCTATATAAGCGAGTATATACCATGTTTGTCTTTCTCTTTCTGGGATACTTCACTCAGAATGATCAGGGTCTTTTCTGAGACTGACACTCAACCAAGGACCATCTATGGATAACCTAGAACTTCTGCTCGGATGTGGCCCGTGGTAGCTCAGTAACCAAGTAGTTTTCCAAAGTAAGGGGAACAAGGACTATTTCTAACAGGATCTCGAGGGCAGGCTCTTTGACCTCCCCCCTCCCCAGGGGAGGAGCAGTCTTGTTAGGCCACAGAGGAGGACTTTGCAGCCAGCCCTGAAGATACCTGATAAAACAGGGTCAAATGAAAGGGGAGGAAGTCCTCCCCTATCAGTGGATGTGGAAAGGGGCAGGGAAGAGACCAGGGAGGGAATGTGGGGTTGGGGAGGGAACGAGGGAGCAGGATACAGCTGGGACACAGAGTTAACAAAATGTAACTAAAAGAAAAATAAAATTAAAAAAAAGAAACTATAGTGAAAAAAAAGAAACTGTAGTGAATATGGAGGAGCAAAGTTGAAAATACAGTTGACATTCTCCATGTCTCTTACATTAATAATAATAATAATAATAATAATAATAATAATAACAATAATCTTGACTAAGGAGATGCTCCGTTGGTTAAAATACTTGACATCCAGTATGAGGATCTGTATTTGAAACCCCAGAACACTTGTAAAATGTGAACATGTACTGATCTGTTTATAAGCCTAAGAAGCCTATGGAAAGATCAGAGGAAGACACAGGAAAATTTCCAAAAGCTCACAGACCTGCAAGTTAGTTTACTTAGCAAAGAGTAACAAAGACATGCAGCCTCAAACAAGATAGAAAGCAAAAAGTACCATTATGTTTTCCCACTGACCTACACATTAATGGTGACCATTGCACGAGAGCCACATATCCTGCATCACATAAACAAACAAAATGAAAACAACATCAAAAATGCATGCATGATGGCCAAAAGATGCTGTTCTGGTTCAGGAAGACAACTGTTCCCATGTTTGCATCTGCTTGTGAATCACTAGTTCTGTGCTGAGATGCACTTCCTCACTGTGTTCTCCACTAGGACAGCACCACTTACTTTTGCTCATCAAGCTTCCTCAGGTTTAGGCGTACTAAACCTGGCATTCTAATTTTACAATTTATTCAGTACTTTCCATTTTAGACATCATCTTACTAATTGTATCTTTTTTTGAACCATTATGACCCTTATATTGCTTTCACACTCAATGGATTTAAAACAGTTTTCATTTTAATTGTGACTTTTTATTTAATCACTGTATTATTTTGACCACATATCTTATTAATCTATAGAAGTATATCTTGTTAGTATTCACTATTTATTTTGCATTCAAAGTAATGTTCATATGTGCAAATCTTCATGTACATCAATGTACATAACAAAGAATGTGGATTAGCTATTGAAATATGGCATAAAATATGACTAAAAAGTTTGTCATCATTTGATTCAGAAAATATTATTAACTGCAAATAAACTTAATGGAAAATTTTTAACAAATAACAACATAAAATTTCTAAATAGTGTGTGGAGTTAATAAGAATAACAGGAGACCTATGTACTGACAAGTGTACTTCTGTAATGGGGAATCTTGATATTTCACCAAAACTCTCTCCATTTATGAGTGGAGACAATATTTTGTACAGATATTATGAATATAATTTCTATTTTGTTCCAAATAGCTCAAATAGGTGAAGACAATGTTCCTCCCAATAGTAATTTAAAAATTTACAAAAAATAAAAATTAGACAGGAAGTGGTACTCTAAGAAAATGTCAAAAAAAAAATTCAGACAATAGCTTTACAGACATGGTATTGAAAATAGCTATGAACTGTTAAAACATGAGACTAGTCAGGCAAACCAGGTGTCTAATTTGTTGAGTGCTATCTTGATAATGATAATGTTGATTATTATGTGCTGTATTATGAAAAAAAATCCTGAAACATGAGAAAGGTCCTTCTAACTCTCAGATAATTGATTTGAAAATAATACGTAAGAAATATCCATGCATTTGGAATCTCACAATAAATCTCCACTTTTGAAGGACATGATTTAATAAAAAATATTGATACTTAGAGCTGACTTAAAATTGAATAAGAATTTTAAAAATTGAATCAAAATTGTGGACACCATCTCAGGATGCTAAATGGTTTATGGTGTAGCATGTAGATTGCATGCATGAAAATCCATTCCCAGTACACACACACACACACACACACACTCAGATATCAGTGTGCAGAGGACATCTGCTTTTAAAAGTAATGTGGGAGGGGGCTACAGCTGGAATACAAAGTGAATTAATTGCAACTAATATAAAAAATAGAAATTTAATTAAAAAATAATGAACGGTTCATGCCGTGATCACCCAACCCCCTTTTCCTTGTCTTCTGAGCTGCAGTCTCACTATGCTTTTTTGTTTTCATCAATGTAGCTGTTTTATATTCACTTTGTTTGTTAGCTCTTTCTCCACATCCTCTCTGAATTTCTAGGGACTCAGTACTCAGATTAGTTCCCCAACTATGCTCTCTTTGGTAATGATTCCATCTAGCCTCCAACTAATCAATAACATCTAATCATGTTGGTGGTTCTTCTGTGAACGCCGGGTCAGTATATCAGCTCTCTACTTTTCTATCTACTTAAATAGTTTAATGAGAGTTGGCTACTCAAATGACTCACAAGCTTACCATATTCTGAAGTGAACCTCTGCAATTTGATCACTATCCTTGTTATATTTGCAGTTTCCCAAGCTCAGTAAATTATAGCATCATTCAACTAGCAATTCAGGCTATATTTACAAATCTCTGCTTTTCATTCTCAGTATTTCCTGCATCAAAACATCTCCGGATTTCTTTATGTCTCACCTCTTCCACTACATAATCCATTTATAATCTGTCATTCCATGCTACAAAGATCAACACAAGAACATACCTTGTCTCCTCCTTTAAGCCATTGGCCATTTTCATCTTCATCTCAGCAGCCAGAGTGATCCAGATAATTATAGCTTATTCTTTTTACAAACCATACAATATTTATGATATAATGGCTTCAAATAAGCCAGAGAAGACATGGATCTTGTTTACAACACACTCTCCATCTTGTCTTGAGTTACTTGCATTGTTGCTGCTGACATTCCAATCACTAGTCACTTGCCAAAATGTCAAGCTTTCTTATTCTTCTGTAAAGTCATAAGGGCTTTTTCTCTTGGGAACTTTGAATTTAAATACTTTCCTCCAAATATGTACTGAGGTCATTCTCAATGTCATTAATTAGCTCATTACTCAACTGCTCTAGGCTTCCCCTGGCTATCAAGGGCTTACCATGCCAACACTTATGGACTTTTCACATCTATTTTTTTTATAAGAATTGAAATAAGAACAACATTTCAATCATTTATCCATTTAATAACTGTCTCTCTCCAATAAACAATAATTCCCAGAAAATATATATTTATTTCTGCGGTTGCCTCAAAAACTTTTGCAGACCGTGAAAATGTACTTGATCATATTTGATAAACATTGATATTTGAGAAGTACTGATCTGCCAAATGGCCAACTGAATGAACAAGACAATATGAAAGCAAGGGAAAAACGACTCAAGGAATACTGTATAGTTGGCATCAGCGAATGAGAACTTGACATTATAGACATCCAAGAAACCAAATTATAGATAGCAATAATGAATGTGGTAAAATTTTTTTTTGTTGTTGTTGTATTAAAAGTAATGCTTAGGCTAATAGGATTGTCAAATTTATTCCCATTAATCTGATTCTTAATTACCTTAAATTACTTAAGTATAGAATGCTTGTTTGAATTTCTACATACAACTTTAGTGGAGGGGATAATTTATTTCCACAATAATTTTAATTAAATGTATTGTATTTAATTTTAAACATGTTAAATTTTGTCGGCTTTGCATTTGATTTTATTTAACTAGTTTTTTTCTTTTATCAAGCCTATATACATGGTTTTCACAAAAGAAGAAACCAAAGAACCTAATAGTTATACAATATGAATAATTAGAACTTCACATCCGAAAAAATTAATTAGGAAACAAGTTCCTTCAGTTTTCAGTTAACGTTAAATGTAAAACTGCTTGAGACAATTATGTTGGGAGAAAGCAAAAGTATTTCACATTTGGAACCATTCCAATAACTGTCAAACCAGCAAGACAATAAAGCTACCGAGGAGGCCAGCTGTTGCAATTCAGATGCCTCCATTGGAATGTGTTAAATGGCATCTTACCTTTCTCTTTTCTCAGAAATATCAAGTGTAAAAGTAAGAGAAATAGAGTCTCTCTCTCTCTCTCTCTCTCTCTCTCTCTGTGTGTGTGTGTGTGTGTATGTGTGCTTCTTAGTAGCTGTGGTCGGCGCACATACCATCAATAAATGTAGGAAACATGAAACCAACACAGTAAGATTGATTCTGGAACTCTATAGACTCAGAGGTGTTAGTCAATAAAGATTCTTATCTTCTGTTTAAAATATCTTGAAGGATACCTGAGATCTAAACTATGTAATATTTCAGGTCAACAGTTTGAAAAGTGATAAAATTAAGTAAATGAGCCCAGGAATGAAGAGTCGATAGGAGAAATAATAAAGTTAGTAGATTTCCTGGAATCAAAGTTGATTAAAATAAAAGAAAGAAAAACTCATTAAGAAAGAATAAGATAAATATGTTAAAAATAAGTTTAGTAAGTAAAAAGCGGATCATTTCACTTACCAATATGAGAGCTCTAGTATTTTTCAAGAACCACTTCAATGTCCAAGAGACAGGAAATTTGAAGAATGTATAGGAGAAATGTAATTATAATCAGAGAACAATGACAAATCTTTACAGAAGACATGAAAGGAGATAAGAAAATGGGACAGAAAAGGAGTAGAGGAGGTGAGGTCATGAAAAAGAAGGATGGGAAGGGAAGAGGACATTAGCTAGAGGACATGGGGATTTCACAATGAAAAGCAGGTCTCATGGATCAACTCGTATTCATTGATTCAGTGGTAAGAAATCATCACTATATTTTCTGATCAGAGATAATCACTAAACAATGAGGTTGGAATGGAATCTGAACTTGAACAGACAAGATGCCTTCATTCATGAGAATAGAAAAAGTGAGTCAGGTAGTGGCTTGTAGTAAATTTGATAGAGTACAATTATAGTTTATTTGAAAAAAGAAGGTGCTGTACTCAGAGTGAGAGAGTCAGCATGACCATTTTACTGCAAACATATTTGGCTGCACAGCTTTAGACAGTTGGAGATTAAAATTTTAAACATAAAATCTTGCTTTGATTTTGTGCACTACAGGAAATCTAAGTAAAAAGGTAGAGGGTATATAAGAAAGTCTTGAAATTTAATTTCCTTATGCAAAGTAGAGTGAGTTCATTAGAAAGAAGTGAATATATGTTACTATTGTCAATATCCAAAATTTGGAGTCTAATATTATTGGCAATGATATGTGGATACAACAGTGCAGTTTGCATCTTCAAATGACAAAGACTGTAAGTGAAATTTCTTTTCTGATTGTTTCTGAGTACAGACTTGTAGTTTCCCCACAAGGCTAAACTTGGGTCTGCTGCAGAGAGATTTTTTTCAAATATTTGACTCTTAAAAGATTACCACTATGACCTTTTCCCCCATAACAGTAACCAAGGATTCCCTTAAATAAACACTCACTTTGAGCCTTGATATGGTAATCTCTTTACTGAATTACTATATATTCAATCCTAAATGTGTATGAACAATTTGAATTAGTTTAAAAACAGACTTTATATCATGTCCCTTGTCTCACGTTGCATTGAACATGTCTGTGTCTCATTCCTACCTAGCTTTACTGTTCTCATATTTTCCCATAACCATTTCAACCTTTCAAAATTCAGATCAATCAATGGTTTATTGTTAGTTTTGAACATACGTCAGGATTCTGTTTTCCTAATCCCACAGACTCTAAACTAACTGAAAGTAAAGACTGAGGAATA
Organism: Psammomys obesus; assembly: GCF_907164565.1. Lineage (NCBI taxonomy): Eukaryota > Metazoa > Chordata > Mammalia > Rodentia > Muridae > Psammomys > Psammomys obesus. Next base: position 1,137,961 of record NW_026596433.1, on the reverse strand, counting down.
AAGATTTTTTAACTGCAATAGTATTAACTACTAACAATTTCTAGCCCTTTTCCAGTGACCAGGAAGAGATTCATCTGGAGGATAAAGGGATATTTATCCAGAGAAACTAATTAGAAAATAGGACATCAGGAACAGAAACATATAATTATTTTAAGTGGTGTTTTTTTAAACACTTTAAAATATTTACTATTTATCCACTTTACATCCTGATTGCAGCATCTCTCTCTTCCTAGTCTTCCACATTACACACCTCTCCCCCAATTCTCCTCTCTCCTTCTCAGAGAAAGGAGAGGCCCTCATGGGTACCAACCCACCGTGGCACATTAAGTTGCTATGAAACTAGGCACATCCTTTCCTGCTGAGACCAAACAAGCCCGGTTAGGGAAATGGAATCCAAAGGGAGGCATCATACATTGTGTTTTTTGTAAAATTATCTGTGCTAGGGACTTCTGCATGTATCACTCCTGAAGCCTGACATAGTGACATCCCTAATCAACTATGGGTACAGGATGCTATAATAATTTGGCATAACACCTACTATTTTATCACAGCTACACAAGTGAGCCATGTTTCCAAACCCATCTTTTGCACTGGGCTGATTTTAGGCAGCTATATTTGAATGTTGATTTTTATCTGAGAGTATTAATTCCTTCGGCTGTGTTTATTTCATCTATGAACCTCAATTATATCTGCTATATAGCACAATTTTATGTTAGTAAGAAGATACACCCCCTTTCTTTGCTTTTTAAAGACAGGGTTTCTCTGTGTAGCTTCCACTGTCCTGGACTTGCTCTGTAGACTAGACTGGCATTAAACTCACAGAAATACTCCTGCCTCTGCCCCCCTGAGTGCTGTGATTATAGACATTGGCTACCATGCCTGTTTATTATGCCCAATTTTTATTTTACCTAGTGCTTTATATAAGTTATTCAAAACACAAATTTTGGGAAACTGTATTCAATTAAGCAATGACTCATTTGTTGTGCATATTACAAACAGATATATTATCTTCTTGTCTTTAGATGTGAAAATTGAAGTGTCCTGGTGGCAATTATGGGTCAAGGGTTACAGAACAATGATACTTGACACTGCCAGTCCTTAAAAACAGGTCTGTCTGATAAATTTTTTGATGTACTTTGAAAATGACAAAAGCAAACTCTGCCAAGAAAATGTCCTTGGGCTGTTTTTCCACATGTCAATGTTTTTTGCCAGGGATTAACTCCTTGTTATTTATGGCATTTGGTAATATGGAAGGGATGCTCTGAGAGAGACCTACTTATGACAAGGTTGGAAGGGCCAGGACAGTGACACAAAGATGATTTGGAAATATCTAGGGTTTTTCTGACATTATAACAGTACATTTACAAAAAAAAAAAAAAAAAAAAGAATTAGAAGACAATGAACAGAAGTTTTATTAGATATATGAGCATATGATTCACAGTCTATTTGGAAGTTTTAATCAAGTTCTTTGACTCAGCTGGTTACATTATAAAGCAGTATCAAGTGTCCCTTCCTTTTTTTACATTGGAAACAAACATAAAAAGGAGCATATCATTTAATGATTTACAATTTATCTTTATTTGTATATACCATATTTATACTGTGACCACTGATGAGAGCATGCATTTTAAAAATCAGTCTTCTAAGCTGGGCATGGAGATGCATGCCTTTGATCCCAGCACTCAGGGAGGCAGAAGGAGGTGTGGATCATTGTGAGTTTGAGACCAGACAGGTCTAAAAAGCAAGTCCAGGATAGCCAAAGCTACATAGAGAAACCCTATCTCAAAATACCAAAAAAAAAAGCCTTCTACTCAATAAATATAATGTATGAGAAGATTAATAGGTTGTAATATTATTTAATATTCAATAAGTCTATGTCCATTATACTGATATTTCAACCTATTATTTTCTTCAGTAAAACAAAGTAAATCAGACATCTGCTCCAATTGTGCAGTGTAAAATAGTATTTACATATACATATTTACGTATTTATGTATTTACATATGCCAAATTACTGACATCTTTTAGAAAGAAATATTAATGAGTATGCTAGTCTATTAACTAACACTCTGACACAGTACTTCAGATAGCTTAAAAGGAAATAGTTACTTTGCTTAACATTTCAGAGGTCCATCCTATGGGAAGCTTGGCTTTTTCAGTTTGGATCTGTGTTGGACAAGCACATTATTATCAGTTTGTGGTTTAAAAAGTGTTTATTTTATGACATCTAAGAAACAAAGACAGAGATAGTGAAGCACCGAGTTCCAGATCATTTCACACATCCAGTGACCTAACTTTTTTCCTCCCATGGCTTATCTTTTACAGGATCCACAAACAAAACTGTTTCGTATGATAGTGACTAAGGTACGCGATTTCTGGAGGTACATTTTCTATTCAAGCCACAGAATAAATACATGTTCTTTGATTTGTATTTAAACATGTTTCATAATCATTTTAAATTGGTATTTTTATAAAAAATAGTAGAAATACAAATAGGTACAAGAGTTTAATGTAGCAAAATACCACAGAAAATAAGAATCTATGCATTTTCTTCTACACAAAGATATTTGATTCCCAGGATTCATCAGTCACCTGTATTAGTGTGTTAATAATGCCTATTTTCTCTGAATATTCTAACCCTAGGAAATTAAAAAAAAAACAACTATGTATATTAGATAGCTATGAATTTCATGCTAAATACGTGTAAGTTTACAATTAAAAGTTTATTATTTTAAAAAGTGATACTTACTGTGCATTCAGATAGCTATATCCTGAATTTTTTATTCTATAAAATTTTATTATTCAAAGCATGAAGTAGAACATTAAGTACAAGGCTTTTTCTAAGAGCTATCAAAAGAAAAGTACGGTTAGCAAAATCGCTCCTATTCCAAGTAATCACATGAGTGAAAGGAAAAGAATTTTCTCTGGCATCCCATCATCCCAAGTTTAAATTAAACTCTCTCTTCTTTCTGCTGCTTTGTTTTCATATCTGTTTGTTCCTCTGCGGTTTACAAAAGGATCATTTTGTGTGAATGTCTCCTCTCTATGGGAGCCTTAAGAAACCAGAAAAAGAGCTGGTGAAGTTGGAACAAACACAAACAACAAAAATTCAGGGCTTTGTGGTCTTTCTGTTAGCTGTGATTGTCCAGTCCATCTATACTCTTTCTTTTCTTATGCTGAAATTCTTCCCATGCCCATTTACTGTTGCTTCCGCCATGGTGGCACAGATTGTTCTGTGCTCCCTCGCAACAAGGGAAGAGGATTTTCTATCAGAGATAATAGTACCAGCAGGAATGCTGTTTTCATCTGTGCCAAAGTACTTTGGAATCTGCAGTAAAGAAAATGAGGGCTCCTATGTTCTTTGCTTTACTGTACATTTTTCTTGCTCCTTGGTTCAAACTAAAGTTCTACAAATGGCTACTTAGTAAAAGGGTTTGGCTTTTCTTTCTTTATGTAAAGTATACAACACAGATATCAAGGTGCGTGTGTGTGGGAGTGGGCAGGTGAGTGTGAATGTGTTTTACCCTTCCAATGGAAGATACATGCTCATTAAAAAACAAAAAACAAAACACAAAACTGACAACCTATAAAATGGCATCAGTAAACTACTTACTTCACTGTTTTCCAGTATACATAGTGTAATTGCACAGAATGTTAGTGCTTGTTTGGGAGTAAATGACTCCTGCAGAGAATTCAGGAAATAATGAGCAAAAAATAAATAAATAAAAAGGCAAATCAGCCTCTGATTGACATTTCTAAAAGCTTTACATGTTTATGTGCATTGTAAATTTTGCAAAGACTATTAAAAAGTACAGTATATTCTCATCTTAGTTGGCAGTGAAAGTCATCAATCGAAGGATATTTTTCATGGTTACCTAAATTGTGTGGTAATTTCAAAGACTCATTGCTAAGATTATAAACATCACAATATATCAAGCAGTGAAATGATTTGTTGGCCTCCCTATCTCAATTCATAAATTGGAATCCTAACCCTAGTACAGTGGTCTTAGGAGATAATGCCAGTGGGAAATTAACAGGGTCCCTCCTGTTTTTTTCTTATACGTGGTCCTAACTTTGGCATGTGGAATTTAACAGAGTTGTGGCATCCTCCTATTTCCAGTGGGTGATCATGAAAGGCAACTTGATGGAGTTTAGAATCACTATGAAAATTGTACTTCAGACATGTATATAAGGGCTTGCCTACATTATCTATACTTTGAAAAAATCTCAGGGTACTTCTCTCTGTCTTTTTCTCATATAAAGGTCAAGAGGAAGTCAAGGTGAAACTCAGCAGTGACCCTTACCAGAATCTTATCATGGCAACTCCCTTATCCGAGACATGCAGTTTTTAGAACTGTGAAAAATTAATCTATATTATTTAAATTTCTTATTAATGACAATTTGTGTTCATAACATATTCTGACTAAAGCATTCCTTGAACTAGACAGTGCTTTATTACAATCCCAGAAAAGTAGCCAGGAATCTGGCTCCTCCACACAGCAATTTAATTCTTCCCAATTATCTGCAGCTACATTAAAACAGGATGGGATGTGCATTGAACATATGACAGGAGGCTACTGAGCGTATTTGAAAGACTCTAACTAGCAGTGTTTTCAAAGCAAAGACTCATGACCAAACCATTGGCAGAGTACAGGGAATCATATGAAAGAAAGGGAGTTAGTGTGATGGGGAAAGAATAGGAGCTCCACAAGGACCAAATATATCTGGGCACAGGATCTTTTCTGACATTCAACCAAGGACCATGTATGGATATAACCTAGAACCTCTGCTCAAATGTAGCCTGTGGTAGCTCAGTAACCAATTGGTTTCCCATAGTGAGGGGAACAAGGACTATTTCTAACAGGAACTCAATGACTGGCTCTTTGACCTCCCCATCCCCTAAGGGAGGAGGAGTCCTGTTAGGCCACAGAGGAGAGCTTTGCAGCCAGTCCTGAAGATACCTGATAAAACAGGATCAGATGAATGGGGAGGAGGTCCCCCTTATCAGTGGACTTGGCAAGGGGCACGGTGGAGATGAGGGAGGGAGGGAGGGACTGGGAGGGAATGAGGGATCGGGACATGGCTGGGATACAGAGTTAATAAAATGTAACTGATAAGAAAAAAATAAAAAAAACAGGAAGCTTGATGGAAAATAAATCAAATTTATTTAAAATTTAATAAATTTATACAAAAGTTTGTTAAAAAATCATAATGACAGAGTAGATTGGCCTGTAGACATTCGATGGTAGTACATTTTCTTGACTGGTGATTGATGAGGGAAGGCACAACTCACTGAGTGGTCCTTCTAGGCAGTTGGTTTAAGGTGCTTTAGGAAAGCAGCTAAAGTCAGACACAAGGGACAAGCTTTCACAAAGGTAAGCAGTCTTCCTTTCTGGCTTTTGCTCCTGTTCTTGCATGTATGTTCCTGTCTTTAACTCTTCCCCTTACTTTCTTTCATGATGGACCATGACCTGAGGGTTGTAAACCCTTTCTTCCCCAAGAGGCTTTTGGTCTTAGTGTTTTTCGTAGCAATAGAAATTCATCTAAGAAAGGGTTCTCTAGGTCTAATAAATTAGATAAGATTAACAAGACAAAAAATGTATCCCAGGTACCCCTAGCATCTTCATCACTTGCCTTGACTTCTTTTCTATTATATGGATTAAGCAGCATGCTTGTTTATTTTTTGATATGTTATTTCCAGTGATGCCATGTTGTTAAACATCTTCATAGCTCTCTTTACTGTGTCCTCAAAGTTGGCATTACATGCTTTTTTTTTTCTCTCATTAATTTTGCCCATTTGTATTTCAGAAGGTTAGGTGACATTTTTATTCCTGGGACTTTAATTGCTATTTCAGCGCTCAGTTGCATAATACTATCAACACCAGCCCACAGAAGATAGCTTCTCAGTGATAATGACATCTTCTCTTTGATACATTGAACTTATGTTTGATGAGGTGAATGTCCTCGAGGCCTTCTCTGGAATACAGTTAGGTGCACATCTTTTCCTTACAGACATATTGTTATATATTTGTGCTGTATCTATTCAACCTTGGTAAAAATTAATATGCTTAGCATTAATATATACAATAAGTCTATTTTGTAATCACTAATATGAACATTTAAAATATTTGCATGACATTTCTAGCATTTCTATTTTGATGTTTCTATTTTGTTATTAATTTTGTTGTTAACTTATTAGTTATTAATTTTGTTGTTACTCTTGTCAGCACCAGCTTCCATGGCAAAACGTACGGCAGTAAATCTAGGATTGTCAGTTTCAAAGTGTTAAACATTCTCTTGGATTATGAAATGGCATGTTGCATGTTATGGGTTAAAAAGAGTCACTGGTGTGACCTTAAGAAGACTATATTGATAAAGGACAGAGACTATGTGTTATACTGAAAATCTGAATCGTTAATGCTTCTTTACCTCTGAAAAGGCTGCTGCTACATCCCCAGGAGTCTTAGGGAATCTCAAGTTCAAGTACTTTTAGTATATTCAATCACATAGTCCTACGAGAAGTTTCTGAGTCTTATGCCTTATTATTCAGAGTGCTACACTAGATGCAAGGAATTTGTCAGGGTTCTGGTCCTCGTTTTCCATCCTGATTTCAGCCCTCCTCTCCTCCTAGTCCCACCCCCTCATCCAGACCCACACCTCTCCTCTTTCCTTCTCCTCAGGGAAGGGAGGTATCCCATGGGTAACCACTTGCCCTGGCACATTAAGTCTCTGCAGGACTATGCACATCCTCTGCCACAGAGACTAGATAAACAGCCCAGTTAGAGGAACAGAATCCAAAAGAAGATGTTGGAGTCAGAAAGTTCCCTTGCTCCAGTTGTTGGGAGATACACATGAAGACCAAACTGCACATCTGCTACATATGTGCAGGGGGACCAGGATCTGTCTGTGCACGCCTTTCAGTTAGTAGTTCAGTTTCTGTGAACCTCAGTGAACATGGATTAGTTGCCTCTGCAGGTCTTCTTTTCCTTGACCCCACCAGCTCCCTCAATTTTCCCTTAACTCTTCCATATGACTCCCTAAGCTCTGTCTAATATTTGGCTCTGGGTTTTTGCATCTATTTCTATCAGTTGATGGGTGAAGCCTCTCAGAAGACTCATGCTAGGCTCTTTTCTACAAGAATAGCAGAGTAATATTAATAGTGTCAGGGAATGAATCTCTCCCATGGAATGGGTCTCAAGTAGGGCCAGTCTTTAGTTGGCCATTCCCTAAATCTGTGCTTTATCTTTGTCCTTGAACATCTTCTAAGCAGGACAAATTTTGGGGCAAAGATTTTGTGGGTGGGTTGGTGTGTTTATCTGTCCACTGGAAGTCCTGTCTGTCTATAGGTGGCAGTCACTTCAGGCTCCAGATCCCACACTGCTAAGAATCTCAGCTTGGGTGTCCCTTATAGATTTCCTGGGGCCTCCTATCCCAGGTCTTTGACAAGGTCCAGAGAAGAGCCCACCTCTGATTTCCTATCTGTCATCCAACCCTTTCTTCTCTATTCTTCCTACTCCTAATCCCTACCTCTCTCCCCTCCCCATCTCCTGTCCTACCCAGTTCCCTCCTTCCATCTGCCACCAATGCATATTCTTGTTTTTAATAGCTTAGTAGTATTCTACTGTTTAAATGTACCACATTTTATTTATTTATTTTTCCATTGAGGGACATCTAGTGTATTTCTAGTCCCTGGCTATTATGAACACAACTACTATGAACAAATTGAGCAAGCGTCCTTGTGTTATGGTGGGCCATCTTTTACATATACGGCTAAAAGTGGTATAGCTCGGTCTTGAGGTAGATCTATTCCCAGTTTTCTGAGAGACCACCAGATTGATTTCCACAGTGGTTACACAAGTTTGAACTCCCACCATCAGTGGGAAAGTGGTCCCTTTCTCAACATCTTAGCCGGAATGTGCTATCGCTTGAGTTTTTGATCATGGCCATTCTGATAGGTGTGAGATGGAATCTCAGAGTAATTTTGGTTTACATTTCCAAGATGACTACTGACACTGAGCATTTCTTTAAGTGATTCTCTGCCATTTGAGATTCTTTCGTTGAGAATTTTGTTTAGCACTGTCTTCCATTTATTAATTGAGTTATTTGGTTTATTGGTGTCTGATTTCTTGAGTTCTTTAAATATTTTGGATATAAGCCCTCTGTCAGATATAGGGTTGGTGAATATCTTTTCTGACTATGTGACTGCCATTTTATCCGATCGGGGGTGTCCTTTTCCTTAAATAAGCTTTTGAGCTTCATGGGATTCTATGTATTAATTGTTGATCTTAGTGCTTGTGGTGTACTGTTCAGGAAGTTGTCTCCTGTTCCAATCTGTTCAGGGATATTTCCAATTTTCTTTTCTATTAGATTTATTGTGTCTGGTTTTATGTTGTTGTCTTTGATCCACCTGGACTTGAGTTTTGTGCAGGGTGATAGATCTGAATCTACTTGCATTCTTCTACACACAGACATCCAGTTAGACCAGCACAATTTGTTGAAGATGCTATCTTTTTTCCATTCAGTGTTTTTGGTTTATTTGTCAAAAGTCAATTGTCCATAGGTGTGTGGGTTTATTTTTGGGTCTTTGATTTGATTCCATTAATCTACCAGTCTGTTTCTATGCCAGTACCATGCAGGTTTTTATTACTGTTCCTCTATAGTACAGCTTGAGATCAAGGATGTAGATATCTCCAGAAGATCTTATATTGTACAGGTTTGTTTTATTTGTTTTTGCACCAGTGTTCAAAAGGGAAATGGGTCTGAAATTCTCTTTCTTTGTTGGGTCTTTGTATGGTTTAGGTAGCTGTGTGACTGGTCTCATAGCATGAGTTTGCCAATATTCCTTCTGTTTCTATTTTTGTGGAGTAGTTTCAGATGTATTAGTATTTGTGGAGTAGTTTCAGATGTATTAGTATTAGCTCATATTTAAAAGTGTGGTAAAATTCTGCATGAAACCATGTGGCCTAGGCTTTTTTTTTTTTTTTTTTTTTTTTTTTTTTTTTTTTGGTTAAGAGGCATTTAATCACTGATTTTATTGGGGGGAGTTATAAGACTATTTAGTTCAACTAATCTTGATTTATCTTTGGTAGTTGGAATATCTTAAGAATGTCATCAATTCCATTTATGTTTTCCAATTTTGTGGAGCATAGGGTTTTGATGTGATACCTAATGATTCTTGGGATTTCCTTACTATCTGTTGTTATGTCTCCCTTTTAATTTCTGATTGTGTTAATTTAGGTATTGTCTCTCTGCTTTTTTGTTATTTTGGTAAGGGTTTGTCTAGCTTTTTAATTTTCTCAAAGAAACAACTCTTGGTTTCATTAATTTTTTGTGCTATTCTCTTTGTCTCATTTATTGCTTCAGCCATGAGCTTATTTCCTACCACCTACTGCTATTGAGTGTCTTTGTTTCTTTTTGATCTAGAGTTTTCACTTGTGCAGTTAAGTTGTTATATGAGATCTCTCCAATTTCTTTATGAAGGTCCTTAGTGCAATGAACTTTCCTCTTAGCATTGCTTTCATCGTGTCCCATAAGTTTGGGTATGTTACGCCTTCATTTTCATAGAATTTTAGGAAGTCTTTGATTTTTTTTTTTTTATTCATTTACTGACCCAGTAGTAATTGGGTGAAGGTTTGCCCAGTTTCTATGAGTTTGAAGATTTTCCATTGTTGTTGAAGTTCAGGTTTAATTCATGGTGGTCTGATAATATACAAGCGGTTATTTCAATTTTTTTATATTGGTTGAGGCTTGCTTTGTGATAGGATTATGTGGTCAATTTTGGAGATGATTCCATGAGGTGCTGAGCAGAATATATATTCTTTTGTGCTTGGGTAAAAATGTCTTTTAATATCTGTTAAGTCCACTTGATTCACGACATCTGTTGCTTTCTTTTTATAATTTAAATTCATTTTAAAAAATTTATTCAGTTTACATTCTGATTGTAGCCTCCACTTTCATCAACTCCTGGTCCACACTCCCTTCCTCTTTCTCCTTTTAGCCCTACCCTTGTTCTCAGAAAGGGAAGGCCTTTTTTCCCTACCAACTGACCCTAGCATATCAAGTCTCACCAGGACTGCCTGCATCCTCCTCTTCTGTGGCCTAGTAAGGCCACCCCATCAAGGGAAAGTGAACAAAAAAGGGCATCAGAGTCCATGTTAGAGACAGCTCCTGTTCCCCTTACTAAGGCATCCCACATGTAGACTGAATTTTCTATGGGCTACATCTAATCAGGGGTGGGGAAGGGTCTAAGTCCTCTCCATTCATTGTCCTCAGTTGGTTCATCAGTCTTCATAGGCCCTCCTCGGCCCTAATTTGTTGTCCCTGTTGGTCTCTTTATGGAGATCCAGTCCCCTCCAGGTATTTCTATCTTTTCCCCACTCTTCTATAAAAGTCGCTGTGCTCTGACCAAAGTTTGGTTGTGAGTCTCTGCATCTGCTTTGAACCCCTGCTTTGTGGTGTCTTTCAGAGTACATATATGGTAGGCTACCATTCAGTTCCCTCTCTTTTACTGCTTCTGATGTCTATTCTATTTGCCCTTTTGATTAAGAATTAAGCATCCTCCCTAGAATCCTCATTATTAGCTTCTTTAGGTCTGTGGATTTTAGCATGATTATCCTGAATTAAATAGCTAATATATGCTTATAAGTAAGTATGTACTATGTTTGTTTTTCTGGAACTGAGTTACCTCACTCAGGATGACCTCTTCTAGATCCATCTATTTGCCTGAAATTTTCATGATTTCTTTGTTTTTAATAGTTGAATAATACTCCATTGTGTAGATATAGCACAGTTTCATTATCCATTCTTTGATTGAGGACGTTGTTTACAGTTTCTGGCTATTACCAATAGAGCTGCTATAAATAGTTGCTCAAAAGCCTTTGTGGTATTGTGGAACTTCTTTTGGGTAAATACCTAGAAGTAGAATGCCTGTATGTTAAGGTAGAGGTGCTCTCAATTTTCTGAGAAAGCCCCAAATTGATTTTCAAAGTGGTTGTACAAGTTTGTACTACCAACAGTAATAGAGGAGTGTTCCTCTTTCTTCACAACGTCCTTGCCAGCTGTGCTGTCACTTGAGATTTTTGATCTTAGGCTTTCTGATAGGTGTAAGATGGAATTTCAGAGTCCTTTTGATTTGCATTTCCCTGATGGCCAAGGAGATTGAACAATTCTTTAAGTGCTTCTCAGCCATTAGAGATTCCACTCTTGAGAATTCTCTGTTTAGCTCTGTATCCCACTTTTAATTGGATTATTTGGATTGTTCATGTTAATGTTTAATGGCTTCATATATTCTTCATATATTCTGGGTATTAGCCCTCTGTCAGATGTAGGGTAGGTGGGGACCTTTTCTCAATCTGTAGGTTATAATTTTGTTCTATTGACAGTGTCCTTTGCCTTGTAGAAACTTTTCAGTTTCAAGAGGTCCCATTTATTAATTGTTGATCTTAGGGCCTGTGCTCTTGGTATTCTGTTCAGAAACTTGTTTCCTGTGCCAATGAGCTCAAGGCTCTTCCCCACTTTTTCTTCTAATCAATTTAGTGTGTCTGGTTTTATGCTGAGGTCTTTAATCTACTTGGACTTTAGTTTTGTACAGGGTGGTAAATACGGCTCTATTTGCATTTTTCTACATGTTGACATCCAGTTAGACCAGCACCATTTGTTGAAGATGCTGTCTTTTTGCATTGCATGGTTTTGGTTTCTTTGTCAAAAATCATATGACCATAGATGTGTGGTTTTATTTCTGAGTCTTGTATTCATTTCCATTGATCCACCAGCCTGTTTCTATGCCAGTACCTTGCAGTTTTATTACTGCTGCTCTATAGTACATCTTGAAGTCAGGGATGGAGATACCTCCAGAATGCCTTTTATTGTACAGGACTGTTTCAGCTATTGTGTTTTTTTGTCTGTTTTTGTTTTTGCACATGAAGCTGAAAATTATTCTTTCAAGTTCTGTAAGAATTGTTCTTGTATTTTAATGGGAATTGCATTGAATCTGAAGTTGCTTTTGGTAGGATGGCCGTTTTTAATATATTAATCCTACCAATCTGTGAGCATGGGCAGTCTTTCCATCTTCTGATATCTTCAATTTTTTTCTTCAGAGACTTGATTTTTCTTTTTCATAGAAGTTTTCCACTTGCTTGGTTAGGGTTACACCAAGGTACTTTATGTTTTTTTGTGGCTCTTGCAAAGGATATTTTTTCCCAAATTTATTTCTCAGCCTGTTTGTTATTTGTATACAGGAAGAATACTGATAACTTTTTATGTATCCACTTTGCTGAAGGTATTTATTAGCTGTAGGAGTTCTTTGGTGGACATTTTGGGGTAACTTATGTATACTCTCATATGATCTGTGAATAGTGATATTTTGATTTCTTCCTTTCCAATTTTTATCAATTTGATCTCCTTTAGTTGTCTTATTACTCTAGCTAGAAAGTCAAATACTTTATTGAAGAGATATGGACAGAGTATGCAGCCTTGTCTTGTCCCTGAATTTAGTGGAATTGCTTTGAGTTTCTCTCTGTTTAGTTTGATGTAGGCTATAGGCTTGCTGGATATTGCCTTTACTATCTTTAGGTATGTGCTTTGTATTCTTGATTGTTCCACGTCTTTTAAAATGAATGGGTTTTGGAATTTATCAAAGGCTTTTCCAGCATCTAAAGAGATGATCATATAATTTTTTTCTTAAAGTTTATGTGGTAGATTACTTGATAGATTTTTGTATATTAAACCACCCTGAATGCCTGGGATGAAGCCTATTTGGTCATGGTGGATGATATTTTTGATATGTTGTGAATTGTAATGAAAGAAAAATAATCTATAAAGTTTAAAGGTGGGTGCATGGAAAAAAATTGAGGAAAAATAGGGAAAATAGGAATGATGTAATTTTATTATGATTAAAAATAATACAAATGGTATAAAATTGGAATATATCACTTAAATGAAATTACTACCCTTAAAATAGTAAAGCAGAGTCATGAGATGTTAAAATTATTATTACATTGTCTTCACTTCTTTCATTAATATTAAACACAGGTTTTATTAGCACAATCTGGGCTATTTCATGACTCACTATTTTATCAAATTAAGCTTCTTTTTACTTGAAGAAGTTGTTATACCTATCATGTTAATTTTAATATAAAATGTATATCATAATACTTGTCATGTTCAGTTAAGATTCTGTAAACAGGAAATATGCTATGTGTATTAGACACACATTACTTTCTTTCTTTCTGTATGTGTGTCTTTCTTTCTTTTCCTTTGCTTTTGGTTTTTCAAGTCAGGATTTCTCTGTGTTGCCATGGCTATTCTGGAACTCACTCTGAAGACAAAGCTGGCCTTGAACTCACAGAGCTGCCTTACCTAGGATGCTGGAACTAAGGATCTGTGCCAGTACCGTACTGCTTTAGACACATTTTTCATTTTGCATTCAAACTTACATCCTTTTCCTATTGTTTCAAAGCATTTTCAAATGTGGTAAAGACACACAGAGAGAGACACAAATGTACAGTGTTAGAGTGACTCCTTGCATTTGCCTCTTTCATTTGCAAGAACTCAAGGATCAGATACAGTATATTATACACATCCAACTGAGTTCAATCATTTGCTATGAACTGTGCACATACAACTGAACTGTACCCTTAAATCTGCCAACAATTCGATACTATTTTGCTGTCAAACAATTCTCCAAGTCTGCTTGCAACAAAATTTTTATCTAAGCATATTAAAATCAAAATTCTTTTACCTTAGTTTAAGACAAGTACAAAGAGTTATGTTAACTTCTTAATCTTCAGTTTTAAATATGTGGCAGATTTTTCTCTTCACTATTCCTGTTATTATCATGGCTTTACAGTTGTTCTTGAAAAAGGAAACCCTAGTTAAAATCCTAGAGAAAAAAAAATTTCCTAAGTTTTACAATCGCATATAGATATAGTCCAGAATTGTATTGTTTGTTTTTCTTAGGTTTTAGGAAGGACTTAGTGTCCTTATAAATATTTACCCTTTAGAGAAACCAACAAAACACGTGGATAAAGCATTGTGTACTGCACAGTAGGTAAGTCATTGCTTTAATAAAATAAACCTTGCTGTGTCACCAATCCTCTCCTTTTCAGTTCTCTTGAGCTCCTGCTTGGAATTGCCTCCACTTAGTATTGTGATACAATGCCCTGCTGATATTGATACAATCATTATTGCCTAATAGGAGAGAGATCATGTGTTCAGTTGCTACCTGCTCAATTGTTTGCTCAGGAGGTCCTGTGGAAGTGATATTTAAAGATATACCATGGAGCCCTGGCTTTGGAGCCTTGAAAACAATATTGAGAGAGTCTATGCAGTATCAACCAATTAATTAACCTTATTATTGATAATAGCCTAAACTTTAAATGATTCTATTTAGTATGCTTGTATTTGTCTCCATGATTAAATAATATAGAAACTAAAGTGATTTCCAAAATGAGTTTGAACAGACTGATGGCTATATTCATTCTGAAAATGCCCCTCCTTAAGGAGACTTCAAGAATCATAAGGAGGTATTGTCCTGAAGTAGTAGATATTTAGAATATAAAATTTTTAAAAAATTAATATTGAAACACATGGAATAGTAATTCAGTGGCAAGACAGTTGTTGGGTAACCAAATATTCTCTTGAATGGACTTGAGGCCTGTTCTATGGGAGGACATTCATGAGTGACACTGAGAACATGATCAAAAAATGTTGTTTTATTTTTCTTTTCCTACTGAAGAAAATAAATTTATTTCAAAATATACCCTGATTATGGTTTCCTTTCCTTCACTCTTCCCAGTTCCTTCCCTCCTCCATTTCCATCCTGCTCCACCTCTATTTTGTCTCTCATTAGAAAACAAACAGGCTTCTAAGGAATAATAATAAAATATAATACAATATGATAAAACAAAAAACAATACATGTTAATAGGAAAAAACAAACAAACTGAAAAAAAAGAACCCAGAAAAAATCCAAGAAACAGAAACCTACACATCTGTACACCCAAGAATCCTATGAAAACAATAAACTAGAAGATAGATAGATAGATAGATAGATAGATAGATAGATAGATAGATATAGATATAGATATATAGATATATAGACATATACAAAGGAACTGTAGGGTAAAAAGAAAAGAATAATATATTAATATATAACTATTACATACAATACAGATAAAACATATATAATACAATATAAAATATAATAAAATTATAATAAACACATAAAATATATTTATAAGATAAAATAAAAAACAAGATTATTTTTAAAAGGGAAGCCCTGACTTGACATTACGAAACAAGAAACCTTTTAAGATGCCATTATGCTCATTTTCAGATGGCTGCCACTGCCATAGCCTTTACTATAGTATTCTTAATATCTGTCACTCCCTCCCTCTTTCCCCTTTTATCCCTACCCTTGTTCTCAGAAAGGGAAGGCCTTTTTCCTCTACCAACTGACCCTAGCATATCAAGTCTCACCAGGACTGCCTGCATCCTCCTCTTCTGTGGCCTAGTAAGGCCACCCCATCAGGGGAAAGTGAACAGAAAAGGGCATTCTTAACAGTTATCCTTAACTGTAATTAGTTTCTCCTTGAGAGAACTAAATTTTCATTTCCAAGTGTTTAGCAGTTGGATATTGCTTTCGGTTTGGGCATGTGTCCTTTTCTCCTTTCAGTTCTTGGGTCCTCTCTGATGCTGAATCTTGCAAACTCTGTGAATGCTGCCTCCCTCTCTGACTTCATGGAAGCATTGACTCTGTTGCTAGAGACGCCCTTGTTTTCTCAGTGTCCTCCATCCTCTTTTGCTCTTACACTGTTTTTACCTCCTCTTCCTCAGGTTCCAGAAGCCTCAAGGGACAGATTCGATGGAGACTTGCCCTTTAGGTCTGGGTATTCTAAGGCCTCTCACTTTCCATAATTTCTGCCTGTGGGTCTCTGTGTTTGTGGCCATTTACTGCAGATGGAGGTTTCTCTGATAATGGCTGAACAAGGCATTAAACTGCAAGGGTGTCATTAGGGGTCATTTTATTACTACATGTTTTTGTTATTGTTGTTTTGGTTATTTATTTGTTTAAGACATCTAGTCTTAGGTCCTTGGTCACACAAGCAGTGTCAAGTATGGGATTCATCTTGTTGGCTCTGCCATAGGCCAAATCAGATATTGGTTGGTTGCTCACAATGTTTTCTGCTACCGCTGCACTAGTATCTCCTGCAGGTAGAAATCATTATAGATCAAAGGGTTTTTAACAGCGTTGATGTTTACATTTCTCCTTTGGCAGCATTCAGGGTACCTTCCTATACCAAAGACAGTAGACTATAGACTAAAGGCTTTATGTACTATGTATGTACCAGAATGACATCTTGAGGTTCACAGGTTTGTATAACGTTGTCTTATACAAACGTAGCAATGGGGCCTTAACATCAGTTTTCAGAGAGCAACACATAGACTTCGCAACAACATAGGTTGTTTGTGGGTCCCTGTGGAGCCCCTTTATTTCAACAGCTCAATTAGATAAAATCTAGTCCCAGTACTAGAATCTTCATTTGATGAAAAGAGATGTTCAGTTGAGGCTTTGTAGACCTCCACTATTGGGTGATTTCATTTAGATGTTAGGTTTACATAGTATCCCACAAGTGGCCCTTACTTTTAACTGTGACTGTTTTTCCTCTATCAACATCCTCTCATCCTACACTCCCCGCTTAATCTTCCCATACAATATATCGATAACTACTACCCCTCCCAATGGGAGTCTATCTATCCTCCACAGACCCCAGTTTCTTACTCTGTATCTAACTTCTGTGATTCTACTGATTATAGCTTGGTTGTTACTGACTTAACACCTAACATCCTTATATAACTAAGCACATGCCACATTTGTTTTTCTGGTTCTGTGTTACATAAAAGAGGATATTTTTTTTCCCTGATAAATAGTATTTCTTTGTGTAAATGCACCACATTTTCTTTATCCATTCCTCTACTGAGGGACATCTACGTTGTCTCCAATTGCTTGCTATCATGAATAGATCAGCAATGAGCATGATTAGAAAGTGTCTCTGTGGTAGGATGACATGTCCTTTGGGCATATTCTCAGGAGTGGTATAGCTAAATTTTAACAAAGATCAAGTTTCTTCTTCCAGATGAACCTCCACACTGATTTTCATAGAGGCTGAACAAGCTTGCATTCCCACCCCCAATGGATGAGTGTTCTCATACAGCATCATCACTATCATGAACCATCCTGTGTTTTATTGATCTAAGCTATTCTTAAATATGTGAAATGAAACCTCAAAGTAGTTTTGATTTGTATTTCCCTGATACCTAAAGATGTTAAATATTTCTTTAAAACTTTCCCAGTCATTTGAGTTTACTCTTTTAACAATTCCATATTTAGATTTATACTTTGCTTTTTAGCTGGCTTATTTGTAACTTGATATCTAGTCTTCTAGATATATTTATCTGTTTTTATTTTGTATTTTGGTCCTCTACCAGATCTGTAATTGTTAAAAATCTGTCAAAATGACAATGTTTTTTGTCATACAGAATATTCCAATTTCATAGGGTACCATCTATCTTACTGCTTATGCAATATTCTCTTTGAAAAGCCTTCTCCTGTGCCAATGATTCATGGCTATCCCTATATTGTTTTCTGTCATGATCTGTCATGTATCTGGTTTTATGTTGAGGTCTTAGATCCATTTGGAGTTGATAAGTATGGATCTTCTAGATGAGCTGTTTGGTTGACCTGCACCATTTGCTGAAGATAATGTCGCTTTCCAATGTGTATTTCTAGCTTTTTTTTTTTTTAAATAAAAATTAGGTGTCCATGATTGTATGGATGTAGCTGGGACTTTTTTTTAAAGTAATTACATTTTATTCACTTTGTATCCCAGCTGTAGCCTTCTACCTCATTCCTTCCCAATCCCATACTCCCTTCCTGTTTTCCCCCCATCCCCCTCTCTAAGTCCACTGATAGGGGAGGTCCTCTTCCCCTCCATCTGACCCTAGCTTATCAGGTCTTATCAGGACTGGATGCAATGCCCTTCTTTGTGGCCTAACAAGGCTGCTCCTCCCTCTGGGGGTGGGTGTCAAAGAGCCAACCACTGAGTTCATGTCAGAAACGGTCCCTGCTCCCCTTACTAGAGACCCTAACTTGGATACTGAGCTGCCATGGACTACATCTGAGCAGGGGTTCTAGGTTATATCTATGAATGGACATTAGTTGGAGTATCCAAAACCACCTGAGATTTCACATTACACCCATGAGAATGGCTAAGATCAAAAACTCAAGTGACAACATATGCTAGAGATGTTGTGGAGAAAGGGGAACATTTCTCCATTGCTAGTGGGAATGTAACCTTGTAAAACTACTTTGGAAATCAACCTGGTGCTTTCTCAGACAATTAGGAATAATGTTTCCTCAACATCCAGCCATACCACTCCAAGGCATATATCCAAAAGATGTTCAAGTACACAACAAAGACATTTGTTCAATCATCTTCGTAGCAGCTTTATTCGTAATATCCAGAACCCAGAAACAAACCAGATGTCCATCAATGGAGGAATTGATACAGAAATTGTGGTACATTTATACAATGGAATACTACTCAGCAATTAAAAACAAGGAAATCATGAAATTTGCAGGCAAATAGGGGGATCTAGAAAAGAACATCCTGAGTGAGGTATCCCAGAAGCAGAAAGACACACACGGTATATACTCACTTATAAGTGGATACTAGACCTATAAGATAGGATAAACATGCTAAAATCTGTACACCTAAAAAAGCTGAGCTAGAAGAAGGACCCTGGGTAAGATGATCAAGCCTCATTCAGAAAGGCAAACAAGACAGACATTTAAAAAAGGAGAAAACAAGAAACAGGACAGGAGCCTACAACAGAGGGCCTCTGAAAGACTACCTAGCAGTGTATCAAAGCAGA
The DNA here is from genome assembly GCF_907164565.1 of Psammomys obesus. Taxonomy (NCBI): domain Eukaryota; kingdom Metazoa; phylum Chordata; class Mammalia; order Rodentia; family Muridae; genus Psammomys; species Psammomys obesus. The sequence continues at coordinate 1,119,029 of NW_026596433.1, read as the reverse complement.
TACTGAGACTGATAACCAAACTTTGGGCAGAGTACAGGGAATCATATGAAAAAAAAGGGAGATAGTAAGACCTGGAGAGGATAGGAGCTCACAAGGAGAGCAACAGAACCAAAATATACAGGCACAGTGGTCTTTTCTGAGACTGATACTCCAACCAAGGTCCATTCTTGTCTGGGTGTTAAATGCATTTCCATTGGTTAATATTTCTTTTTTAATGCAAATTCTATGGCATTTTTTTTCTCTATAGCTCTCATTTATAATTTAAGATTATGATAGTAAGATTTGCAGGAGTTCCTTATTATTCAGGAACTTTTTGCTTATATCTTAATATGCTACTTCTTCTTCAGGTTCAGTGATTTTGTTGAGAATATTTTCTTTGCATTTGTCCTCTGTTTCTTTGCCTTCTACTCTTATTTTCAATTTGATCTCTTCAGAGACGAGGTTAAGATATCCGTTGAAATGGGGACAGGGAGGAAGGAGAGACCACAGCAGGTTATCAGCTACAGAGCTGGGGATTAATTTGGAGATTAGATTTAGAGGAGCAAAAGGAGAGCTGAAGATCTTCAGTTAGCCTACCTGCTACCCTGCTCAGCTAAAACTTTTTTATTTTCTTCATTACAGATGAGTATTTCATATCATCTTACATTGTTACATTTTATGAAATGATTTTCACATCTCTCATATAGCTCAATATCACTATATCTCATCTGTTTGTCTAATTTTTGTGAACATACTGTTTTTTAATTTTTAAAGCTTTCTTAAGTATTTATTTTGTGTTTAATTAAAATATAATTACTTCACTTACCCATTTCCTTTTTTCTTTCAGCCCCAACTATGTTACTTCCTTCCTTCATTCTTTCCTAAGTTCTCCACTCTCCAACTGAAAGCTTTATTTTCTTTGAATACATACCTACATATATATACGGATATATATATATATATATATATATATATATATATATATTTACATACAGTGAGGGACAAAACTGTAAATGTGACTTGCAGTGTCCACTTTTTTGTTGTTTGTCTTTATATGATTTCAGGGCTGGTTATTTTGTATTGAATAAAAAAGAGGTTCATCCTCTTTCAAATGTCATTAATTGCTTACATTCTTTGCTTAAGGGTGGGACCAAGTAAGACATTTTCCCCCTTTCAGATCTGTTTATAGACATTGTCATTGTTTCAGGTATGTTCATGCTGACTTTTCTAAGTTGGCAAACATAGAGTAGACCCCCTGACATTCTGGCTCTTATATGTTCATGACCACTTCACTAGTAGTCCTTGAGCTGTTTTGCCCAGTTCACGCACCCCAAAAGACCAGCAATAAATAGACTCCACTGTAAATACATGAGGTTCTTTTTATTATAAATCATTACAAGCTGCAGCTTGGGCTCACACCCTCCACCGCCAAAGTGGTGAGAGCCAAGAGCTTTGTGCACAGGTTAGTTGGGTGATTTAAAGTTTCTGGTCCCTCCCAGCATGCCCAAGGCAGAGGTGATTCCTGCCTGGCAAGCATCTATTGGTCAAAATGTTGCATTTTGAATTGGTTGGGTATTGGAAAATGCCCAAACCATTAATGATCTGGTGTCCCTCCCTAGGGGGATGGGCCAGTTTCTTAGCAACTGTACCTCTAGTTCGTGGGGAAAGAATGCAGTATGGCAGGCTGGACTTCTCCACCAAGGAGCCTTAGTTCAGGCCTTAAACTTTAATAATAACTGCTGATTTTTAATCTTTTGGTCTCTCATTTCCCCCCCTTCCCATGATCATTTGAAGACCTAATCTTGGGTCTTCCAGATATGACCGCTTGTATTTTATAGATTTATCTTTTTACAATGGGATCTGAATATCATTAGTGTATTGCTCTCAAACTTTTTTTTTTGAGAGCCATCAAACAATTTAAAATATAAGGCCCAAAGATAAAAATCAAAATGGTACCGGTCCCTTTAATGGTAGATATAGAGGTAGTAAGCCAAGGAGAACTATTATCTTTTTTTTCCTAGGGTTTCTCTATGCTTTTAGTCCAGTTGCTGCAATAAGACTTCCCATTTCAGCTAAGTAGATGCCCAAGATACTAGCTAATGTCAGGGAGCCCCTTTTTATTTAGCATTTCAGGCTACTATGTCGGCTTTTGAGCTGAATATCTATCTTCCAGAGCTTCTTCAGTGGACCGTTGGCATCAAGGACTAGGGAGGCAGAAATAACAATCAGAGGCTGGGCAATGGGGCAGTCCCAAGCATCTGGTAAGTTGATCCAATTGAAGAAATGAGGAGAGATCTCATCAGCTTTCAGCAAGTCCAAATTTCAGCTCACAGTCCATAGTTGATCCTGGAACAAACAGGTGAAAATCTGTCAAACAGGTGAAAATCTGCTGAGACAAATTTAGACAGGAGACAGAAGTTAAAATTTGTCTATTAAATGGGAATAGTGAGGAATCCTAAGACCAGAGAAAAAACCCCTGGGATTCGTTTGAGCTATGCCAGATCCAGGTCACATAACTTTTTGATTTCCTGAAACTCATATGAATTTTTTGGTACACAAAACGAAACATATATTTAAAAAACTCAGAAAAGTAACATATCAGCAAATCTAATATAACAACATTCTAAGAGTAGCAGGTAAAACTGCATCCCACTGAATGAGTATCAGTTCACTGTTTGCTTTATAACCTTTATAAACAACTTAAGCGTGTTCACAGTCTGGAACTCTAACTTTTTCTGTGGGCACAGCTGTTGGTATTCAGCCACCAATGGAGCTTGGCCATTTTTTGTACACTCAGCATTTACTTTTAGCCCCCATCTCCATGTTCACACTGGAAAGTTAGGCAAAAATACATTCATGGATTTATTGTTAAACCCTGGATGCTTAGACTTTCTTAACAAAACAACTAGAAGGAATATGTTTAAGACATTCCTAAATCCTACCTCAGAAATTGCAGATATTAAGAATACTATAGTAAAGGCTATGGCTTTTGGGTCAGATATACACATTAAACAGATGTTTTTAACATGATGAGAAGCACTTTTAAATCTATGTTTAGAAAACTACCAAAGGAAATTAAAATCTCAAGCTTGTGACTGAATAATAAGCAGTCAGTGTTCCATCAATTTATCAGAACTTTATTGATCAACATTAAAATTCTGAACTTCTGAAACAATATAAGCACAACGATAGCACAGAGGAGGAAGAAATCTTAAACATCTCTCATGTTTAATATGCCTTAAATTAATTTTATATTATAACTCATATTTATATACCTTAAAATACCTTAGACTCTCCAATCTTTTTTTTTTTGCATTTATCAACTCTGAAACATTTTCCCAGACCAGATAACACTCTCTATATTTTTATTACCTAAATTCCTACATAAACTCCATATCTTTTTATCCAGCTATTCACCATAAGACACAGGCAACTGAGAAAGCCTGTGAGCAGGGCAAACATGTTTTCTTTTCTAAATAAGAGATCTAGTACCTAGTAGTTCTAACTAACTAATGAACTGATCAGTGAGCTGACAGTTGATCTAATTGTTTGCTCTTTAGCTGTAAAGCTACCATTAGCTTAGCATAGGCATCAAGGTGATCAGAGACCTGAGAAGGATAAATTATATATACCAATCTATGTGCCAATCAAAATAACAGAGATGACTAGTTAGTCCATCACCTAAGCAGTGTCCCTGGCTCCTGTTGTCTCATGGAATCATGAGCAGAGGCTGTCCAGCTAGGCCCAGATGAGAGACTGCTTCTATGGAAAGAGGAACGTGAGAGACATGAGAGACTGACCTCACCTTGCCTCTTGCAATGTGAAACAAGGGCTCTCTAGGTGTCTATGGCTCTGTCTATAACTTAGGCTGAGCCCTAGCAGTGGGCCAGTTGAGGCAGTATTGCCCAGTGGTTAGCATACCACAATCCGGGAGTCACCATCATCTGTCGCTGTGCCCAAATCTTCTCGGAGACCTTGGGGGAGCTACTGCCAGGATTTGGGACTCTGTCACAATTAGCTTACACATGTTAAAATGCCATATTCATCAGATCTCTGACAAGCTTGAGGGCCAGCAGGTCTGAGTCACTCTTTGTCTACATTTATCATCAGCTCTAAACTATGTCCTATAAAATAGAATGCTATAATCTCTAATTCTGGCATATTTCTAAGATGCATGTTTTAGAACTATATTTTAAGTAGATCTACACAGGCAAGCTTTATAGTTACCCATCCTAGGCTTAATCTTAAAAAAACCTAAACAAAGACACTAGGTAAAGCACAACATCTTAACCATCTGCAGTTGTTAGCATAACTTTAAATCTGCTCTTTCTGAATTAAAATCAAAGCAAACCATGTAATCAGATATAGTTTATAGAGAGGCTAGCAAATCTTGCTGATCCTACCACTTGCATTAAAATTGAACAGCAAAAAGCTTAAAGGACAAATGTACTTAGCACTAATAAGAGAACTGATCATAACTGATAGACCTAAACAAAGATGGTAGCAAACTCATGGCTCCACCCTCTTTATCTCTGAACCAAAATGGCAGCTGGCCATGTGTAACTGAACTGAGCTGGAAGCCCCAAACAAAGATGGCAGCAAAGTTACAGCTCTACCCTCTCTATCCCTGAACCATCATGGCAGCTAGCTATGTGTTATCTCCCAAGATAGAGCAAGTTTTGTGAAACATTTACAATTTTCCCATAACCTAAAGTTTTAACATTGTGATCAAATAATTTTTAGAACCAACTGATAACAGAACAGTACAGAACAATTTTAAACTGTATAAACTATTCTAGCTACACCAAACCTATCAGCCAGAATTCTTCCCCCTTAAAAGAGCATAAGAAAACATGTTGCATTGAAGAATCACCAGCCTTTTAAACGAAGTACAACATATTTTTAAATACAGTTCTTTTTGAAATCATATTTACCCTCTGGTTATTTCACTAACATTTTGCAACATTCTATGCACACCTTCAGGTTCCTAGCTTCTTTCTTCTGGCTTAACCAGACATTCTTACTTTAAACAAGCTATTCTTTTCTTTAATATATCTTGTTCCCTCTCTTGCTTTTTAGAAAACATAAAAACTTTTACCAAAATCCTTTCCTTCTTGACATGATCCTGCTGGAACCCAGTGTCCACGATTTGCTTTTAATTGGCAAAGCAAAAACAAGTCATGTTAATACAAAATGAAGTTCTGAAACTGCTAAACTCTTTTTCTAAAATTACTTCCGTGTAGCAGATATGGTCCAAGGTTACATAAACAACCTCTAAGGAACTTAGAACAAGTTTTAAGGAACTTGGTGAAACTTCCCCTTTTCTCTGTCTCAAGGTGAAGAGCAGGGTGGAAACATGTTTTCTGATAAACAAAGCAGCTTAACAACCAAACAGCTTCCACAAGATACATTGTAAAAAATGCAGTTTTCTCAATTAGCTCAAACCATATGGCTTGATTTCATTTAGTAAAATTAATAAAATAAATACCAAAGGTTTTTGTTCTCCCCCAAAAGGATCAAAAAATTATTTGAGATTTTCTGTTAGACTACCCAAATCATTGTCTGAAATGCCTGATAAACTTTAAATATTTAAACATTTTTTAAAACCTGTTTTTGCAATATCAAAATAAAGTACCCCTTTTGTAAGAGAGAATTCACAAAGCATAATCATAATTTTAAAGATCAAGAACAGGTTTTAAAACCAGAATTCACCAGTGAAAACAATCCAATCTCTAAAACCAATACCAATGTAAAATAAAATTTATCTTTTTAGTCTGAAAGGAAACAAATATTATTTGACTAGAAGGTTCTGTAATCCTTTTTTTTTTCCTGACCAGCATCACGTGACAATCTCAAGATGGCAGTTACATCACACCCACATGGCAATCTCAAGATGGTGGGGAGGCACATCAAAAACCACGTGGCAACCTATATTGTTGATATTTAAACATGTTTTTATAGACCTTATAAACACATGTGCACACAAATATGTTTTGAACAAGAGTCTGAATTTAACCTTTAAACATATCCAATAACTCTTAATCTATAACCATGACCTGCAGAGTGTATTAACCATTTTAAATCAGTCAAAGACAAACATATGATGGCCATATATATATATTTAAGCAGACAAAACTGTTCTTACTCCATCTAAAACCGATGGTGGGATTCCACATCCACCAAAACTGACAGGTGGAATTCCTCATCCACCCCAGGCCCAGGGACTGTTCCTCTTGACCCCCATGGCTGTGACTCTCAAGTGTGTCTACTCAGTCATGTCCACTATGGCCAATCAATTCAAAATGCAGCATTTTGACCAATAGATGCTTGCCAGGCAGGATTCGTCCCTGCCTTGGGCATGCTGGGAGGGTCGAGAATCTTTAAATCACCCAACTAGTATGAGCACGAGGCCCTCGGCTCTCACCACTTTGGTGGTGGGGGGTGTGAGTCCAAGCTGCAGCTTGAAATGATTTATAATAAAAAGGACCTCATGTATTTACAGCAGAGTCTATTTATTCCTGGTCTTTTGGGGTTTGTGAACTGAGCAGAACATTTTGGGGGCTCATCCGATATCCCAAGACTCTAGGAACCTGACCAGAGGTTTTTATGCCTGCAGTAAGTGTCTAAATGTCTCTGTGTGAAAGACCCCAGCCTCACCCTAAGTTAAACATAGCTAATGCCATTT